>NC_041380.1:590978101-591028807 GCF_002162155.2 Triticum dicoccoides
AATAGCAGCCGCGGTGATGATGGCAATTATCGGATTGCTTATGGGTCTGCCCACCTAGAGTGTATATATATTTTTTGCTTGTGTAGTTGAAATTATCTCTATATTGCAACCACTTCTATAAAACAAGTGAACCGAGGACATGTGTGCTAAAATACTCTATGCAGTGTGGAAGTCTAAGATCCACTCAAGGAGAACTAAGTATGGTTCTTAAAAAGGAATGCTATGTTTCAGTCTTAAATCAAAATTATCACCCAACTTGGCCCTATCTCTGGTCCTCCTGCATGGTTGCCCCCCTCCAATCTCCTCGCCACTAGATTCTGACAGACACAACCAAGAACATATGCAAAAGCTATCCTATAGGATTGACAGATTCTGAATTTGGATTGGCAGCTCCAGTGCTCGATGGAATCATTATCACTTATGAGCACCAACGATCATTTCACGGTCGACACTCGACAACGGTATATCATATCAGTGCTACCTGAACTGAATTAATTTGCAACTAACCATATAAGCTAGGCTAATTTTACAAAGTCCACGCCCGCTGTTTCAAAAAAAAACGGCCAAGCTAGCAGAAGTATTGCAAACGTATGTTAGATCTTTAGACGGGAAGAGAAGCTGGTCAAAAGGCTCCACAATAATTGCATGCAGATGATTCTGCTGGCTGGCTTGATCACGTCACTGTACTAGAAACTTATGAACTTCTGAAGAATCCGTTTGCCGAAAAGTAGCTCAACTTTCTGGTTCTCAGCAACTAGATAGATAAAGCTAGTGGATTTGGCGGTACGTGCTGTAGTAGTAGATGCTTGAACAATGTAGCTTTTTTTAGCATAAATTCAATGTGAAATCTGTGCGAGGATCGAGATGCTAGTGGGTGGCCGGCTACACGCCGTGCAACCTGGATGCTGGCTTTGCGGGGGGGTGCGATGAGCATCTCCTGCCGTGGCGGGAGATCTTTTGTATCCATCGGACGACCTTTTGGAGATAACAGATGCTGAAAACAATATGGAGATATTACTGTGTCATGGAAACAATAACTTAGGCTAGAGAAAATTATATTCCATGTGTCCACTGTTTAGCTTTTTTATCTTTTTATTATCTAGTATAAATAATAGAGAATATCTAGAGGAAATTTTCATATATATGCATATCAGATTTCGGAAACATAACACTCTGTAATAATTGTTTTTTTTTGAGAAGGCCAACATGACGAGCTTTATAAACAAAATCGAGTAAGCCGGAGCCCAACCAGGTAAAACTCAATGTTTCTTTTCTTACACACTGTTTAGCTTTCTTATATTTTCTAAAAAAAAGGTAAAACTCAATGTATATGGGGCTTTCTCATCCAAGCTTCCTTCTTTCACATGCTGTGTGCTGCGATGATGGCCAAGGCAACGATGTTGAAGTGTTTAAACAAGGAAGAGTGATTGTCATTAGTTGGTGATCTACGCCATAATAGTCCTCTGTGAATGGGCCGTAGATGATACTACCTCCGTCCTGGTTTATTGGTTCCCCTAGAATTTAGTGTCAAATTTTGACCATCGATTTAACTAAGAAAATAATAATGCATGTCACTAAAAAATATATTGTTAGATTCGTATTTGAACATAGTTTTCAATGACATTATTTTTGGTTACGTGCATTAACATCTATTAGTTAAATTTAAGATCAAATTTTGACACAAAATGCGAGGGGGACCAATAAATCAGGACGGAGGTAGTACTACCGACGGGTTTTCTGGGCTTGGAAGTGGTGATCTATCAGCAGACGTGTCCTATGGTGTAGTGATTATTAAAAGTATCAAAAAGCGTATGGTGCTCTTACTAGTTTCATCAGGGGTTAATCCGATTTAGTAAGAAAGTATACATGTTCAGGCCCAGGTTAATATGAAACACCGTGATGGCTATTTTTCGGCTTGCTTGGGACAACATGCACAATTGCGAAGAAGGTTAACTATACTCATTGTCCACGAACGGAACGGCTTGTGAGATATCTATTTTTTGTCTCAACATAATATCATTCAAAGCATGGATTAAAGAATCGTCAGTGCTGAGGGCACATCTGAAACTTCACAAACATAGGACCAACCCAGTTCACCGAGCTAAAACGATCTTAGTTAGGATAAGTTTGGTTGCTCAGATTTTAGCTCATTGGGTCGAACGACTCATACAACTCTTTTAGAAAAATACAATTGTATTTTTATATCGGTGAGCTCAGTTGACCGTGTACGTCTTAGTTTTGTTGATATGTTTCCTATTTAAGTTTTTAAGATAGGTCTGTTGTGAAAAGGGAAAAAAACACTCAAATGTTTGTTCTTTTCTAAGAAATGCATGTGATTGATAATTTTTCCACCACCCGAATTTTCATTTAACAAGGTCACACGCGCATACCGAAATACATAAACAGTTCTTTGATACCATGGGGTGTGGAAGTCTAAGATCCACTCAAAGAGCATAAATGGAATATTAAGTTGGTTCATTAAAAGAAGTGATAAGCTTCCTTCTCAAATTAAATTACCGAATTACATAAATAGTTTTTTGTTATCATGGGGCGGGGAAGTCCAAGGTCCATTTCAAAAGCATAGATGGATTAATAAGTTTGTTTATAAAAAAGAAGTGATACTCTTAAATACCAATGAAAAAAAATAGCGTGCTATAGAAAATAGCGTCGTCCCTGAAAATATGCTATTAGCGTGCTATAATGCGCTATAGCGTGCTATTAGCGAGGCATTATACAATGATTTATTTAGCGAGGCAATTCTCTACATGCTATAGTGTGCTATTAGCGGCGCTATAGCGTGCTATTTTTTTCAGTGGAAAATACCCTTTGATTCCTGGGTGTATATACACCTGATTTGGGAAAAAAATGGAAAAAGTCAAAAAAAAAGTTTAGAAATTTTCTTAGAATAAATTTGACGTTCTTTTGCATTAGTATAGAAATTTTTATGAATAAAAAACCTGCACTGACTTCAGGGCAAAAACAAGACTTATTGCTATCATATGTCACTATTCACACTAATTTGGCCAACAAAATTTGCTTAAAAAGAAGTCAACGGGGGTTTTTCTTTTTGAGGAATATTTTTCACAAGTAGGATCAAAGGACAAGTTTATTACAATTTTTTTTGACTTTTTACTTTTTTTTTCATATAGGGTGTATATACACCCATAGACCGATAGTTCCAGTCTACTCTTCCCTCAAATCTAATTACGAAAGCACATAAATAGTTCGCCAATACCATAAGCCAATATCAAGTTGAAGAGCATAAATGGAAACAATAACTTTTGAGCTGTTTTACGGTGATTGGGTTAGTACTCGGAGTACTTAGCAGTACTTACATGTCTGATCACGTTTGATTTTTATTAGCCGTCAGATCTTGCGGGGAATTTTAATTGATTAAATTTAATATGTTAATTGCGATAAGGGCATAATGGTCCAGGGGGAAATATCTTTTCTTGAACCGATCACCTGAGGACCAGATCCATGTCTACTCGATCCAGTTCAGAATCCTCCTCCGATCTATTCGTCGCCGCTTGCCGCTCCTAACCTTCTCCGTCCTCGACCTGCCCGGTGAGAGGAATAAATTCATCGTCCTCGTCCTCCACCCAACCAACCCCAGTCCCCCACGCCGTCACCGAAAAAGAAGAAGGCCGGATCTGTGCCGGCTGAATCGGCGGCGACCGCGGCGGGCGATCTCATCTCTTCGTGCGTACCATCCTTAAGGTATGAATTCGGCTTGGCGTTCTGCTCGTTCTCTTGGCCGTTGCGCCCCTCCACCATGCATGCAGTACAACCTCAACCCCACAAGATCCGGGTACGGACTAGAACAACGAATGGAAAGCTTCATCCTGGCATAGTTTCTCTTGAGCTAATCGTATCATGTTTGTTTAAGTAAGATGTTGAGGGCATTGCTTACTTCCTTTGGTACCGCAGAAAAAAGTGACTTACTTGACGTTTGAGATGAGATATACTAAAGGAAGATGAGATACTGGTTCCATAGTTCACTTAATTTAGTTTATTAAAGTCATCATCACTTTATGTTTGCATAGTTCGTGAAATATAGTTTAAAGGAAGATGAGATACTACTTGTTGGATGTTGATGATTGGTTTCCCTCACATGTCAAACGAGCAAAGTCTTTTCCATGCACTTATCTTTGCCTATGAGCTATTTTACACCTGCAACATTGATAAACAGAAAGATGTTGATGATTGGTTTCCCTCACATGTCATATGCAGGAAGACATGGCGTATGCAAGTGATGAGAGTATGTTCGAGTATGTAAATGTTGTCAGCAAGATGTTTGATAGTGAGGCTGAAGGCTATGAATTCTACAACAAATATGCTCTTGAAAAAGGTTTTAGTGTGAGGAAAAGCTACGTTGAGTGGGATGGATCCAACAAATACATAATTTTAAGGAAAATTGTGTGTAGTCGTCAAGGGTTTCGCGAAGAGAAGCACATGAAAAGAAAGATGGAAGATAGAAAGAGGAGGCCACGAAGTATAACTCGTGTTGGGTGTAATGCTAAATTGGTCAATACGATACAGGAGGAAACCGGTCGGTGGTTTGTCAAGGATTTCATCGATGAGCACAACCATCCTCTAGCCCCACGGGATCTTTCCTGTTTGCTGCGTTCGCACAGACGAATTAGGATGAGCAGAAAGCGGACATTGCGGACATGGAAAAATGTGGGATCCGCAAATACCGTATTATGGATATTTTGTGCTTTCAATACGGTGGATTTGATAAGGTTGGATGCATAAAGAGGGACGTTTATAATTTCTGCCATGCTAATAAGCAGGAGACAATCAGTGCCGGTGATGCTAATACAGTGATCATGCACCTGATGGCGAGGCGAGAGCGAGATGTGGATTTTTTTTCTTCAAGTACTTGGTAGACGAGCATGGCCATCTGAAGGGACTGTTCTGGGCTGATAGTCAGTCGCGACTTGACTACGAGGCTTTCGGAGACGTCATTGTTTTCGATAGCACATACAGAACAAACAAATACAATCTGCCATTCGTGCCGTTTGTCGGGTTGAATCATCACCGCAGCACTGTTATTTTTGGCTGTGGTATAATTTCTCATGAAACAAGCCAGGCATATGAGTGGATGTTGTGGACCTTTTCTGATTGCATGGCACAGAAGCATCCGATATCTGTGATCACAGATGGGGACCTTGCAATGCAGAGAGCAATAAGGGTGGTCTGGCCAGACTCAAACCATAGACTATGTATATGGCACATTCAGCAGAACATTGTACGCCATCTGCATGATGACGACGTAAAGGAGGAATGCAGATCTTTCATTTATGATACTTCTTCCATTGAAGAGCATGAGATAAAATGGATACAATTCTTACAACGGAATAAAGTAAATAGTGAGGAGTCTTGGCTACATCAGATGTATCACATGAGAAAGTTGTGGTGTGCTCCATATCTTGAGGGGCGTTGTTTCCTAGGATTGAGCAGCAATCAGAGGAGTGAGAGCTTGAACTCTGTGCTACATATGCATCTTGAGGGTAAGATGTCGTTGTTTGAAATGCTAGAACACTATGAGCGTTGCCTTGCGTCGCGACGGATTAACGAAGCTCTCCATGACGTCGAAGCCTTGCAGTCCGTTCCATTTACAGAGGAAAATGCTTCGCCGCTTGAGAAACATGCCGCAACAGTTTTCAAACCTAGTGTCTTTAAGATGGTCTTATGGAGCATAGATGCTGTCAGCAAATGTCAGATCAGAGAGATACTAGATGGATCAGAAGATTCCACTTATGTTGTGTCCAAGCAGGAAAGAATGGATAAAAAGTTTGGAGTGCGCATTGAAGAGCAAGGAGGTCTTTTGCACAGGGTGAGTTGTTCTTGGCGTAAGCTGGAATGCGCAGGCACACCATGTTCCCACATTTTTTACATATTGGGGATTTTAAAACAAACAATTCTGCCAGGTTGTTGCGTTCCCACTAGGTGGACTATGAATGCAAAATGTGCATACGCACCTACCAGAAAAAACTAGATGTATGACTATTCGGTAAGCCTACAGAGGTACCGCGAGTTGCGGAATTGTAGTCACACCGCAAGTTTCAAGGCATGCCACTCTGATGAGGACTATCACCGTCTAAAGATGCTTTTGCAAGCACAACATCATGGCAAGCAATCAAGTTTTGAACAAGCTGACAGCAAGGAGTCAACTAATGCTCAGCATAACAGCATTAGGTTTGGCCCGTTGATGCCGCACTCGGAGAAAGTTGATAAGGTTCTGGATCCCGTGCATGTGCCAGGACGAGGTGCACCGAAGAAAAGGCTGCAGGCAAAGACAAAGAAGTCAAGATCACAGAATATCTATGGCTATTGCAAGAAACCAGGTCACAATCGACGTAAATGCGCTAAATTGCTAGAGGTATGAAATATGTTAATATTTATTTTTTGCATGTGTTTTACTCATAATTGATGTCCATGTGATTTATTGTATTCTTCTGTGTTGGATCTCGAGGCTGTACTGTGATATCTACATACATCATGAACCGACGATGAGCCAGAGAACGTCGTGTGCCATCCAGCTTTGTGTGACGTGGTCTTTACATTCTATTTCATCGTGACAGTAATTTAGTGAAGTGCGGTTGTACTGCCATGTTACTGTATTAGTTCGACATCTTTCGTTTCCATTTTCTGTATGTATCATTTGATGTCCAACTTTAAGAATGATGATGTATTTCGAACAGGAATAAGGGCTAGCATGGAGCACTTGTTATTGTCGAGTAGAATAATTATTGTCATGTATTTCTGCATGCACACACGGCCGCCAGACGGATCTCCCGCGCGATCCCACGGTCTGCATGGCTGGCTCGGTGCGTGTCCATCGTTTAGGCGAGACTACCGACGCCATGCATGCATGGCAGGCCGTTTTCCTACGTCGACCCAAACACCGGCCCATCCGAGGTTGCAGCTCCAGACGGCCCACGTCGCGTACGGTCTCGCACGTTGTTCTCGTCTAACTAAAAATGGTCCCACCTCGCCCCTCGAGCAGCTCCTTTACCTGCTTAAATACCTTCATCGAGGTGATTTTAGCAAGCGTTGGTCCTCATTGTAGGATGAATATGATTCTTCACCCTTACTATGGTTGTCATGCATATTCTTCATTTACAGAGCAATAATGACTGACGTATTTTTCAAATAAGCGGGGCCCACTGGGGTGTGCTTGGAAATCTTTGAGAAACCTCCATGCACATTCATCTTCACTGCATGCAAATCGGGCGGCAGCCGCTGTGCCAGTAGCTGTCAAGGCCTTGATGAATCACTATTCACATGCTGGTCCCCGACTCTTGCATGCAGGTCCCCGACTCTTGCATGCAGGTCCCAAATTATCTTGTACATGGTGACCCACATGTGCCAAACATGTCTGTGAAAGAAAATTTTGAAAAAAAATATTTTACAATTCCCCCTTGAGGCATAGACCGATGTTTTCAGCAGTCAGTCTAGAGGGCATTATAAATTCAAAAAAGTTCAAAAAAATACAAAAACTTGGAAACCTAGTTTTGTTTGTGGAAGAGATCATGTGTGCCAAAATTGAGGTGATTTGGAGGTGGTCGAAAAAATGCCGGCATTCCGGAGGGACCATTTTGTCTAACTTAAGCCAGTTTTTGAAAAAAGGTGAATTTTTCCACAACCTCCAAATCACCCAAATTTTCTTGTACATGGTGACCCACATGTGCCAAACATGTCTATGAAAGAAAATTTTGAAAAAATTAATTTTACAATGCCCCCTTGAGGCATAGGCCGATGTTTTCAGCAGTCAGTCTGGAGGGCATTATAAATTAAAAAAATTCAAAAAAATTCAAAAATTTGGAAAATACAGCATTAAATCAGGGTGTGTACAACTCTAGCTTGTTCTTGCCAACACTACTAGGAAAAGGCATGCTAGTGGCGCACCGATTTTGCCTTCTAATGGCGCACTACTGGTGCGCCACTGGATGTTGTTTTGGCTGATGTTGTTTTGGTGCTGTTTTGGTGCCATTTTGGATGGCTGCAGTGACTGTTTTGGTGCCATTTTTGATCTCCTAATATGGTTGTAGTGATCATTAATTTTAGAGCAAAATATGGCTGTTATTTTTTTGTTTTGTTTCAGAAACAGGAGAAACCAAAGGGCCCACGTCTCCCCTCCAGAGTTTTCAAGGGCCAAAGGGCAGGACGTTTGAGTTTTGGAGGCAACTCCCCATGTCTCCCCTCCACTGGAAACTCCCCACGTCTCCCCTCCACTAGCAACTCCCCACGACCACGACGCAGGTAACTCCCTCCTATTCCATTGCCGCTCCATCTTCCTCCCTTTGCCTCCCTCCTCATTCCATTGCCGCTCCATCTTCCTCCCTCTGCCTCCCTCTGCCTCCACCATCAAGCAACTCCCCTCTGCCTCCACCATCGCTGGCCAGGAGGGCAATGGCGGAGGAATCGTGGAGCAACTCCCCTCCGTCTGCCAAGAGAATGGCGGAGGCATCGTGGAGCAACTCCCCTCCGTCTGCCAAGCATCACCATGGTGAGGCGTCTGGCAAGGAGCCGCTGGTGGTCGACGACGATGTTCCGGTCCCCGGGCAGAAGCAGGACTACACCGTGCCGCTCATGGTTGATATCCACCTGAAGGAGAAGCTGGATGTCGTATGCACCAGCAATCCAGACGAAGCCGACAAGAGGATCCGCCACATGAGGAGGAGGCTCGGCGGCATGGTTTCTCGGTCAATCGGCGTTGATGTCAAGTATACCAGGGAAGACGAACTTCCGCAAATGGCTGCAGTTCTACAGTTATGCGTGGAGGATCTCGTCCTGGTATACCACATCACCGCGGCAACCAAATGGTAAAAACATCCAGTTCTGAAGTTTCTGAAGTTCTGAAGTTTCTGTCTAATTAGTAGTTTCTGAAGTTTCTGAAGTAGATGCAATAGTTGTGAAGTTCTGAAGTAGATGCAATACTAGTTCTGAAGTTCTGAAGTTTCTGTCTAATTAGTAGTTTCTGAAGTTTCTGAAGTTTCTGAAGTAGATGCAATAGTTCTGAAGTTCTGAAATAGATGCAATACTAGTTCTGAAGTTCTGAAGTTTCTGTCTAATTAGTAGTTTCTGAAGTAGATGCAATAGTTCTGAAGTTCTGAAGTAGATGCAATACTAGTTCTGAAGTTCAGAAGTTTCTGTCTAATTATTAGTTTCTGAAGTTTCTGAAGTAGATGCAATTGTTCTGAAGTTCTGAAGTTGATGCAATACTAGTTCTAAAGTTCTGTAGTTTCTGTCTAATTAGTAGTTTCTGAAGTTTCTGAATTAGATGAAATAGTTCTGAAGTTCTGAAGTAGATGCAATACTAGTTCTAAAGTTCTGAAGTAGATGCAATACTAGTTCTGAAGTTTCTGTCTAATTAGTAGTTTCTGAAGTTTTTGAAGTAGATGAATTTGATGCACCAGATTAATTTGATGCAGGCCCAAGGAATTTCGCCCGCTCCTACAGGAGAAGAAGCTGTACACCTTTGTTGGCTTCTCCATTGGAGGTGACAAGGAGAAGCTGAAGTTGTCTGGTTTGGAGATCAATCCCGACAAGTACGTCGACATGCAGCGCAAATGGAGAGTTCCAAACAATGGAAAGAAGTGGCAGTCTTTGGCTGAGTTTGCAGCCAGCCTCATCCACCCATCCTACAAGGAAATGAAGGGGAAGATCAACAAGAAATTGGACCACAAATGATGGGGGGATAGCCCACTGCCAAACAACCTCATCGAGTACGCAGCGAAAGATGCGTACGTCACCTACGAGGCATGGAAGAAAATCAAAACCGTCAAAGAAGGTTTGGAGCAATGGCAAGAGGCGGAGGATCATTGGGATGACCCCTACTACTGGGGATATTGAGTTGTTTGTTGTATTATGTGTCTCAGTTTGTAGTTATGTGGTTGAACAAGTTTGCTTTTGTTATGTTGAACAAGTTTGTTTTTGTAATGATGAACAAGTTTGCTTTTGTTAAGTTGAACAAGTTTGCTTTTGTAATGATGAACAAGTTTGCTTTTGTTATGTAGTTATGTGATTGTTATGATGCTGGTGCAGAACACTTAAGATTGTGATGTGATGCTACTGCTATATAGTAGTGGCGCACCACATGATAGGTGCGCCCTTAGTGTCCATTCCATCTATAGCCTTTTTCCTAGTAGTGCAAAATGCAGCATGATGGACTGGCTGCAATGAAAATAATGGTGACAAATGCAAAAAATGAAATATGACAAAAAAGCCCGCCTACTTGCCGCTTAAAGTTCACAATTCAACGGCCTGCATATGACTAGTAACCCAATCATTTATTGGGCCAAGATGCAGAGGCCCGTCAGATTGTGATAACAGGTAGCAAGTAGGCCCACAGGACAGGGACGGAGACGGTTAGGCAATGTGTTGCCCGCTTTAGAAAGGAACTTGAGAGGGAAAGCTCAGCCCGCTATATAAACCGTACTAGCTCCGCTCACTCGGCGTGGTGGGACTAAACTCCCTGCACCCCTGGGATGTGCCCGGTGCGATGCTTGCTTGGGCCTAATTCGGATGGGCCATCCCATGCCAGCCTCACCCGCTGGGTCACTGGATGGACCGTTGGGCCATCTCGTTGTCTGCACCTGAGGCATGAATGCATGGGAATGGCGGTGATGTGGGTTTGCATGCGCGGTTGGCGGACGTGAACTTTATCTATCCGAACTATGTTATGATTTCTACCCGAAAACAAGCTCGCGTGCGACGCGCTCCCATGCGATGCACGCCTCTCGCATGATACGCGATTCCGATGCGACTGCGTGCCAAGTTTTATAGATGGAAACTTCTTTAGATGCAATGTCATCTCAAAAACAACTCAGAAACAACTGTATGATTGATCATAAAATACATGCATTGTTGTTTAAAGAACTGTCTCATGAATAAATTGTACCATAATTGCGAACATAGTGTGAAACAGAAAAAATGTTTGTTTGCAACAAAATAATCCTGGTTTGAAGCTTAAACTGGTTGAAAAACAATTGAGCCTACTCCATATTGTCTTCTGCACTGCCAAAATCCAGTGACCTCTTGCGTTGCGTCGTTGGAGATTCCGTCGGGCTTGGCGACGACCCATGTGCTTCAATCTTTTTCTCTTTAACATCAATGTAACCATACAACTTAAGTTGTTCTTGGTCTTTCTCTGCCAACTCTCTAGCAAAACCCTCCATTTCTTGGATTCTCACTTCCTGTAGAAAACCATAGGAATTGTATTAGGAAGAACTCAAAAAAGACGTAGCCATAAACTAGATGCATGTAACATGTAAAATTTGACCCTCTGAATCAATGTCATCCTCGGGAAAACAACCCGTAGTTCTATTGTACACAATGTACAGGTGACATGTCTTGCTGCCATTCAGATCAGAAAGCATTTTTGTACATCATCTGGTCCTGCAATCAAGAACATTCCTTCTGGCAGCTTCCACGCAGATCCGGGTAAGAAGTAGTACAGTTCTGCTCCCAGTTTGCAACCAAAAGTATCTCTCATTTCACTCATAATGAGATTGTAGGTCACTTTCGCGGGTTCAAAAATTCTGACTTCTGTCGGGTGTTCATCAAAGTATGCTCTCGGGACATGTGACATCTCATCATCCCTACTAACAAAAAATTCCATGACCAGCACCTAGTATCTCACATCAGAGTTAATACATTCAATGAGTAAAGGGGCAAACATAATTTTTTATGTGCATAGCAACATTACGGCGTTGTTACCTGCTTTTGTGGAATGTATCCTTCATGTGGAGTCACTGGGGATTGTGCCATCTCAAACCTTCTCACCTTGTTATGTGGAATGTATCCTTCATGTGGTGTGACTGGGGACTCTGCCATCACAGGTTTCTTATCCTACGTATGAAACATCGACAGTGGGTTTACACACAAGTTTTGAAAGGTCATACCATATCTTGGGTATGCATCATTGCGAGGTACTTACAAGGGGAGAATTGACGATATGTTGTTGGGGTGGACTGATGTGGCATTGAACAGGTGACTCTATCGCAATGTCTCGAGTGAATGGCGACTGTGCCATCTCATGATGCTTAGCCTACATACAATCGCCGACATAAGGCTTGCCACAAATTGAAGATGTTTGTATCATAGAATACGTAGGTCCTTAATATATAGAATCGGTGCGAGATACTTACAGGGGGAGAATAATTGAAGACATGTTGTCGGGGTGGCCGTGAGATCGCACGGTCTTCTAACATATGTCCTTCCAAGCGGACCTTCTCCAGCATGGCCTTACAATCCATGTCCGACCGCTCCTGTAGCAGCTTACTGTCCATATCCGCACGTGTCTGCAACACATACGCATCCATCCTGACTCGCTCTGTCTATATAATATTGTCCACAAGCTTCCAGTCCTTCTGCAACGTTTGATGCATTTCCTTGTAGCCAAGGACAAACTTTTTTTCCATGTACTCACAGTCCCGCTAATACTTTTCTTCAATCACAAGACGCATATTCGCCATCTTACGGGAAAACTCCTCACGCTCCTCCTTTATCATCCTGTCCACGTATGAACGTTCTTTTTTCAGTTTCTTATCTACCTCATCGCGATCCTTTTGCACCTTCAAGTCGATCTCCCGGCGTGCTTCATGCAAAGACTTGTCGTACTCCGCACGGTTGTTATGCGCCTCTAAGACCATGGTCCCTACAGCAACACATATACCCATAGTATGAAAACTGTATCCACAACCTCATCCAACTAATTCGAAACAATACGACCGTGAAAAAATATTCAGAACCAGTTCGTACGATCAACTACTACAAACTATCAATCAAAAAGCTCTTGCATGACATCATGTACTCGAATTACACGAGAACTACTCAACTATGGCAAAACCTGGATTTTCTAATATCTTCGGAAATGACTTCTTGGTCGAATCAATGGAAAAAATAATCAGCACTGCAATCGAAGATGGGAGGAGCCGTGGAGGAGACCTTTTTAATCCGGCGTCGGCGTGGTCGCTTGAGAAGCGACGGCGCGATCCCAGCGATGGCTATGTGAGGAGAAACAAGGTAGATGGGGTGGTTAGGATAGGGTAGATATGCGGTATAATGGGAAGGTATATATCCGTGATTGTAGGGTTAATTAGTTATTTTGAAGTAATGCGCTTCGATGCAAGTTTTTTTTTAATGAGCGCGATCTTTTCTGGGCTTCCAAAACATGTGCACTGACCGCGGGTCCAACCGCATATCACAGATGCCCGAGCCATCGCCGTGCCCATGCCAAGCCGCCGCCCACCATTGCCTCCCTTTCCCTTGTCCCACCAAATTGTTATTCTTCTCCGGCGATGAAGCCTGCCATCGCTGGCGGACGGTGAGAGACGAGAGATGTCCATGTCCAGTTCGGCCTCTCCGTCATCATGGCCGCGGTATGGTTCACTGCCGATGACCAGATGCCCCGACTGCCCACGCATCGCGCCACTGAAGCGTTTGACAACCATATCGGAGAAGAATGGAAACCATGGGCGGGAATTTGTGAAATGCGAGAGCAAACCAGAAGCGGGGAAGGTTAAATCTATGTTCTGTTGTGTCTTTTTGCTATGAATTTTGGCCCCAGATTTATATTTATTTCCTCGGAATTGGGATTTAGGGTTTCCCTTCCCTATTTCAGAAGCTGAAAACATGCAAGCATTTTGAGTGGCTGGATGAATACGTTGAGAGGCTTCAAACGGATGGCTTAATTGATTTGCCTATTGATTTGAGGCACGGGGCAACCCCAGAGGCAGATCTGCCATCGGCGGTGGATAATAAGGGCTATGCCAATGTTCCTCTGATGGTGGCGGATGCGGAACTCAAGGTGGAATTGAAGAAGATGAACAATAACTTAAGGCAGTTGATCGATCTGAATAAGCACGCAAATCTGATGGCCGCGGGATTTTATTTTTCAATAATTGTTGTGGGATTTGTTTACTTGTTGATCATCACTCATTAGAAGTTGTTAACAAATTATTTCAGTCAGCTTCTGTATAAGCAATGTCATTTGTGCTTAATGCCTTGTATGACCAGACCAAGGAAAAGCTCATTTGTAATCTATTGGAAAGGACAAATAAAATTGAAAACTGATTTCTTGTTTCCAAAATAAAATTTAGCAAAGAGGAAATAGCTCGAACATAACATAGTAGCCCGAACATAACATAGTACCACGAACATCAGTATAGTTGATCTAACACAAATAGTACGATAATGATGATTTGTAAAGTAGCACATTACATCAAGGATTTATAAAGAACGCAAATTATTTTACTACGTTGTGATGTAACAACTCCAGAGACACATGTCGAACATGGGAAACAAACAGATAAATCCCTTGATTTCCCAGGTACAGCAACATCATCAAAAGTTAGGATGAAAAACAATGGTTATGGCACCATATTCTGCCATGTCTTGGGGCACAACACGATGAGGCAGTTTCTGTTTGAACAACAAATTTGTTATGTTAGCAAATTTGTAACTTATTCTTCTCTAAAAAAGGAAAAGCAATAAATTCATTCGAAGAATTTGCAGAAATAATTGTCAACCCATTTTCGTTGGTAATTACGAGATATGTTTGGCGCAATTAGTGGCTAACTGTTTTTTTTAGGAATAGTGGCTACTTGGTTTGATACATGCCAAACGTTATGTTCAGATTAGTTGCATTATTTCGTTCATCTTTTACCCAAAAAATCTATACAAAGTGTTAATTGGACAATGTGAACAATGTGGCAATAAGGTTGTCGGATGGTACCGGATGGAATCCATTGTAAACCAACCCTAAACCCTAAACCCAAAAAACCAAAAAACCCTGAACCCTAAACCCTGATAACCCTAACCCCCCCCCCACCCACCCACACACACACACAAAACCGTAAAAACATTCAAAATTTTGCCCCACGTGGAAACCATTATGCATGAATTCTCTATGGGGTCATGGGATGCCATGAAGAAAGTTAGGGATCATTAGTACATGTACACGCAAGTATGATCTCTGACACGCGCATTTCTGGTCCCTGTACATGTACATGTAAACCAACCCAACATCGATCCGGTTCAGTGGATGGATGCATGCTCTATGTGGCACGAAGTATGTCGGCCGAGCCAGTCATTGACCAGATCGATGCTACCGGAGGGATTCCATTGTAGACCAACGCTCGACCTATGTCCGGTGTGTGTGATAGGTACACTGTAAGACAAACATAGTTCCGTCGACCCTAAAACCCTAAACAGTGATAACCCTAACCCTCCCACTAAACCGTAAAACAATTCAAAATTTGCCCCACATGGAAACCATTATGCATGCATTCTCTATGGGGTCATGGGATGCCATGAAGAAAGTTTGGGATTATACACGCAAGTACGATCTCTGACACGCGCATTTCCGGCCTAGCATGTCAACACCCCGAAAGCACTAGCTGGGTTCCTCACCTGTATGAAACCAACCCAACATCGGTCCGGTCCAGTGGATGGATGCATGCTCTATGTGGCACGAAGTTTGTCGGCCGAGCCAGTCAACGGACCTGATCCAGGCCCGTATCAGACACATGTGCAAAGTGTTCAACTGCACAGGGCCCCCGGATGAGCAGGGGGCCCAATTTTTTTATGTGATCCTAATACTAATGACTACTTCTATGACTAATCAAGGCATTTGACCAATATGAAGTACTCGTTGGAAACCTGAACCGTATTAACTCCACATAAATCTCATGCACCCCTCCTCCTAATCTCTTTCTTTTTCTCGTTATCTTCCAGCGACCAGCACAAGCGCAGAAGGCCAAATCTCTTCCCGTTCTAATATTACAATCATGCCCATGGATTAATTCTTTCGCAGTTTCTCCAAATTAATTCCGTTGTTGCAATTAGTAGGTACTCCATACTCAATCCACCATCTATTTATTTGGTGTTTTCTTCTGGATCCATCATGTCTCCTCTGATTTTTCAAATTCCATTGCTTCTTGCTGCCTATGCTACTTCGATGCATCCGCTGGAGTTGGAGGCCAGACCGAATAGCTTGGCCGCCGATTCATCAACAGGAGCAAGCGGAACAGACCCTGAACCAAACTACCAGAGAGACACACCTTGTCATCGGTCACCCCATTGTCTTCTGTTCTCTAATAAATCAAAGGTTGTTTCATCCCTTTTGTTTATAATTTGTTTGCAATGCATGGTAAATTTCTAGCGAATGAACCACTTGCTCTCAAGAAGGTGTTGTTGATAAGTTCTTAGTGAAAGAATCAAATAATATTTGGTAGAAGATTGGTTATGAATATATAACGAAAGACCACCATGTCGCAAATGTGGTAAGCAACCCAAACTTGATGAAAACCAATGGAAGATTATGTATAAAACAATGCTAGAAGGATGACATGTTTCGATGACTCTTTCTGATAAATCTAGTTCTTCAAACAATTTCACTACCAACATGACATATATCTTCTACTCCGTAGCATTTTATTTTTGTAATTGACAATTGTTATATTAAGGGCCTAATTTTTTATTTTGCACCAGGCCTCCATTTTCTCGGGTACGGCCCTGACCGGATCGATGCTACCGGAGGGAATCCATTGTAGACCAACGCTCCATCAATGTCTGGTGTGTGTGCTACGTCCACCGTAAGACAAACATAGCTCCGTCAACCCAAAAACCCTTAAACCCTGATAACCCTACCCCCCCCACTAAATCATAAAAACATTCAAAATTTTGCCCCACATGGAAACCATTATGCATGCATTCTCTATGGGGTCATGGGATGCCATGAAAAAAGTTTGGGATTATACACGCAAGTATGATCTCTGACACGTGCATTTCCGGCCTAGCATGTCAACACCCCGAAAGCACTAGCTGGGTTCCTCACCTGTATGAAACCAACCCAACATTGATCCGGTCTAGTGGATGGATGCATGCTCTATGTGGCACGAAGTTTGTCGGCCGAGCCATTCAACGGACTGGATCGATGCTACCGGAGGGAATCCATTGTAGACCAACGCTCCACCAATGTCCGGTGTGTATGCTACGTCCACCGTAAGACAAACATAGTTCTGTCAACCCTAAAACCCTTAAACCCTAAACCCTGATAACCCTAACCCCCCCACTAAACTGTAAAAACATTCAAAATTTTGCCCGACATGGAAACCATTATGCATGCATTCTCTATGTGGTCATGGGATGCCATTAAGAAAGTTTGGGATCATTAGTACATATACATGCAAGTACGATCTCTGACACACGCATTTCCGGGCTTGCATGTCAACACTCAACCCTAAACCCTGATAACCCTAACCCACCCCCACTAAACCCTAAACCCTGAACCTTGATAACCCTAACCCCCCACTATACCCTAAACACTGAACCCCTAAACCCTAATAACCCTAAACCCCTAAACCCTAATAACCCTAAACCCCTAAACCCTAAACCCCTAAACCCCTAAGGAGTTGACAAGATTTTCTTATTTCTTTATATCATTTATCCAAATCTCACATAACTCACGCGGCCCACCCCTCCCTAAATCCCGCGATTACAGCTCCGCATTCTAACCACCCGGGCCGTCCGCACCTACTACGACCGCTGCAACATCAGATCGGAGACGCCGGTCGCCCACGGAATACAGGAGTCGGTGGCCACCACTCACCGCCCACCGCCAACGTGATCTGAGGGCTCGGACGTCAGTGTTCTTCTCGCCGCCTCCTCCTCGCGTGAACGCGCCGTTTTTCCTTTGCGCCGTCGACCGCACTATACCGGCACTTATAGTTTCCCACGCACTAACCGCCGCCATCTACTCGGTGGCACCGTCTCCGAGATAAGGTATTACCTGATCGTAACTCTTTATAATCGTTGTCCGCCGCTCCTTTAGTAGTTGAACCCTCATAGGTTTTGCACCCAAATAGGTTCTGTGCTTAAACCCATAAGTGGATCATATGTTAAATGACCCAGTTAATTTTGTGAAAATTAATTCTCTGCTAATTTTTTTTATACATTTTCCAATTTTGTTCAGATTAATTGAGCCAGATTTTATCATTGCATACGAGCCAGCAATGTTAGTTTCAGATACGAACCTTCATAATGGAGAAAAGCCCATCTCCAAAATTATCGATGCGGTAAGTAATTGACTGTTTGTGTACAATCATTTCGTACACATAATTCATGTGTACTCAATATAATTTAATGGCATGTAACAGGAACTCGCCGAAAAGCATGGTCATATGAAGTTAGTATGCTCACGGACAAGGTTCGGAAAAACCATGAAACTGTTGTCACAAGACCACAAAAAGTACATCATATCAGAAACCAGTCTTGGCGGTCTAACCCAGATGCATGAAGTGACTCTACGGCGCATAATGTTGGTTAGACTAGCCAAGAGCATAGATATGGACACGCAATCCATTACCATCGGTAAAATGCCAATTCCTATAACAAAAGAGGACGTGCAAGGTATATTTGGCATTCCGATAGAAGGGGAGGATATAGAACCACATCTGGAAATGCAAACCGACACAGGATTGTTTACCGCCTATGCAAACAATGGGCAAATTTTGATTTCTGACCTTGAAACGGTGATCCGAGCTTCCAAAGCCCCAGACGGCGATTTCCTGAGACGGTTCATTCTGTACGCAATTGGTACTGTTCTAGCACCAATAGCACAACATTATGTGGACTCGAAATTTCTCAACCTTGTTACAGATCTTGAAAACCTTCGGAAATTTAACTGGGGATGTTTCACACTTAATCACTTCTTCAAGTCCGTTCACAAGTTTAGAAATCGAGATCACGTAAATCTACAAGGAAATCTAATTCTGCTCCAGGTTAGTGATAGATCACTACTTAATGTCCTTTAATTATTGTTCTGTTGCATATCTGTATGGTGATGAACTAATTTATTGTGTAGTATTGGTACTGGGAGCACGTGCGTAGTGGCCGATTAATGTATGCTTCTAGACCCCCTCCATTGATCGCACGATGGGACGAAATGATGGCTACTCTAAGAAGCGATGCTTACGAGAAAGGAGGTCTTCATAACGGGCTGGTACCTATTTACAATTGAACTTTCTATATCTGATTTTTTATTTGGTACAAATGGTTCATTATATTTTATAAAAATAGGCTGTCATGGAAATTTGTGCTCCTCAACGACCGTCCGAGAATTCTAATAATTTTCCAAGAAAAAAAGATGAACATGTGCATCAACATGATTCGTATCGAGCACCATCACAAGGACAACAATTTAGTAGCCAGCAAGTATGTACTCCAAGGACTATTTGTTTTTGCAATATCACAAATAGGTGTCATGGAACCTCATTCATTTAGCTGTTGTTATCAAGGGGTTTTTATTTTGTTTACACGGATTGAAATGGTAGTTGAAGTCATGAATGCACGCATTGCTGATCATGAAAGGAAGGTAGGCAGGAAGTTAATGGAAATTGAGCACAGATTTGATGTCAAATACCAGACTCTAGGTGAAGACTTGATCGACATGAAGACTAAAACTGGCACTAATCCTAGGTTGTCGAAGGCCGAGGACGAAATTAAAGACTTAAGGAGGGAACTCCATGTATGTCATAGTGTGCATTTTGTATTTTTTATGAATATGTTCCGTCATGTTCATTATTGTTTGCATTATTACAGGAATTAAAATACGGATTTACAAGCAACCGACAATCAGTGTCACAGAAAGGAGGCGTGCAGGTGATCAATATGGCCCAACACGTCAATATCTAAAAGTAACAAACTAATGATGAACTACCTTTGTTCATTGTAGGATAAAGTCAATGTGTGCAATTCATCCCTGACAGGAACTCCTTGGGCTAGCCAATTCACGACAGGGACTTCGAGTACACCAAGTGCAAGACATGTGACGGAAAACAATGAGGAACCACAATTAACTCTGATGAAGCCTGTCTTTGGTAATGATTACAAGTTCACGGATGATGACATAGAGACAGCCATTTACATCCGCGGAACATACGACCCTGTTGAAATAGCTAGAATCGGAGACATTTCCCTCACAGCAGAAAATCTGAAGCGAAATTTGGACGACAAATACATTTATGGTGATGTAAGCCCATTACTCTATTCTACATCATTACTGCAACAACTGTCTTATTATTGTATGATTGAAAATTTGGCAGGTTATTATGGCATATGCTCGCATTAGCCAAATTAAGAATGATACTACCTCAATCATATCCCCTCAAGAAACCGAAAAGATGTTACAAATGAAGGGGGTGGTTCCTGTTGGACGTGCAGCCTCATGGTTAGCTCGTGTAGCAGGAAAATTTGTAGGGCGCTGAAAGGTACACGTTTTCCACACTTTCATAGTTTACGTACACACTGTACACGACAAATTTTGGTTTTCAACCCAACCCAAATTTTACTGCAGGTGCATGTCCCACTCAATGTACACCAAAACCATTAGATGCTAATGATGTTTAATTTTGACAAAAAATAAATTCAGACTCTGAACTCCATGAATTATCATTGCGACAAGACCAAGGAAGATTCTCTTGTAAGTGTTATCTTGCTGCCTCTTTTGATCTGCATGGAACATGAGCTCCCAAAGTACTGTAACCCTATGTATAACTCGTCGTACCCTAGGTGGACTCGGTTCAGTTCTGCATTGATGAAGCTGTCAAGAAAGGGTTGATATCACCAGCTAAGAACATCAATTTTGCCGAATGGACCAAAAAACGCTATGAGAACATACCACAACAGACCGATGGGTACGCATGGCCTCATAAATTATTATTTGCGTACACGAATAAGATTACTGATTTTTAACTAAACATCGCAGGACTTCCTGTGCGGTTTGGACACTGCAGTACATGTTGTCATGGAACGGGGATGAAATGACCGATATTTTGAACCAGGTAATTGAATGCCTAATTTAAATTTGTACTTTGTTTAGCTTGAAAGCTATGCTGACATCAGTGTCGGTTATCCAATATAGGCAAGGATAGATATTTTCAGGTGGAAAATATGTACAACCTTACTGCATTCAAATTGCAATGCGCTTCATCTCGAATCATATAAGTTCCCCATAACGGTTAGCGCTACATGAAGAATATATCATTTATTTCATAAGTCTCATGATTAGAACTAACGCAGCACTCTCTCTTATACAGAAGGAGGTGTACGATGCCCAGCAAGCAGTTCTACCTGATGCTTCAGAAGAGGACGTACAATTAGTCAACAATCCTGATGGTTCCAACGAACCTGACACATCCAACTCCCAGAAGGATACCGGTGCACCCAACTCCCCCAAAAATGGTGCACCCAACTCCCCCAAAAGGAAGAGAGCATGTGGACGCCCGAGAAAGCTAGTCGATCCCGAGCAAGCAGCAAAAACAAAGAGTCTTAAAGAACTGAAACTTAAATTTGACAGCAAGACCATAGCCAACCAAGTGTCTTCGTTACCATCACGGTCACGCAGAGAGCATAAACCAGCACCAGCTTTATTGAGCCCATTCAAACACAAATAGGTAGCATCAATTGATACATGCTCATGCTCATGTTCTACTTCTAGCATCATTTGATGCACATTTAGTTCCTATCAGAAAGTGGAAATAGGTACTTTTGGCAATCATGAGCATCCTCTACTTATTGCAATATCTAATGCATTGATACATTCTCATGCTCATGCTCTACTTTTAGCATCATTTGATACATGTTTAGTTCTTATCAGAAAGTGGAAATAGGTACTTTTGGCAATCATGAGCATCCTCTACTTATTGCAATATCTAATGCATTGATCAATTTGATACATTCTCATGCTCATGCTCTACTTTTAGCATCATTTGATACACGTTTAGTTCTTATCAGAAAGTGGAAATAGGTACTTTTGGCAATCATAAGCATCCTCTACTTATTGCAATATCTAATGCATCGTCAATACAAAGCTTGATTTGGCAATAGGTGGAATCGGCAATCATTTGCACGCTTTAATTTTGTCAAAAATTAATGCATAGTTCAGTTGTAACTGCTCATAGATATGGCAGGAACATGCTGAGTTATACACTAAACATAGTCATGCCAAGCTATAACTACCATAGTCATATTATTAGAGTTCCTAGCATGCATCACCGTACGGCAGAATAACACATCAACCATAACATAGACCACCGTATGATACTTGAGTTGCTAAGGCCTTGTACAATGCAAGGTGCTTAGGGGAGTTGCTTATAGAAATAAACCAGGCTTTTCTTAAGTACATGTGCTTATTTATACAGGGTAGACGCATAACTAGGAGTCTCTCCTGTAGAAATAGGCACCGGTGCTTCAGAAAAACCTGTTTATTTTTCTAAGCACCACCCTAAGCATCTAGCATTGTACAAGGCTTAAACATGCATCACCAAAATAGTATTAACAACTAGGAACACTAAACCAGAGTAGCAGCAAACTCTTAACATAAATGACAGATCAACCATCGCTCAGCATAGGTTCAGACACACCATAGGACATCAGTTTTAGACTCCAACAACAAACAAACATAGATAACATAACAGGACACGGCGGTCCTGGGGCAGAAGCAGCACTCTAGCAGCACATCACTTCTCTCCCTTCTTCAATGCATGTTGTAGGGCTCATTGACTTTGACAATCTCGAGGAAGCGTGCGTAGGCAGCATGTTTAGCCAGAGTACTGGCTTTATGCTTCTTACCATGTCCATTGCCAGTGCTGAAGGCATGCTGGATCATGCCATCTATGCCGCCACCGATCACCTTGCAACAGAAAGGGCACCCAATCTTGCCAAAGAAACAGTACTTGATCTTCCCAGCAATCAGATGCCTCAGGGTGTACCGGCTCTTGCTGTGCCTGCTGTCCATGTTGTAGTCCACGTCGTCGTCATCCTCCTGTGAATTAGTGAATTAGTACACATAGAAGAACTCAGCTAATCTATTATGGTACATTGACTTTAATTACAATGTTTTGAAAGTACACATGTGTAACATGGCAACTATCTATTTGCTAGAAACAAGGTGTATGTGCACATACATAATTGAGCCAAAGAAATTGTCATGCATAAATATGGACGGTGGAATAGTTGCATTTACAGATTAGTGCACAAGTAGTACATAATTAACACATGAAAGACTTCATGAAGTGGCTTGGTTTAATGATATTTGATACTTGTTACAGGTGTAATTATTATTGGAATCAGAAAAATGGCTTCATTATACTCCTCCATGTTTCACACAAGGGGGGTTTGTTCTATCTACTGGAATGAAGAAACCATTATTCTTTCTGACAGCGGCAATACTGCTTCTCCAACATTGTTAGACCCTGATAAGTTTCAGAAGGAAATTGGTAAAGGAGCTATGGGGTGTCTCACTGCTCATATTGATGAGAGATGTGGCTGTGATCATCTAGATAACATACTGTGGAAAATTGTCTAGATGAAATGTTTTGATTTTTTGGTATCCAGTGGATATGTACTGTCAGCCCATAATTATTAAGGGAGCGATCACTTACTTTGCAAAATGGAAATCTGTATAGAATTTGCAAATGGATCATCTATGAACATGTGTGCAAACTAATCATCTATGAACATGTGTGCAAATTAATTCATCTACATAAACTAAAATGAATCAGGAACTGCAGCATTTTGTCACTGTCCTTGGGAAGCCAATGGAGAATCCTGCCATATATCCATTGTTTAACCCACTTTTTTCATTAATGTATCTCTGCCATGAACATTTTCTTGTATTTGGGTTCATTACCTCACTTCTTTCATTAATGTATCCCTTGTGAAACTTATGCTCATCTAGTTAACAAGACAAGCCCTAATGCCATGAAAAAAACCAGAGTATCTGCTGGAATCAGAATGTGACTCAGATTTAAAAATCCACATCCAACATGAAGATCTATGCTAGATCCCTACAATCCTACATACGTAGAACTAGCACGCCCAAGTGAAATTGATGCTCATCTAGTTAACAAGAAAACCCCCAATGTCATGAAAAAAACAGAGCAAAAAACAAAGTACTACCTTAGATAGCTCGTCGATGGCATCCTCGTCGAAGTCGCTGCCCTTCCTGCAATCTACGTCGAACTCCTTTATGGCGTTCTCCTCGAAGAGCTCTTCGATTTCGTCATGCACCTTGCGCTTACGCCTTCTCATCTCCTCCTTCTCTAGATCTTCCCCAACCTTGTGCTTGCCGACGGGTGCCTCGACGGCTACGATGGCAGCGGAAGCAGGCACAACAATCGCTGCACCGGTAGCTTCCGCCGCTACGGCGGACTCTACCGCTCCACCTACGGCTGCAGCCACGGCAGCAGACTGCTCTGCTTCGATGGTTGCCTCCGTCTCGTTCGCCGCATCTTCACGTCCGCGCTTCATCGTCAGTTGAAGACATGAGGAGGGAGGCGTAGGAAGGGAGGAGGGTGATGAGGAAGGAGGAGAGGGTGGTGAGGTGGTGAGGAAGGAAGAGAGGGTGGGGAGAGGACGAGGGTTTTCTACCCGATTTGGGGAAGAAATGCACTGCTCCTGCCTCTTGGAGTTACCGAGAAGCCGCGGGTGCCGATTTGACTTGACACACCCACCCGGTCGTCCCCATTCCACGTGGGGACGTGGCGATTGTGCACCTCCTGCGGTTTGCCATCAATTGCTATCGGTCTCACAAGTGGGTCCCCTTGTCATCCACACAACCGAGCCACCATATGTACCACATTTTTCTTTCTCCCCGTCTCGACCACTCCACATCTTTCTTTCTCCCCTTCTCGACCAGCGCCGCCGCCGCCGCCATCTCCCGACGACCCCTCTCTTCGCTGCCGGTGCGCGGCCGCCACCAACTCCGGCAAGTACGTGAGATCTCCCCTCTTCTTCCCTTCCCCAACCGCGTCTCCCTACGGAGGCGGATCTGAGCCGATTGGTTTGGACTAAAACTTAGTTTTTGGATTGGATCTTGATTTGGTTTCTATGGTTTGAGACCAAATCAATCAATTAGTTTGAGCCGCCACTACCACCTACTACTACTTCAAATCCAAGAGCCGCTGTTGCTGGCCGGAGCTCGTCAGCTCTCTCAAGCTTTGACGCCATGTCTGATCTAGATTCATGATGTTCCCTCGCATATGGCTTTGTCCATGATTTGAACCTTTGGATTCAATCCAAAAGTTGAAAACGGTTTGGACTAGGTTGGATGACGAGCATGTATAGTTCGGTTTGGTCTAGATTCTAAATGAAAATATCTGGATTGGTTTGGTTTTGATGTGTGCCATGGATTAGACTGGTTTTAGTTTGGATGCCGAACTATTCTCGGGTTTAGATGAGAAGGGCATTGCCATTGTCATTGGCATTGCTTTATTACATAGATGATAGAAAATAGATTGATTGGCCATTGCCAGTATAGGTTATCACTATGATTTATTATATGTATGATCTTTGTATTGTATTATGTACAATTCAACTTAGAGTTCAACATGTTCGGTGTAGAATGGAGGAAGCACAATGTGGACGCTGCAACTCACAGTGCCGGACCAGCCTTTCTACTGCCACGCTGTTCGGCATCTACTTCCAGCCTTCTTTTGTTTTTGCAGCGGTAACAATTTATATGAACCTTCTGACAGTAAATTCTTTTTGTTTTTTGCTATTTCCACTAATGTATTGTGTCTGTTATTTGTTTTTATCTTACACAGATTGTACCATGCAATGTGAGATTGGCATTCAATGAGCTCGTCGCAGACATCGTGAGCTTCGACGCTCTTGGGGGCCCATACACTATGCAGGTCGAGAAGGGGCGAAAGATAACCCAGATAGGAGGAGATGATTGGGATCGTTTCATCGCCCGCATGCGTCTTAGTGGGGGTGAATTGATCAGCTTCTTCTTCAGAAGAGATAGGCCCAGGATTTCTGTTATCTATCTAAATTTGATTCCGGATAGTGAGGATGAAGTTCATGAGGAGGAAGATGGTGCTGATTTAGATGATGACGATTCAGATGATGATGAGAACCCACTTTTTGAATACCTGTATGCCCAAGGACTCAGACTGGGCGACGAGGAAATCGGCAACCTCTGGTACATGCTTCCGCTACGTGAAGACTACCTAGGGAAGCCATTCGTGACCCGCCTCACAAGGACGAATGTTAAATGGCATATCATGGTATGTTACTTAGTGTGGTAATTACATAATATGCATGCTTAGTTAGTGTAGTAGTTCATATGATATGCATGTTGTAGTACTGTGATGAGAGGCCTAGTTTAGAATTCATTTAGTGAAGAATTTTATGACATGCATGTAGTGTAGTAATATGCGATGATATGCTTAGTGTACGTAGTAATCTAATGATATGCCTAATTACCGTAGTAATTTGATGCTTGGCGTATAGTGTAGTGATGTGATGATATATATGCTCAGTGTTGAATCCAATGATATATGTGTCTTGAAGTGTATGCTTTGTTGATAATTGCACGTGACATGATCATATATCATGTCAAGTGTTTTCAGAAATTACCTAAGAGGTTACTTGATAGCTGTGGCATCGACCCGAACGAAGAAGGCATGGCTGCTGGACTAAGCCTTACGAGAACGGGCTCCATCACCAGCTGTGCCTATGCAGTGGACACGGACGGTCGCACTGTCTTGAGCAGGGCAGGGTGGAAGAAGTTCCTTTGTGCCAAGAATCTTTGGGTAGGACAGGCCATCCTACTCACTGTTGCGAACACCCGTCGCCATGACTTGAGGATGATGATCACCATCCACCTCATTTAGAACCGGGGTGGGCCATGTATCAATGTGAAATGAACTTGTTATGTTAGCTCTTGTTTGCGAGTACTTGTCGTGCATTACCGTACCTATATCTACTCATATCTAGGTACTATTGCTTGTGATGGATTGCAACTATTATTAACTGGTAAGTAATGCTCTACTAGCTATGATTATTCCACTGTGTGATGTTTTATAGGATGTAGTGTGACATGGTAACTGTTATATATGGTAGAGGCTTGTCTCTAAGACCTTGTACAATGCAAGGTGCTTAGGGATGTGTGATGTTTTGTACGTGTCAGGTTGTAGTATGAAATGCTAACTGTTCTATATGGTAGTGGCTGGTCTCTAATTGGACCGACATGTTGAACTAGTATCAATGGTAGAGGCGTTTCGTTATGCGCCACATCCAACAGTTCACATAATTAATTATCCAAAGATTAAGGTATGAAACCCTTGGTCATACATAGCAACATTTCGTTCCTAAAAATTAAGGTACTTCCACATTCAAACTAAATAATACTACAAATTCGAAGGAACTACTTAATACATTAACAGCACATAGGGAAGTAGCCCTGGTCCAACGGCTTGAGAAATGACGAACAAAAACTGAAAGAAGAAGGATCAGCCAGTAGCAGCACCATCAACCTCCCAGCCTCACAACTTCAGCCAGCCTGGTGAACTCCAGGTTTTTTCCTGCAAAACACACATGTGATGTTGGAGGCAAGAAAATAAATATGCCAGGGGTCTTGTCATGGCATCTAATCGCACGGAATGCTAGTACAAATGATGGAGAACAAAACATCCAACATGAGCAAATTCATAGGAGTTCTAGATCCATGGATAGCATCAAGAAAAAATGCTCAGTTTTAATTCAAACACAAGACTTGGTGAAAACATGCATATTCATATAAGCAACATGGATATGGCATCTTTGCAAGCTTGGGTCAGTGACTTGTCTTGTGTTTCATGGCATGACAATAATTTTAACAATAAATAGACATGAAATTGACCCAAACTCATGTACAAAGTTAGGCCATATGATGCATGGATTAATTCACACATAAATGACAAAATGCCAACTTTGTATAGAATTTGCAGTACTGAAATATTTCAGTGTGTACCGGTGTGTACTGAAACTGCAGTAGTGAAATAATTCAGTGTGCATCGGTGTGTACTGAAATTGTAGTAACGAAATATTTTAGTGCCTACCGGTGTGTACCGAAATATTTCAGTGTCTACCACTACAACATTACAAATTTTGCCTAGGGCAGTACCGAAATATTTCAGTGCCTACCGGTGTGTACCGAAATATTTCAGTGTCCACCACTACAACATTACAAATTTTGCCTAGGGCAGTTCCGAAATATTTCAGTGCCTACCGGTGTGTACCGAAATATTTCAGTGTCTACCACTAGAACATTACTAATTTTTCCTAGGGTTCATATGATGCCTAGGGTTCACATACATCATAATCCATCCTCCAAATCCATGTACTCAAATGTTCATGCAATTCATTGAGATTAAAATGCCATCTAGCATTCCCTGTCTGAGCTATTACGATCAGTATCACCACGATGTAAGCACGAGCAGTAGGAAGATGAGGAGTGGGGAAGCTTACTCTAAACATAGCTACCGCCGCCGTTCAGACGAGGAGAGCAACGAGGGAAGCGTGGAGAACGGCGGGGAAGCAAGGTCGCGACCACTGTCCTCCTCATCTTGCGCTTCGGAGTCTCCGGTGACTCGGTTGGAGGCTGCACAATCTGCAACGGCACCTCGTGCACGGTGGGTTCCTGATCCAGTGGATGCTCTACCCTGGATCTGAACGCCCACCACCTCCGCCTGGTCCACTCGCTGGACGAATTGGCCTGCTCCATCGCCCAGAGGAGAATCTCGATCTTCTGAATCGGTTGCGCGGGCGGGGGGAAAAGCTTTGCCCTCTCCTTCTTCATCAAATTCTTGAGAGTGGCCATTGCCGTCCAGCTCATCTGCCTTGTGTTGTCAAACCAAGAACGGATCTCCCTCAACCTGGCCAACTTGACCTGGTCGCCGCCGGCGATCTGCACGAAGTCGGTGTTCTCGCCGCCGGCCATCAGCTCGATCTGGCATGGAAGAGGGGGTGGGGGTGGGTGGGGGGGTTGCCTGAGTGGAGCGAAGTTGCAGCGGTAGGAAGGAGGAGATGACCGCGGTGGACTTGGAGGAGAGGGAGGAGATGGCCGCCGATGAGTAATTGTGGAATGTGTAGCACCATGGCGGCGGTTATGCATTCGACGAGAGGGGCGGCGGTTATGCATTCGACGAGAGGGGCGGCGTGTGCAAATTTTCCTAGGACTAAACTGCCCCTAGATTAAAACGCGTCCCCACCTTGTCACGAGTACCGGCCCCACTCATTTTAGTACTTTCGCGTACTTTCATCGAAGTACTACCCAGTACTTCGTATTTGTCTGCCGTTAGCAACGAACGGTTCTAAAAAAGCCCAACCACTCTAAAACTTGTAATAACTTTTTTTAGGTGGTTTTTGGAAGTTACCGATATGATTCCCTCTAAAACCGAAATTATCACCCAACTTGGGCCTATGTCCTGCTCTCCTCCGGTGTCAAGGGCGCAACTTAGATTCTGTCAGCCACGGGCATGAACATATCCCACGTCTACGCGCGGCAAGCCGATAGGATTGGCTGATTCCCAATTTTGGCACGCAGCTGCGATAGGAACGGAATCGTTATCATCACCGGTGATCAGGTATTCAAGTCGCTGTCAACGGCGACACATCGTCGTGCTGAATCGTGTTCATGTAACTAGGCAAAAGCCCTTGTTGGCTCTGTCGGCTAGCCAAGCCAAAACGTTGCAAGGAGGAATGGCCGGCCACTAGCTAGCTGCATATGCATGTGTACGCAACTTGCACACGTTAGAACCTTGGGCAGATGCAACAGCCAAGCTGGTCAAAGGCTGGCTCCAGAACTATTGCAGCCTGGCGATTCTGCTAGCTTGCTAGCGCCACTGGTTGAGACAAGGGTGAGCATCTCTTGCCTGCCATGGCCGATGAGATCTGGCTGGGTACAGGGATAAGATATCGGCATATCGCAGCCTTTTGCAGATATATACCAGATGATGCTCACCCTCGTCAGATGAGTGAGAAGAACTCCTTGGGTCGAAACTAAATCTCCCTCCCAGAGCTCTAGCCACCCCCCTTGAGTTATTCAAGTGAGAGTGAATGAGTTACTCAAGTGAAATTGACTGAGTTACATGCCGCCCATGGGGACTTTATATGGTAGAGGTCCTTATAAATTACCAAGGCTACTCATGAGAGTGATATGTGGGGAAGGATATATAGGTCAAGTTTGGTAAGGGCAACTCCAACGCGGATCATCAAAATGGGCCTCACCAAATGTGTGAAGGCCATCCAACTGTAGGCACCAATTGTCCACTCCTAGTTTCTTTTCCATACCTGGAGTACTCAAAATAATCAAATATAAACAACACAATTCGTAAGCAACTGAAAGAGGAATATTCCAATGCAACAATATTTCAAATAAAAATACTCTCTCCGATCCATATTAATTGTCGTTGATTTAGTAGTTGTACTAAATCAGAGAAAATTAATATGGATACAAGGAAGTATACAATCCAAACATAAAGTTTTGAAATAAAAAAAGTTAAAATTTGAATTCAACTTTGTTAGATACGTGTTCTAATTGTCCATGCAAAAACCGCAAAGATGCTCAATCAGATCATTCTCAAGCTTCACATGAGTTCCTTGATTGCGAATTTGATGATGCATTTGGAGAAAATCCTCAAACATCGTCGAATTCTATTCTGGAAGCTGAATAGGATCACCCAAATTTTAAAAATCCAGACCATGGAGAACTCCATAACTCGTATCCTCCACGATCATGTTGTGCATGATCACACCAGCTATCATCACCTCCGAGAATGTCTCTATATCTCATTGTTTAGCGGGTCCACTAACACTGCAAAATTGTGTGAACCGGTCACAATGTTGTCGGTTTGTAGGATTTCGAACATCAGGACTGGTCCAAACAATTTTGGTGATTGCCATTGAATGGAAGAAAATGTCCTCCCGTCCAAACAGTTGCGGGCGATTTAGTGACCCCGTTGGAGTTGCCCTAATCTATGAGGACTAGTAAATATTGGAGGGTTTATAGTCCATGGTGGGCCATCCCTCTAGCTACCCTGATACGCTTTGGCTATCTAGGGCAACTCTTCACTTGGGCCCTTTTGCTCTTCTTTTATTTCAGTCACCCTTGTCTTTTACTTTGTATTTTCCTCTGACTTGTTGAACATGAAGGGCATGTTTTTGAATTTTGTTGACTTGTGGACCATGAAGGGCTTGTTTTTGAATTTTGTTGACTTATTTTCTCTTGACCATTTTGCCACATACAACCGGGTGGGACTCAGGTAAATTAGTTATTCCTACAATAGTTCTCAACTAGGGAGGAGCTTACCTCTGGAAACCCTTGCACTTGGAGCAACAAACGGTTGCCTAGCGTGATCCAAGCACAACAACCTGAAGCGGCTCCACCATCATCAAAGGGGATGTTGTAGCGGTTCCACCGAGTGGAAGAGGAACCATTGACTTCAACAGGCAGAAGGGGAGGAGGCGGCCCATGGCCCGGACCTGGTGCCCCAATATCTGCGGGAGCTCCACTATCAACAACAACGATGAACCCATGCGAGGAGATAGCAACCCTAGCATGATATGGTTGCTTTGTAGTAGTGTGATTTGTTCTCAGTTCTGCTCTGCCATTTGAACAATGGGTGCGTGTTCTCCGTCCTTACTCACATAATACTATTCTAACATATATACTCATGATCCCCACTGCCTCTATTGTGGCACCTCAACGAGATGCTAAGCTGTAAGTGCTCCCTCAAAACATATGTGATTAAAGCGTGAAACACACCGCAGTTGTTTTGTCTTTGTATTAGTAGTGTGTGTGTGTAACATATTTGGCATTAACATATTTGTCTCTCCATTGATATGGACATTAATATTGTACATTAGAATACATACGAGATAAGTTAAACCCATGTGAGTAAGGAGACAAGTCGATCTCACGTACATACTTATAGACCACTAATATTATGAACATGCATGCATCTGCATAATCGGCCGACTTTTCTGCCCACTAGTCGTGCATGTATACATTGACATGGAGTCATGGACACCATGCACACGCTTATGAGTATTACTGTACAAGGTACCCCCATGCACGCACATGCTTATTCGTTCAGTCCATCTGTGTAGTGTGTATCATCCCTTGCCCATTACCCGATTACCTCCTAGCTAGATCTTCAAGTGCTTCAACCTGATCACACAAATTACCTGCTTAACTCCAGCTTAAGCCCATGCATAACTATAAGAAACACAGCGATGGAGGTCGTACCTGTCAGCCTCGTAGCTGGCGTTGTGGCCGGGGCCAGGACATGGGGGACGGTAGGCGGGGAAGGGCACCTTGCCGGCCTCGATACGGGCGATGTCGTGGACGAGCAGCTCGTAGTAGCGCCTGGCGTCGTCCGCCGACTTGCCGCCGCCGACAGCGCGGGCGATGTTGTGCCAGCGGTCGGGCGTGTCCCTATCGTGCACTGCCAACGCCTGCTCGAACAGCTTGTTCTGCATCGGCGTCCATACTGCGCTCATTGACAGGGAAGCCATTGATGTCCCTCAACGATTGGTTCCTCGAACGATAATTAAGCTGCTATATACCTTAACTTATGACCTGAACTACGCTTGGATATTGGCTGCTGGTGAGATGGATGAGGAAGGTGTGAGAAGAGGTTCTACTTATAGCACTCGAGGAGGATTCAGCTTTGTGTGGGGGGGCGGCGAAGATGGATGATAATGTGCATACGAGTGGAGGGGAAAACTAGAGGAATTTTGAAGCAGCAGGCCAGCACGAGAAGGGTGAGGAGGGGGGACGATTGGAGAAAGGAACAAACATTTTTGTCCCCTGGAAGTGGAGGATCTACCTTTCTATCTTTTCGGACCTTTTGCGTCACGAATCGCCTCGGCATCCTTCCTCACCTTCTCCCTCTCAAAGATTCAAACAAAAAAAATATGTATGCATCCATACATGCATATACATGTGTGCTCTCATACTTAAAGTTGAGACATATGTATCTCCATATGCAGATACCGAAAGAGGTTTCCCTTCTGTCATTTTGAAAAATATAGTCCATGGTTAGTGAATCCAAGCTTTTTGTTACACCAAATTAAGCAAGTACTATTAGCTTTGAAGTGTGCATGTACATCGATGTTGACTCTTATTTACACCAGAAAATAGCGAAAAACTATTCTTTTTACTAGCCTTGTGATTCAACCAACTTCCTCCTGGCGTGATGATCTTGATTCTACCACCAACATATTTGCTGCAGTAATGTTGGGTTGTTACTGTCTTGAGTGTACCTTAAAAATCTCCAATGTTCATTATATTTAGAGAGCATAACATCAAAGATAAAGAAAATTAGCTAATTATTACATGTGAAGTAGCTAGCTATATACGTAGTAGTAGTTATTTTAAGAGCATCATGTCGCTATCTATGAATAGTTAGTTACAAAGATTGGGATGCCATCACCGGAAAGTGGGTGCGTGTTGGCCATGCGATCCAGGATATGTCTTACTTTTCGGATGAGAGAATAATATTAAGAAAAATAGTGCACGACTTTGCATATGGCTTTAAAAATTAAACCAACAAAAAGTATCTGAAAATTGCATGTCTTTAATTGCAATGGATGTGTGACGCGACTCATTTATTCTAAATTGTCCCTCCATTTTGGCAATCCGGGAACGTTAAAAGGCAATCTTTCTTCATTACCTTGTGATTTATGGTCCGAGGTTTTGTATTTATGCATAAGCAAATCATGCAATTATTTTTATTTGAGGAATTAAACCAGTACATTATTCAAAAACCCTGTGCTAATGTTGTCATTTGTCAGTTGAATGGTTTGTATCATATCTTAGATAGGATTATAGCATATCTAACTCAGTTAGTATGTGATCATATTAGATGGGTGAAGCCAATCTTTGGCAAAGTTAATGTGAGAAACTGAGATGCCGAATAGATGCTTACCGTCTCTTATAGATAATGGTCCTTGTTCTAGCAATATTGCTTTTAACTCTTGTATGTAGAATATGGTTCGTTAAAAAATTTGCATTCAATAGTTAACGCATATATAACACTTGACCAAAAAATTACAACTTCAATGCAGGCTAATCTGGAAGAGAATTTTGCAACTCAAGATACAAATGAGTGAAAATGTGCTTGTGTATTTTATGACCTTCAACTGTTGTATGTGAATTTCCAACGAATTTGTATATGAAGAAGATACATGTCATTTTTTAGAACTATGATTGATGTGAGCTATTGATGTTGATTTGTATGTTCTAAAAAATTTGTGAAATTTGAAATGGAACAATTATGTCTTTTCTATCATATTTTTTCTCCACCCAAATCTTATTTTCTCGACGGCCTTGTCGTGACATGGATGCAACATTTTGTTGCTTACCTACCATGGTGTATTTCTTCCGTTCTCGGTTGTTTATCATGGGAAAAATTGGAAAAGCCGACCTGAATATGTTTTTTATCGGACACTGCCGCATAAGTACACTAAAACACGTACACATTGCTCCTCCAATGCCATGGAGTGTGGAAGTCTATGATCCACTTGAAGCGAACTAATGGAACTATAATTTGGTCCTAGAAAAATAATGATATGTGTTCTTTTCAAATCAAATTTGCACCCTACTTCGGCCCTATCTCTCCCCGTCTCCAGGGCGCTAGCCAGATTCTGATAACAATGGCCGACCTAGAACACACACTACTGCAGGATGCTGCTAACGCGACACTACGATCGGAGACCCTTCGACGAAACTATGTGCGATGCCATAATCACAAACGGTAGGGTAAAAAAACGTCAAAAAAGGTGCAAAACGTTTGTGATGGAAGATGCATCAAACACGGTTCAGATTTTAGTTGTGTGTGCGATGCAGGGCATACGGTTCAACTTAATTAACTGTTTACAATGAGGAGGAATAAAAGAAACGGGCAGCCAGATGAAGGCGTGTGCGATGTACAACATATGGTTCACTCGGATAAACTGTTTGTGATTAGGCAACACAAAGAAATGGTCAGCCAGATCAAGGTGTATGTAATTGAGGGCATACCCTTCAGAAGGATTAACTGTTTGCGATTAGGCAACAGAACAGAAACGGTTCAGCCAGATCAAAGTGTCTGCAATTGATGGCATACACTTCACATGGATGAACTGTTTGCGATTAGTCACAAAAAACTGAAACAGTTAGATAGATCAGCGTGTGTGCGCTAGACAGGCACACACATTCTAATTAAAAGAAGCGTGCGCGATGGTAATAACGAGCGCGCACGGTTGTCGGAATAAGACGTGTGCTGACATTGCCTATTGCGGTGCAACCTAGGGTGCAAACGCCACGTACGCGGCCGAGAAGGCGTGCGTGCCCACGTTACGCCTTTCGGGAATAGTGCCACACTTATAATCGTCAGTAAATTTGAAGCATGCGTCCCGTCACAATCCAAATTGCAAACATGTTCACACCGATCAAAACCTAAACGGTTTTCCACTTAGAAGCGTATTACTACTCGGTTATAAATACTACTACTCCAAGATGATTGCACATTCCTCCTCAACTCCTCATCCACAAAAAGTTAAAAAAAACAAGTCATTCATCATCGTTCCCTTGCGTCCGCCATGGCCAGCGTGAGTTCTGGGTCGAGAGATTGCCACCAGGGAGAGGCGAGCCTGGAAGCGGAAGCACGAGAGAAAGCAGCCAACATGTCCCGCCACACGGCCGTAGCAACAGAGAGGTCTCGCCGCGCAGCCGAAGCAGCACGGAGGTCCCGCCGCGCCATCGATGCAGCAGACTGGTCTGGCCGTGCCACGGAAGCAGAAGAGATGTCCCGCCGTGCCGCGAATGTAGCAGAGATGTTCTCCCGCGCCGCGGCAGCCTAGGAAAATGTCTCGCGGGCAGGAGAGGACTCTTACAGGCGCATGCGTGCCCTCATCTATAGGCAGATGGATCAGATCTCCAGGTGGGCGAGGTTGCAGGATGACCTGAAAGCCTCGTTTGAACAGTCTACCGACATCATCCGGCAACTAAATGAGAGCAATGCGAAGCTCCAGGCCAAGCGCGACCTGCTGAGGGCAAAGATCGTCGAAAGTGCAGAGCAGCAGGAGCAGACCACTGCCTTGTTGAAGAGGACCGACATCATTGTCGAGAAACTTATGGACGAGAAGGCCATGCTGCGCATCGAGCGCAGAAGGCTGGTGGAGGAATCCATGGATGCTCACAAGCAGCATCTAGAGGACAAGTAAGAGCTCGTCGCCGCTCACCGCGGAGACTAGTTCCCGCGGCCTGCAGCAACACATCAAGAAAGTAGAGATCAGTGAGCCAGATCGTTGTCTTCCTTCTTTTGCCGTTGTGTATTTCGGGCATTGCCGCATGTGGTTTTTTAAATTATGTTTCTAAATATGTAAGACAATTATTATCCACTGTCATCGTCCTTATATTCATCATGCTTCCTATAAGTCGTAGTCGATGCTATATAGGTCCGTCGGATTTTCCATCAAGATCGGTGCAAAACTTTCTTTTCAGATTTTTATTTTTCTCTCTTAAATCTCAGTCCAGTGAGACATATAGCCACGCCGTAGAATAGGTGCTCGGTCCCATTAATGGAGACGTTGGAAGGGAGGTGCGCGGCTGGTAGTGGTCAAAGTGTTGTCCTCCCAATGAGCACGCGCAGGGGTCTGACCGCACACCTCCCATACTCAAATAGCTATCCCTCACGGCACCTCCTAGCCAATAAAAAAAGGACGCGTGGCCGCACGTAATTGGTTAGTAGAACGCCCATGGTTTCAATAATACTTATGTTTCCGATTTGTAACGTGACAGTACTTGTTCCAAAATAACTTTGTTGATTGTTAATGTGTGCGCCTTTGCAAATCGGATAGAAAAATTACCACAGCATGTTGGTGCCATGTCATGACACCATGCCAAGTTTCATGATTTTCAGGCGTGTTTTGGATTTACAGGAATTAAAAAACCAAGTTTCTCAATCTTTCCGGCCGAGCCACGACGCCCAGATGTTTGAATTTCACATCAATCTTTTGCATGGGACCTAGAAATTCACCCAAGGACACACATGTGATTTTTCAAACAATTTTGGTGCACTGGAGCCTGTGCTTGTAGTTCAAATTTGAATTATGCATATTAAATGCGCAGAAACTCAATTAATGTATAAAAAGGCCAAATGAACCCAGAGTAATTTCAAAATTTAGCACGGTACTTCTATTTGGTCTAATCTACCAGTGTAAAAAATTAAGGCGGGAGAAGCCAGTGTACGTATGTCATTTCGCACACGGAGGTGACATGTTCCCTCTCGGAACCACGAGCCTTCTTGAGGGAAGCTCCAGTTTGCAAGAAGCTTACACCAAAGCGTGTCCCAATTCGGCCAAAAAAATTACCGCAGCATGTTGGTGCCATGTCATGACACCATGCCAAGTTTCATGATTTCCAGGCGTGTTTTAGATTTACAGGAATTTAAAAAATCAAGTTTCTCAATCTTTTCGGCCGAGCCACGACGCCCAGATGTTTGAATTTCACTCCCATATCTTGCATGCACTACTAGGGAAAACCCTAGTAGTAGCGCTTGAAATATGCATAGCAGTAGCGCTGGGCCCAGCGCTACCACTAAGGCGCTACAGCTAACTAGTAGCAGTAGCGCTGGAAAGGGAGCGCTACTGCTATACCTGTTGGGGAACATAGTAATTTCAAAAAAATTCCTACGCACACACAGGATCATGGTGATGCATAGCAACGAGAGGGGAGAGCGTGTCTACATACCCTCGTAGACCGAATCCGGAAGCGTTAGCACAACGCGGTTGATGTAGTCGTATGTCTTCACGATCTGACCGATCCAAGTACCGAACGCACGGCACCTCCGAGTTCTGCACACGTTCAACTCGATGACGTCCCGCGAGCTCTGATCCAGCAAAGCTTCACAGGAGAGTTTCGTTAGCACGACGGCGTGGTGATGGTGATGATGATGTTACCGACGCAGGGCCTTGCCTAAGCACCGCTATGATATGATCGAGGTGGATTATGATGGAGGAGGCACCGCACACGGCTAAGGGATCAATGATCAATTTTGTGTCTAGGGGGTGCCCCTGGCCACGTATATAAAGGATGGAGGGAGGAGGAGGCCGACCCTCATAGGGCGCGCCCAAGTGTGGAGTCCTACTAGGACTCCCTAGTCCTAGTAGGATTCCATCTCCCACATGGAATAGGAAAAAAGGGAAGGGAGAAGGAGAAGGAAGGAAGGGGGCGCCCCGCCTCCCTAGTCCAATTCGGACCAGTCCATGGGGAGGGGTGCAGCCACCCTTTGAGGCCTTTCTCTCCTTTCCCGTATGGCCCATTAAGGCCTAATACGAATTCCCGTAACTCTCATGTACTCCGAAAAATATCGAAATCACTCGGAACCTTTTCGATGTCCGAATATAGTCGTCCATTATATCGATATTTACGTCTCGACCATTTCGAGACTCCTCGTCATGTTCCTCCGGTATTCGGGAGTTGCATAATCTCATAGTCATAGGAACATGTATAAGTCATGAAGAAAGCAATAGCAACAAACTAAACGTTCATCGTGCTAAGCTAACGGAATGGGTCAAGTCAATCACATCATTCTCCTAATGATGTGATCCCATTAATCAAATGACAACTCATGTCTATGGCTAGGAAACATAACCATCTTTAATCAACGAGCTAGTCAAGTAGAGGCATACTAGTGACACTCTGTTTGTCTATGTATTCACACATGTATCAAGTTTCCGGTTAATACAATTCTAGCATGAATAATAAACATTTATCATGAAATAAGGAAATAAATAATAACTTTATTATTGCCTCTATGGCATATTTCCTTCAATACCTAGTTAGCAATAGCGCTTTCCTTTGGACAGTGCTACTGCTACTTGTAAGTAGCAGTAGCGCTTGTTCTAAAAAGCGTTGCTGCTAAATTTTCCTGTATTTTTAAAAATACAGCTTATTTTCATTGTGTGGTTTTATATACAGTACTTTCATCATATGATTTTATGACCATGATTACTTTTTACATATAACAGTGGGTGAAATGAACATGGAGTAGATTCAAGTGGAGGCAACATGTGGTGTATGTCGAAAGTACTACTCTAATCCAAACTTGGTCTAGTTTGGATTAGTAGTACTTTCGATGTGCACCACATGTTAGCTTCACTTGAATCTAATCCAGATTCATTTCACCCACTGTTATATATAATAAGTAATCATGCTCATATAAAAACATAGCATCATGCATCATCAATCATAATAGTAAATAACTCACCATTGGTATCATAATAACAAGTCATGCTCATCATCATCGATCATACAACTTCTACTCGATACCACATCATCATCATAGTCATCTAACCAATCCTACTTAGTTGTTCTTAGCACATGATCATGAGTATTATTAACTAGGATCTACTACCTTCTCTTAGGTAAAATAGCATAAAACAAGATAGGCCCTGACTCTCCATTATGGAGAATGGAGATTATCCTGTCTTCAAAATTCTTGCCTTTCGCACAATGTTGCTTCCAAGTACCTCCTTACGACTGTCCATATATTTTTTCCATTCTGTGATTTTCATGTCTCCACTTCTTTTAGAAATCCGATATGGACATTTGTGAGATTCGTAGGATGACCTGGCTGTATGTTCAAAACACCAAGGCGACCATTCTGATACATCAGATGAGGCACACAGTCATTTGGGATTTTTTTTGTTGAAAAACATAGTAATAACTTCATAGTTAGCAATGTAGTTAAGTTTTAGAAGAATTTATGCAAAAGATACACGGATGTCGTAATACTAAAAAACCTTACCACGGCATCTCCATGGATGTTACCGTAGTTCAACACGTGCACTAGTGGCACGTATTGACCATAATGTGGAGGAGTTTTGTAATAGATATTGTAATTTTCAAGATCAGTACAAAATGCGACCAGATGATTTTTCTCCTGATAAGTTAACTCAGAGCCATCGGTGTAGTAGGTTCTGTCTACCATGTTCCGCACATTATTTGAACAATGAAAATAAGCTGTCAATGGAAATAAGTTGTCACCTATTTTGAAATGAACAATATAAATTAGTTAATAACTATGTTTGAGAAACACACATAGCGGTATAATTGGAAGCGTCTCAACAAGGACCCAAATATCCATATTGTCTTGGTCGATGTCAGGATCACCAAGATCCATGGTGACAAGCATACCCTCATAAAAATCATACATCTTGCAAAGTGCTTCCCAATTTTTGCAACCAAAATGGGTTACGCTCTCAGAATTATATAGATTTACTTCAAAATCCATATCATGATGGGTCCTTAGGTGAATTTTCATTGTTTCGAAATTTTCATGGTCTTCAAAACCCATCCTCTTCAAGACATAGAGTCTTGCATGGCATGGGATAATCTACTCAAATTGTAAAAGATGAAAATTACACGTTGAAATAGTTGAAGTCATGCTTAATTACGAAAAAACACTTTTCGTCATTGCGTATCGTTTCAACATCGAAAGTCTCCTGAAGCTTAATGCTGAAGCGTCGATCTTCGTCCAGGTGAGGCCTGTCGCACAGACCTCGGTCATCGTTGCACTAGCTGCATTCCCCCGGGAGACTTTCGTCATCCAATGACGACATTTCCTATGTTCATAATTCAAAGATTAAACTTGTACAATTCAATATATGTACTATAAAAATTAAATTAGATCATTATTATTCATCACGGGTTGACTATCGGTCTGCCGAGTCTATATGGTGGAGACTCTCCCTCACTGATTCCTCTCTGACATTTGCGACCGTCGGTGATGGTCGTTACTCCGCCTTCCCCTAGTGCATAGCAAATGTCTAGCACAAGGAGAAGAAGGAGAAACGACCCCCACGACAACAGTCGGGATTCTTCGTCCTCTCTCATATATGGTGGATACACTCCCTGATGTCTACTACACAACCTTCTTCTTGTAGACGTTGTTGGGCCTCCAAGTGCAGAGGTTTGTAGGACAGTAGCAAATTTCCCTCAAGTGGATGACCTAAGGTTTATCAATCCGTAGGAGGCGTAGGATGAAGATGGTCTCTCTCAAGCAACCCTGCAACCAAATAACAAAGAGTCTCTTGTGTCCCCAACACACCCAATACAATGGTAAATTGTATAGGTGCACTAGTTCGGCGAAGAGATGGTGATACAAGTGGTATATGGATGGTAGATAAAGGTTTTTGAAATATGAAAATATAAAAACAGCAAGGTAACTAATGATAAAAGTGAGCACAAACGGTATTGCAATGCTAGGAAACAAGGCCTAGGGTTCATACTTTCACTAGTGCAAGTTCTCTCAACAATAATAACATAGTTGGATCACATAACTATCCCTCAACATGCAACAAAGAGTCACTCCAAAGTCACTAATAGCGGAGAACAAACGAAGAGATTATGGTAGGGTACGAAACCACCTCAAAGTTATCCTTTCTGGTCGATCTATTCAAGAGTTCGTACTAAAATAACATGAAGCTATTCTTTCCGTTCAATCTATCAAAGAGTTCGTACTAAAATAACACCTTAAGACACAAATCAACCAAAACCCTAATGTCACCTAGATACTCCAATGTCACCTCAAGTATCCGTGGGTATGATTATACGACATGCATCACACAATCTCATATTCATCTATTCAAACCAACACAAAGTACTTCAAAGAGTGCCCCAAAGTTTCTACCGGAGAGTCAAGACGAAAATGTGTGCCAACCCCTATGCATAGGTTCATGGGCGGAACCCGCAAGTTGATCACCAAAACATACATCAAGTGGATCAATAGAATACCCCATTGTCACCACAGGTATCCCACGCAAGACATAAATCAAGTGTTCTCAAATCCTTAAAGACTCAATCCGATAAGATAACTTCAAAGCGAAAACTCAATCCATTACAAGAGAGTAGAGGGGGAGAAACATCATAAGATCCAACTAAAATAGCAAAGCTCACGATACATCAAGATCGTACCACCTCAAGAACACGAGAGAGAGAGAGAGAGATCAAACACATAGCTGCTGGTACATACCCTCAGCCCCGAGGGAGGACTACTCCCTCATCGTCATGGAGAGCGCCGGGATGATGAAGATGGCCACCGGAGAGGGATTTCCCCCTCCGGCAGGGTGCCGGACCGGGTCTAGATTGGTTTTCGGTAGCTACGGTGGCTTCTGGTGGCGGAACTCCCGATCTATTCTTCCCTCTGATGTTTTTAGGGTATATGGGTATATATGGGAGGAAGAAGTACGTCGGTGGACCTCCGAGCTGTCCACGAGGCAGGGGGCATGCCCCCCACCCTCGTGGGCAGCCCGGGACTCTCCTGGTCCAACTCCGATACTGTGTGGGCTTCTTCTGGTCCAAAAATAAGTTCCGTAAAGTTTCAGGTCAATTGGACTCCGTTTGATTTTCCTTTTCTGCGATACTCTAAAACAAGGAAAAGACAGAAACTGGCACTGGGCTCTAGGTTAATAGGTTAGTCCCAAAAATCACATAAAATAGCATATAAATGCATATAAAACATCCAAGCTTCATAATATAACAGCATGGAAAAATCAAAAATTATGGATACGTTGGAAACGTATCAGCATCCCCAAGCTTAATTCCTGCTCGTCCTCGAGTAGGTAAATGATAAAAACAGAATTTTTGATGTGGAATGCTACCTAACATATTTATCCATGTAGTTCTCTTTATTGTGGCAAGAATATTCATATCCATAAGATTCAAGACAAAAGTTTAATATTGACATAAAAGTAATAATACTTCAAGCATACTAACCAAGTAATCATGTCTTCTCAAAATAACATGGCCAAAGAAAGCTATCCCTACAAAATCATATAGTCTGGCTATGCTCTATCTTCACCACACAAAATATTTGAATCATGCACAACCTCGATAACAAGCCAAGCAATTGTTTCATACTTTGATGTTCTCAAACTTTTTCAATCTTCACGCAATACATGAGCGTGAGCCATGGACATAGCACTATAGGTGGAATAGAATGGTGGTTGTGGAGAAGAAAAAAAGGAGAAGATAGTCTCAAATAAACTAGGCGTATCAACGGGCTATGGAGATGCCCATCAATAGATATCAATGTGAGTGAGTAGGGATTGCCATGCAACAGATGCACTAGAGCTATAAATGTATGAAAGCTCAACAAAAGAAACTAGTGGGTGTGCATCCAACTCGCTTGCTCACGAAGACCTAGGGCGTTTTGAGGAAGCCCATTATTGGAATATACTTCCTCCGTCCGGAAATACTTGTCATCAAAATGAATAAAAAAGGGATGTATCTAGATGTATTTTAGTTCTAGATACATCCTTTTTAATCCATTTTAATGACAAATATTTTCGGACGGAGGGAGTACAAGCCAAGTTCTATAATGAAAGATTCCCACTAGTATATGAAAATGACAACATAGGAGACTCTCTATCATGAAGATCATGGTGCTACTTTGAAGCACAAGTGTGGTAAAAGGATAGTAGCATTGCCCCTTCTCTCTTTTTCTCTCATTTTTTATTTTTTTATTTTTTTATTTTATTTTTTATTCGGGCCTTTTCTCTTTTTTTATGGCCTATTTTTTTTATCTTTTTTTATTTTTCGTCCGGAGTCTCATCCCGACTTATGGGGGAATCATAGTCTCCATCATCCTTTCCTCACTGGGACAATGCTCTAATAATGATGATCATCACACTTTTATTTACTTACAACTCAAGAATTACAACTCGATACATAGAACAAAATATGACTCTATATGGATGCCTCCGGCGGTGTACCAGGATGTGCAATGACTCAAGAGTGACATGTATGGAAGAATTATGAATGATGGCTTTGCCACAAATACGATGTCAACTACATGATCATGCAAAGCAATATGACAATGATGAAGCGTGTCATAGTAACGGAACGGTGGAAAGTTGCATGGCAATATATCTCAGAATGGCTATGGAAATGCCATAATAGGTAGGTATGGTGGTTGTTTTGAGGAAGATATATGGTGGGTTTATGGTACTAGCGAAAGTTGCGCGGTACTAGAGAGGCTAGCAATGGTGGAAGGGTGAGAGTGCGTATAATCCATGGACTCAACATTAGTCATAAAGAACTCACATACTTATTGCAAAAATCTATTAGTTATTGAAACAAAGTACTACACGCATGCTCCTAGGGGGATAGATTGGAAGGAAAAGACCATCGCTCGTCCCCGACCGCCACTCATAAAGAAGACAATCAATAAATAAATCATGCTCCGACTTCATCACATAACGGTTCACCATACGTGCATGCTACGGGAATCACAAACTTTAACACAAGTATCTCTCAAATTCACAACTAATCACTAGCATGACTCTAATATTACCATCCTCATATCTCAAAACAATCATCAAGTATCAAACTTCTCATAGTATTCAATGCACTTTATATGAAAGTTTTTATTATATCCCTCTTGGATGCCCGTCATATTAGGACTAAATTCATAACCAAAGAAAATTACCATGCTGTTTAGGACTCTAAAAATAATATAAGTGAAGCATAAGAGATCAATTATTTCTATAGAATAAAATTACCACCGTGCTCTAAAAGATATAAGTGAAACACTAGGGCAAATGACAAACTACTCCGAAAGATGTAAGTGAAGATCAATGAGTAGTCGAATAATTATGCAACTATGTGAAGACTCTCTAACATTTAAGAATTTCAGATCTTGATACTTTATTCAAACAGCAATCAAAACAAAATAAAATGAAATGACGCTCCAAGCAAAACACATATCATGTGGTAAATAAAAACATAGCTCCAAGTAAAGTTACCGATGAACGAAGACGAAAGAGGGGATGCCTTCCGGGGCATCCCCAAGCTTAGGCTCTTGGTTGTCCTTGAATATTACCTTGGGGTGCCTTGGGCATCCCCAATCTTAGGCTCTTGCCACTCCTTATTCCATAATCCATCGAGTCTTTACCCAAAACTTGAAAACTTCACAACACAAAACTTAACAGAAAACTCGTAAGCTCCATTAGCGAAAGCAAGCAAAACACTACTTCAAGGTACTGTAATGAACTCATTATTTATTTAGATTTATGTTAAACCTACTGTATTCCAACTTCTCTATGGTTTATAAACAATTTTACTAGCCATAGATTTATCAACATAAGCAAACAACACACAAAAACAGAATCTGTCAAAAACAGAACAGTCTGTAGTAATCTGTAACTAACGCAAACTTATGGAACCACAAAAACTCTAAAATAAATTTCTGGACGTGAGGAATTTATCTATTAATCATCTTCAAAAAGAATTAACTAAACATCACTCTAAAAATAAAAATGGCAGCAATTCTCGTGAGCGCTAAAGTTTCTGTTTTTTACAGCAAGATCAAAAAGACTTTCCCCAAGGCTTCACAACGGTTCTACTTGGCACAAACACTAATTAAACAAAAAAAACACAAATAAAACATAGGCTAGATAAATTATTTATTACTAAACAGGAGAAAAAAGCAAGGAATAAAAATAAAATTGGGTTGCCTCCCAACAAGTGCTATCGTTTAACGCCCCTAGCTAGGCATGATGATTTCAACGATGCTCGCATAAAAGATAAGAATTGTAACATAAAGAGAGCATCATTAAGAATATGACTAGCACATTTAAGTTTAACCCACTTCCCATACATAGGGATTTTGTGAGCAAACAACTTATGGGAACAATAATCAACTAGCATAGGAGGGCAAAACAAGCATAACTTCAAAACTTTAAGCACATAGAGAGGAAACTTGATATTATTGCAATTCCTACAAGCATAAGTTCCTCCCTCATAATAATTTTCAGTAGCATCATGAATGAATTCAACAATATAACCAGCACATAAATCATTCTTTTCATGATCTACAAGCATAGAAAATTTACTACTCTCCACATAAGCAAGATTCTTCTCCTTCGGAATAGTGGGAGTATCATAAGAGACTCGAATACTATAAATTTTTTCCACATTGAAAGAGTAATGTTCAGAAAAAGGGTAATCATAATCATGACAAGTTTTATAAATATAATCATCACTACTTTTTATAGCATATGTATCATCACAATAATTATCATAAGTAGCAACTTTGTTCTCATCATAATCGATTGAAACCTCTTCCAAGATAGTGGAATCATCACTAAATAAAGTCATGACCTCTCCAAATCCACTTTCATAATTATCGTAATAAGATTCAACATCCTCCAAAATAGTGGGATCATTACTTCCTAAAGTTGACACTCTTCCAAACCCACTTTCATCAATATAATCAACATAAGTAGGAGGCATGCTATCATCATTATAAATTTGCATATCAAAACATGGGAGACTAAAAATATCATCTTCGTTAAACGTAGCTTCCCCAAGCTTGCGACTAACATTAATTGTAGAAAATGTATTCTCAAAAATATCATCTTCATCAAACATAGCATCCCCAAGCTTGGGCCTTTTCATATCATAAGCATAATCACTCTCATCATTAATAGTATGGATAGCACCAATAGTATAGCAATTATCATATTCTTCCAAGCAAGTGCCAAAAAGATTTTCAAGATCATAAGAAGTATCATTATCTTCCCAATCATAATCATCACAACAAGCAATAGGCATAACGAGATCATCATCAAGTACATCATCTTCCACAATTATATTTTCATGAGGCACAAAAGTAAGAGGAGCAACATTATTTGGGAGAGATATATTTTTACCTGTCTTCCTTTTTCTTTTCTTCTTCTTCACCACATCATGTGTGGGTTCAATCCTCTTTTTGGAGCTCCTTATTAATGAGATTGGTTGAATATAAGGCTCCTCCTCGTTACCTGATTCATCATAAGAAATAATAGGAGGGTATTGGGAAGTCTCTTCCCTTTCATTAGTATTCTCTTCATCCTCTATTTGTTTTATTTTCTTTATGTAATTGGCAATATAAGGATTTTCAATGCCATTCACCGCACAATACATATAAATTTCTTCTAGATCAAAATTAAGAACTCTATAAAGGGAAAATTCTGGAATAACCTTAGTTATACGTTTCATTTCTTCATAACCCAAGAGCAAACTAAGTTCATTATGATGTGCAAGGGAAATCAAGTCATCACAATTTTTGGACACGATACGATCATAAAACAATTTGCATTGGGTACTGAAATGATCACGTTCATTGCAAAGTTCACAAGTACGGCTAAGAAAGTTTAAATTTTCAGCACAAACATCTAGCCTTTCTTGCAACCATTTAGTTTCTAAATGCTTATGCCTCTTGCAATATCTATCTTCCCTATTTGGTGTGTACTTGCAAACCCAATGCACTCCACAAAATTTGACATGTTTATAGGAGAAATTTTCATCATAACTAGTTCAATCATCATTAGTACTATGGATATTCAAGGAGTTCATACTAACAACATTGCAATCATGCTCATCATTCAAAGATTTAATGCCAAACATTTTAATGCATTCTTCTTCTAACACTTTGGCACAATTTTCCTTTCCATCATACTTACGAAAGATATTAAAAAGATGAAGCGTATGAGGCAAACTTAATTCCATTTTTTCTGTAGTTTTCTTTTATAAAATAAACTAGTGATAAAACAAGAAACAAAAAGATTCGATTGCAAGATCTAAAGATATACCTTCAAGCGCTAATCTCCCCGGCAACGGCGCCAGAAAAGAGATTGATGTCTACTACACAACCTTCTTCTTGTAGACGTTGTTGGGCCTCCAAGTGTAGAGGTTTGTAGGACAGTAGCAAATTTCCCTCAAGTGGATGACCTAAGGTTTATCAATCCATAGGAGGCGTAGGATGAAGATGGTCTCTCTCAAGCAACCCTGCAACCAAATAACAAAGAGTCTCTTGTGTCCCCAACACACCCAATACAATGGTAAATTGTATAGGTGCACTAGTTCGGCGAAGAGATGGTGATACACGTGATATATGGATGGTAGATAAAGGTTTTTGAAATCTGAAAATATAAAAACAGCAAGGTAACTAATGATAAAAGTGAGCACAAACAGTATTGCAATGCTAGGAAACAAGGCATAGGGTTCATACTTTCACTAGTGCAAGTTATCTCAACAATAATAACATAGTTGGATCACATAACTATCCATCAACATGCATTAAAGAGTCACTCCAAAGTCACTAATAGCAGAGAACAAACGAAGAGATTATGGTAGGGTACGAATCCACCTCAAAGTTATCCTTTCTGATCGATTTATTCAAGAGTCCGTAGTAAAATAACATGAAGCTATTCTTTCCGTTCAATCTATCATAGAGTTCGTACTAGAATAACACCTTAAGACACAAATCAACCAAAACCCTAATGTCACCTAGATACTCCAATGTCACCTCAAGTATCCATGCGTATGATTATACGATATGCATCACACAATCTCAGATTCATCTATTCAAACCAACACAAAGTACTTCAAAGAGTGCCCAAAAGTTTCTACCGGAGAGTCAAGACGAAGACATGTGCCAACCCATATGCATAGGTTCATGGGCAGAACCCGCAAGTTGATCACCAAAACATACATCAAGTGGATCAATAGAATACCCCATTGTCACCACAGGTATCCCACGCAAGACATACATCAAGTGTTCTCAAATCCTTAAAGACTCAATCTGATAAGATAACTTCAAATGGAAAACCCAATCCATTACAAGAGAGTAGAGGGGGAGAAACATCATAAGATCCAACTATAATAGCAAAGCTCGCAATACATCAAGATCGTACCACCTCAAGAACACGAGAGAGAGAGAGAGAGAGAGATCAAACACATAGCTACTGGTACATACCCCTCGAGGGAGGACTACTCCTTCCACGTCATGGAGAGCGCCGGGATGATGAAGATGGCCACCGGAGAGGGATTTCCCTCTCTGGTAGGGTGCCGGAACGGGTCTAGATTGGTTTTCGGTGGCTATGGTGGCTTCTGGCGGCGGAACTCCCGATCTATTCTGGCAGCGGGACTCTCCTGGTCCAACTCCGATACTCCGTGGGCTTCTTCTGCTCCAAAAATAAGTTCTGTGAAGTTTCAGGTCAATTGCACTCCGTTTGATTTTCCTTTTCTGCGATACTCTAAAACAAGGAAAAAACAGAAACTGGCACTGGGCTCTAGGTTAATAGGTTAGTCCCAAAAATCATATAAAATAGCATATAAATGCATATAAAACATCCAAGGTTGATAATATAATAGCATGGAACAATCAAAAATTATAGATACATTGGAGACGTATCACTCCCTCATAGATTTTTCGACAGTCAGTGATGGTCGTTATTCCTCTTTCCCCTAGTGCATAACAAAGGTCTAGCACAAGGAGAAGAAGGAAAAAACGACCCCCACAACAACAGTCGGGCTTCTTCGTCCTCTATCATATATGGTGGATACACTCCCTCACTGATTTTTCGAACTTCGGTGATGGAGCCTCGACAGACTTAAAGTCAACCCAAAATGTCGTTTAATTACCTTTCAAGAAAATCCAGGCCACTCGATATTTCATACATATTCTAGCACAAGTCATGCCAAAATTCACGGAAAAATACGGCATGGCCTTTGCTAAAAAAACGACATATCAAGCACCTGAAATTTGCCGGAACGGAAATTAATCAACACTCCGGCAAAACATAGGCCACTATAGGAGGTGTAACCTGCAAACATGGCCAGCCACTTGGGCAAGCACATATCCTATTTGAGCAACACAAGATATACATGTTTATATCTACATCATATGAGCATTCAAACTTGATGGAGTAGTTTTCCAATTTGAGCATTCAATAAGCAAAACCAAATCGTAAAATAAATTAGTATTCAAATTAGCATTCATTCAATAAGCAAAACTAAACCATCTCTTTCATCCGTACATCGTCGAATATTATCACTAATAGATCTCGAATAGTATCATACATATAACATCACTAATACAGCTAAAACCGTAGCGAACGACGGGTGTTGGCGTGGGCGGTGGACACCCAAAGAGAAGAAACCATCACAGGATCATAGCTCCAGTGAGATCCCTGAAAAACCTCCCAGGTATTGGAGAACCTGCCCTCCAACGCAACCATGTAGCGACGGACGTGCTCGTCCTCCTCGCTGACATGGTAAAGTACCACCTTCGCGGGGTCCTCAAGCCTCTGCACCGTCACTGGCCCACCCGATCGCCACCAAAGAAGGTTTGGATCCAGCTGGCTCCTCACCAAGCTACGCCCCCCACAAGTTAGCACCTCCCAGTACCAGCCCGGCGGAGCCCAGTCCCGTACATGGCTCCTCACCAAGCCCAGGCCTCCTCCGCCGAGTCGACGACGAGGATGCAGGATAGGCATCATCGACGTCGATGCGGGAATAATTGGTTTAACTAAAAAAACTAGTTCTATTAATTTTCTTACTAAAAATAAACTAGTTCTATAGTAAAATTTTAATTAGATCATCAAATCTCATATACCTAAATTTTCTAACTAAAAATAAACTAGTTTTATTAATTCAACTAGTTCAACTAAGCACTTACCATAAATAAAATAAACTAGTAGTTACTAAAAATAAACTAGTTTAACTAGTTCTATTAATTTTCTAACTAATTATATTAAACACTTACTAAAAACAGTAAAAAACCATATAGAATTTTTTCTATAAACTAAACACCACTGCCCTAAATTAGCATCTGCTTAATTAGTTACCTAACCTACTTCCCTAACTAAAAACATCTAAGTTAATTAACTAAATTCACCTAAGTTAATTAACTAAATTCACCTAAGTTACCTAACCTAATGAACTAAATGGAGGGAGGAGGAGTACCTCACGGTGGTGGAGGAGGCCGGCGGGGGAGGAGGTCGGCGGGGGGAGGAGGCCGGCAGGGGAGCAGAGCCGGCGCGGGT
>NC_041380.1:591029373-591056291 GCF_002162155.2 Triticum dicoccoides
CGGGTGAGGGTGGCCGGCGAGGGAGGAGGCCGGCGCGGGGGAGGGTGGCCGGCGGGGCAGCAGAGCCGGAGAGCTCCAGCGCGGGGGACGGCGGCGACGACAACGACGGAGAGAGGCGAGTGAGGGCGGGGGAGTGAGAAAGAGAGGTCGAGCATGGGCCGTTGGGCTGGATAAAGATCATGTAGTAGTAGCGCTTATATGTAGAAAGCGCTACTGCTACGTCTGGTAGCAGTAGCGCTTCATACATAAAATCGCTACTACTATGCCTGACCTACCGACAACGGCCTGGCAATTGTAGTGGTAGTGTCTTTTTACTAAAAGAGCGTTACTGATAAGTGCATAGTAGTAGCGCTTTTTTTAATAAAGTGCTGCTACTACTTATCAGTGTAGCAGCACTTTATTATAAAAAGTGCTACTACTATGCTACTGTCTATAAGCATTTTCTTAGTAGTGATGGGACCTAGAAATTTACCCAAGGACCCACATGTGATTTTTCAAACAATTTTGGTGCACTGGAGCATGTGCTTGTAGTTCAAATTTGAATTATGCACATTAAATGCGCAGAAACTCAATTAATGTATAGAAAAGGCCAAACAAACACGGAATAATTCCCAAATTTAGCACGGTATTTCTATTTGGTCTAATCTGTCTGTGTAAAAAAATTAAGGCGGGAGAAGGGAGTGTACGTATATTGTTTCGCACACAAAGGTGACACGTTTCCTCTCGGAATCACGAGCCTTCTTGAGGAAAGCTCTGGTTTGCAAGAAGCTTACACCAAAGCTTGTCTCAATTCGACCAAAAAAATTACCGCAGCATGTTAGTGTCATGTCATGACACCATGCCAACTTTGGTGCATTGGAGCATGTGTTTGTAGTTCAAATTTGAATTATGCACATTAAATGCCCAGAAACTCAATTAATGCATAAAAATGCCAAACGAACCTAGAATAATTCCAAATTTAAACACGACACTCATGTACTAGTTGCATGTTCACTTTACGTAAATGTTCTAGCAATTCAAACACCATCCTTTCCTTCTGTAACATCATTTTGTCTTTCAAAACATAATGAAAAAATCAGGTATACCACAAACAGTTTACTAGAAAGAATCGTGTGGGATGCGATATGAAATATCTTGGCGCACCGTCATGTCTCTCTTACGCAGGAAGCTTCATCGTCTACAGTCCACCGCCCCCGCTTGAACCACAGTTGCACGCCAGTTTCTTGCGGCACCAAGCGAAATTTTTTGGCCACCACGGAAATATCTATTTCCCCGCCCCATCCCTCCTACCAAAAGCCACATTTTCACTATTCCTCCTTGCTTTCCAAGTTCAAACCTTCACTGCTTCTTACTGGCAGCTCAGCCTCCTCGCCGGCAACTCTTCTTCCTGCAGTGCCGCCTCCTTGCCAGCTACCCTTCTTCTTGCAGCGCCGCCTCCTCGCCGCTGACCCTTCTTCTTGCAGCGCCGCCTCCTCGCCGGTGACCCTTCTTCTTGCTGCGCGGCCTCCTCGCCACCGACCCTTCTTCTTGTTGCGCGGCCTCCTCGATATGGTCAGGTAATTCACACCCCGGCCACACCATCCTCCTCCTTTCCTGGCCCACATGCCCCGACCGATGGAGCGACACCTTCCACCGAAATCACTGCCCCCCTCCTCCAATTAAGCGCCGCCCACAGCCATTTCACATGCAGTATAACATGGAGCTGAGTAGCATGCGGTCGCACGCGCGAACGAGGTCGCTATGGCTGCCATGCGTGTCGACCGCCAGATCTTGGAGGAGCAGCTCGTCTTTGAGGCCACCGTTGACACCGCCACACAGTTGTCTACTTTAAAATACAGTTCGTGATGTTTTCTCGAGGCCACCGCCAGTGCCTTCTAGTGATTTGTCCTCTGTAATGTTAATATGCAATCTGATGTTCAGTTAACAGTTTGGTCCTCTGAAATGTAATGTTTAGTTAACACTTTGGTCCAACAATTGCTGCATTTCTTAGTACTGTTCTCAAGCATTCTTTGTTTTGTGAACTGTCTTATCTTCTAGTACATGTTTGTATTCTGCAATGTCATGCTCAGTTAACTATTTTGGTTCATTTGGTCTATTGTCCATTTAACTGTTTGGTTCAATTATGCAATTTGATTTTCATTTGTTGTGGGTACAATTTGTATTGTTATGCATGTGACACCAATCAAATTTGGCTATACTCAATACATATTCTACTGATAGTATGGCAACTCTCAGTTAACCTGATCAAGATCTTCCTTATGTGTGTTGCAGAGAAACAATGGGAGACACTGCGGTTTACCATCGAGATTTGTTCAAGCATGGGTCCTTTGGCTAATAGCACATTATTGTGCAGTTGCCGGAATCATTCTAATATTTAGATTTCTTACAATTTGGTTTTGCACATGTAGGTCCTGCTGTCAGAGGCTTAGACCCACTGTTTGACCCATTTTGCATATGGGGAAATGAGATGTCCATGGATATCAGTCAAGTCAAAAACTCAGAAAGATTGTTAGGATGAAGAAACTTGCGATGAATAACAACAAGATCTTTGTTTGCACAATGAAGAAGACATCAGTCAACTATAGGATGGTACCAACTCGTTTACCTTGTTTTTACCCCTTGTGCCATTTCAAAATTTACAACAGCGATTTATGCATAGCTTTGTCTTCAGTACTTTTCAAAGCAGTTCACCGATGATTACCTCTCAAACCACCTGCGTGGTCAAGAGGCGAGGAAGGTATTCATTCAACACCCACGGTAAAAATATTGAAGTCTTGCTGAAGAGGACGAAGGTTGGGCGGGCAATTATCCATAGCCACTGGCCTAAATTTGCAAGGACATTCAACATCACTGAAGGCTCAATATTTTCCTTCCGCTTCTGCAGTTTCCCAGATGAGATTCATCTGTCTATTTACCATGTATGATGCTACTTTCCAAAGGTTTTTGATGCTGCATGTGAAACTTGGTGCTGTTGTGTAATGGCGTAACTGGGTGCCGAAGCTATTTGATGTAATTCGATTATGAAATCCTGGTTGCTTTTATATGAATATGAAATATCTGCCGTGTTTTATAAGAAATATCAGTTTGATTAGTACATGATTATCAATAATAGGCTAATTACCCTGCTTATTGGGATTTTTTATTGCAGACGGTTACTTAGACAGCACCGTGGGCGATGAACTCAAACAACCCGCACGGTTTCTAGAAAGTAGGCGTGTTCGATCAACTAACAAACACACACGGCTTCCGGTAGCGAACTGTTTGCGTTATGCCACCTTGCACAAACGTTTCCACACAAAGAACTGTGTGTGATATACATACGAACGGAAACGTTTTCCCTGGATTGACTGTGTGGGATGTACATAAGAACAGAAACGAATTCCTTGGATTGACTGTGTGTGATATACATACCTGCGGAAATGTTTTTCTGGGATTCACCGTGTGGGATGTACATACCTACAGAAATGATTTTCTCACATTACCGTGTGGGAAGTACATACCTACAAAAATGATTGGGTTTCTATGCCTCACCCGATCGCACACGGCCCCAGCCTGGGTCCCAGAAGGGCCTATCCCCGATGATTTTTAGGTCGTGTGGGAAGGACACCCTATCACACACACTCACTTGGCGACGGTTCCAAATGCCATCGCGGAAAGGGGTTAAAAACCGTTTGTTTAGGACTGACGCATACTAGTGACACGCCACATTTAAATGCAAAAAGTCCACAGGATTGGCAGATTTTGGATTCTACCCCATATAACGGAATGACGGAATTGTTATCAGCACTAGCTAGCGAGGAGGTCAAGGTTAACACTCATCACTCATCCTTAGAGCATCTCCACTAGGCCCCCCAACAGCCCCACCCCCTCCCGAGGCCCTTTTTCCTCGCCGGCAACCGATTTTCCCTCCAGTCGTGCCCCCAAGGTCTCAAAAAATGCTGGATTTGGCCAGATTTATGGCCGGCGATCCCAGCCCAAACCCAAAGAGTTGGCGGCGCCGGCGCTGCTTATCCCATGCAAAAGACCCACTGTCAGCCTCTCCCTCTCTCCCCTCTCCCTCTCTCTCTCATCTCTTTTTGGGCGGGCGAGAGGACGGACGATGAGGAGGTCGGCGGGAGGCCAGGGCGGAGCTCACGGCACGGCAAGGGCGGAGCGCACGACCAGGAAGGAGCTCGCGGCCGGGGAGGAGCTCACGGCGCGGAGCTCGCGGCCAAGGCGGAGCTCACGACGCGGAGCTCAGAGTTCACGACCGGGGTGGAGCTCATCACGGCACGGCCGGCGCAGAGCTCATTGCCGGGGCGGAGCTCGGCGGACGAGCCAGGCCGCTCTCCTTCCTCGACCTTGTGGTGTTCGGCATCTGTGGCGGAGCTCAGGTCGCGTGCAGGTCAAGCACATGCGCGGGGGCCATGGCTGGGGGCCGGCCGAGCTGAGGGCGGCGTGGGGCGGATGGGCTGGTCGGGGCGTGGCGTGCCGGGTGCCGCCCTTCCTCCTCCTCCTCCAGTCCGTCCTCGGCGGCGGCGACCATGGAGGGCGCGTGCGGCCAGGCCACGGGCGCGAGCAGCAGCGGCCACGGAGGGCGCGCGCGGCCAGGCGCGGCCAGGCCACGGGCGTGAGTAGCAGCAGCCAGGCGCGGGCGTGAGCAGCAGGGCGCGGGCGCGGCCAGGCCACGGGCGCGAACAGCGGCGGCCCAGGCGCGGGTAGCGAGCAGCAACCGCGCGCGCGAGCAGCGGCGGCCATAGCGGGCGGGGGCAGCAGCGGCGAGGACGACGACCTCACTTGGGGGTGGAAACGGCTGGAGATTTTTCGTCCCCAGGCCAAAGTTCTCGCCGGCAGCCCCCCAAGCGGCAAAAAAATGCCTCCTGGGGGGCTCAACGGGTGGAGATGCTCTTACTACTACCTGAACTTATCATGCACAACATATCTCGCTAGGATTGCTAGCTACTAGCTCTATCGGTCGGCTCTTTAATTCTTGGTAGATAGATGGAGTATCTGTAGTTCTTGCTCGTTATGTAATAGGTGGTTGAAAAAATTGTTGTTTTTTCATGTATATGGTGTAACTTTTGTGGTGAAATTCATGTGGGGCAAGATGCCGGTGTACAATGTGTGGCCAGGTGCCAGGTGCGATGAGCACCTTCTCCGGCAGTGGGTCTTTCGTACTAAATCTGGGCATGGGAAGTCGACCTAAGAGCATCTCCAGCCGTGCCCCCAACACGCCCCCTCCCCCCAGATCATTTTTAGCGCCGGCGGCCAAAAAACGGCCCAGTTGCGCCTCAGGAGCCCGTTTTTCGCCGGTTTGGGCCAAAACTGGCGCCGGCGGACCCAGGCCGAACCCGACGCGTTGGGGGGGTGCCCGGGTGCGCCGGGCAATCATTTTTTGGCATGAAAGGGAATGGGCCCGCCGAGTCAGCGGCACGCCGCTTCGTCGTCCTCATCGCCTCGGTTCCCACGGGAATCAATGCCAAGGCTGCCGCGCCGGTCAACCTCCCATTAATGCCTCACGGGTGGCGCAGTGAAGGCGCCGCAACGCGCGTCCCGCCAGCTCCCGCCGCGCGGCACCCGGCTAGCAGGTTCTCACCGCCCCGCGTCGGCTATAAAAGTCGACCTTCCCGCCGATGAACGCCACAGAAGCCACTCGCCTCACCTCCTCTCTCGCCTCGTCTCGTCACAGAAGCCACTCTCCCGCTCTTCCCCACTGCCGGCGAGCAATGGCTGAGCGCTACCCAGGCGACGCCGCGGCGGCGGACGGCTTCGGCCGACGCCATCTTCGCGAGGACGAGGCGCGCCTCCTCTACGAGGCCAACTACCCGATGCCCCCAGACATGCGGGTGCCGGGCTCGTGGAGGCTGAGCACCGACGGCGTCCAGGTGCCCCTGGTGCCCATCGGGGCTGAAGGACGCGCTGAGATCGCCTGCATCCCCTCATCGCTGTCGAAGGCACAGTGGAACGAGCCGAGGTACGCCGCCGACAGCCACACGCTATGGACGATGTACTTCGACTGCCGCCACGAAGAACAGGTCGCCTCGGCCAACGGCACCATCCCCCGCGGCCGCCTCAACGCCGACGGGCGGCGCGAATGGTGGGGGCATGCCTGGCCGCACCCTCGAGGCCGTCCTCGACCACATCGAGACCGGCAACACGCCGCGCCTCGAGTACCCGAGGTCCCCCTCCTACACTCGCCGCCGCGGTAGCTCCTGGACGCCGCGGCGAATGGAGGCGGCGACCTTCTCGTGGTCGGGTTCCGGTTCGCTCTCCTCCGGGTCGCCAGCGCTCCGCCCCGTCAAGCCGGAGAGGCTAGGCGTAGTAGGCGTTGTTTGTTTTCTATTTTTTTCGTACAAATTTGAATGAAATCACCGAGTTTGTGCCTAGTTTCTTCCCTTTCATAATCAGGACTAGTTGGGTTGATGAACACCCTAGATTTCTTTTGAGTATTCTTGTGGACAACATAACAACTTAGTCCCCCCGTACCCCCTTCCCCCCTCACATAGTGTGCTTAGCAATTTTAAATTATTTGCATGTTGAGGTGAATGACTCCCGTAGCTCTTCATAGTGATGTAACTTTTTGTTTTTATCCGTGAGTTAAGTTGATTGTGTCCATTAGTTTCGTTGGTATGTTGTACTTTCTTTATTTGAATTGATATATTCGGTTTATTTCTAGAAAAATGGGAAAATGAAATTTCATAAGAGATGCATCCACTGGAATATTTAGCTACCACCCAAAATTTAATAAAACTTGTTGTGTAGTAGTACAAATTATTCTTCTAGACAACTTCACTTGTTAGTCTATTATTCTTCTGGTATGCATATGCACTGTAGAGCACAGAATACTGAAATCACTTGTGCAAAAACAACTGACCAACCAAGTGAAGCAACGTATACATAAACAGTTCTCCAATTCCATGGGGTGTGGAAGCCTAAGATCCACTAAAAGAGCATAAATGGAATGATAAGGGGGTTCATAAACAGAAAACGGTACGCTTCCCCCTCGAATCAAAGTGTCACCCAACCCAACTTGGGCCTATCTCCTTCCGTCTTCAGGGTGCCAGATTCTGACAGCCACGGGCCAGAATATATGCTTCAAAAAAATCTATTTGAAAAAGCATAAATGATAGGCAGATTCTTAATTTTGGCATTCAGCAGCGACAACGGAATCATTATCAGGTCAGGGCTGTCGACGGTGTTACATGCTACCTGATTTTTTGATCAAAAACAGTTGTAACAAACAGGCTTGAGCAGAAGCATATATTCTCCAAATTTTTGCAGGGTGCAATGGCCAACCAGTCACTAGCTGCATCTGAATCTGTATAAATATGCAACTTGCACATGTTAGAACCTTCAACAGCATCAACGGAGCTGGTCAAAAGCAGGCTACAGAATTATTGCAGGCAGGCGATTGATAAATACAGTAGTAGTAGCATTTTGGCTCCACTAGGAATCTTGCTTGGTGAATGTTGCTCTGTTTTGCACGTATGCATGGAGGGAGGGTTTTTCCCTGCGTTTGTGGGGGTGCGACGAGGATAAGCATCTCCTGCCTGCCGTGCCATGGCAGATCTTTCGAATCGACCGACAGCTACAGAGATAAGATTGATATATCGTGGCTTTTGGAGATACTAGATGATGAAAACAACTGCCCAGATGATACATCATTGTCTTTAGACCAACGTCGCCTCTGCCCAGACGATACATCATTCCGTTCAGACACTTTCTTCTCCTTCTTCTTCTAATCTTCTTCTTCTTCTTCTTCTTCTTCTTCTTTATGAAACAAAAATAATCTAAAGGAAATTTACAAAATCCTTACCAGAAGAAATTCTCGCAGCCAGAGGTTATAGATAAAACAATGCAATTTTTTTACATTCTTGTAAATGAAAAAAAACCATCATTTTGCGGTGAAATTTCCAGTGAACCTTTTTTTGGAAAGAATTTTTCGAGAAGGCTTAAACCATTGTCATTGTGGGAAACACGTATCAAACTTTTATCAAACTGTGGGCTAGCCCAGTGCCGCCACCTAATCCGGCCTAGTTAGCTAGGACATGGCGGGCCGGGCCGCTTTAATTTGCTTCCCTCTCTCTCCTTTTGAACCACCATTCCCTCCCTTTCCCTCTTCGAGGAATTTCCTATTCTACGCTCACCTTGTAGAATTGTACTGTCCACATACAAATCGCGCACCTTGGGCAGACAAGGCCATTTATTAAGATTCTATGCCTTCGGATGTTTTCTGCCCATTTTTTAAAGTGGGTTTTCTGTTGACTTTGGTTTCTCTATTTCCACTGGGTATCTGTGATTTTCCTTGGTTTTTCCTGAGGATTTTTTCCTGGTTTTTCTGTCAAATCTCTGTTTGATGTTTTGAAATTTTCTAATGCAAATGATTTTTTTGTACAACTTACAAATCACAAAATTTTCAAACGATTTTTCACACGTTCGTGTGGAACACATATATGTTTCCATGGATTTTTTTTCAATTGTTTTTGAAACTTTGCAATATGCCTTTCGAACTTTTCAAAATACCAAGCTCCCTAGAGCTCAGTCACCAAGAGTCCGTACTCAATAACTAACGGGCTTTATGCCCCACCCAGTAGTAGTTTATGATGTCAGTGGTAACAATATCACCACTTGCGGGACTCACATTGGGCCCGTTAGCAAGGACTTTTTCTATATTAAGCCATCACTAGTGGGTACCACGCTGCCTCACAGTCGTGGTTAGTGTTATTGATGGCTTTTCCCTATCCAGCTGTGGAGACCGATTAACAAAGTATCTTTTTCGAGTGCTGTCTTCTGTAAAAAAGAAATGATGAAACAAATCATCCATATGTAGACAACGGGAAAAATCATACGGGTGCACACCAAATAATGCTTAACCTTCTAACATGCAACAAGATGTTCGTCTAATAGAAAAAAATAAAAGAAATAGTGAGCCTAAGCCAGGCGGGGGGGAGGGGGGGCGTAGTGTTGATGATTTTATCTATCGGTTCCCTCATATCTGACAGCATATTTCCAGGATGTGGGGACACCTCATGTCAACCTTTTATGCATAAATTAAAGCCGCGTTCGGATTCCCTCCGCTCCGCGGCTCCGCGCCGGAGCGGAGCGGCAATCCAGTTATAATCTGCGGAGTTGATTAAACGCTGCTCCGCGCGCTCCGCTCCGCGGAGGATGGCCGAACAGGGCCTAAGTCTCTGAGATGTTAGGTCTATGTGTGTTTGGTCCCCCTAAACGACTTTGGATCCAATGGATTGTCGTTTTGCTCTTTAGCCAGGCATGGCCGTGGTGGGGAGCTCCTACACAGCGACCTGCGTGATGGGAAAGAATGCAGCGCGTGCCCGCCTCGCTCCCACGCGCGACCTTGGGCCGGCTCAGGTGTGGGACGGGGCTACCCCTGTTTTCTTTTTTTCTTTTCTGCTTTTTTATATTTTTCTTGTTAAAGAAAGTTTGGGATTTAGAAAAGTTTAAAATTTCAAAAAATGTCCACAATTTCAAAAAAATCAAAGATCTGAAACAATATTCAAAAAATTAGAAATGAAACTTTTTTGCATTTTGATGGACATTTTTCAAATTTTGACAGACATTTTTAGTACTTTGATGAACAAATTTGAATTTTGATGTACAAATTTTGATTTTTGTATGAACATTTTTGAATTACGAAGAATATTTTTCATTTGAGGAACAAATTTTAAATTCAATGAACAGTTTTTAAAATTGGTGGTCAAATTTTAAATTCAATATTTTTTTGGAATTGTATGAACAAATTTGAATTCTATAACATGCTTTGAATTCAACAAACATTTTTGAATATGCTGATTTAAAAAAATTCATGAACACCTTTTGGATTTGATGAAAAAAAATAATATTTTGGTGAATTGTTTTTTAATTCAGTGAACAAAAATTGATTTTAAAAAAATCACCAATTTGAAAATTGTTCGAATTTCGAATAATGTTCACCAATTTGAAGAAATGTTCCCAGATTTCATAAAATGTTTATGAATTTGAAAAGAAAAAAGGAAAAGGAAAAAGGAAAATTAAAAGCGAAAGGAAAAAGGAAAAGAAAAAGAGATACAAACGAAAGGAAAAACAAGAAAATGAAAAAAAAATGATCTAGAACCTTCCCAAAACTGGAAACAGCTAGCTAGGTTGGCCCAAACCTACGCAGCGTGAGGGGGGCGGTCGCTAGGCAGCAAGCCGCGCGCCAAATAGCATCTGCCGCGGTGGTGATGGCAATTATCCGATTGCTTATGGGTCTACCCACCTAGAGTATTTTTGTTTCTGCTTGTGTAGTTGAAATTATCTCTATACTGCAACCACTTTTATAGAACAAGTGAACCAAGTACATGTGTACTAAAATACTCCATGCAGTGTGGAAGTCTAAAATCCACTCAAAGAGAACTAAGTATGGTTCTTAAAAAGGAATGATATGATTCAGTCCTAAATCAAAATTATCACCCAACTCGGCCCTATCTCTGGTCCTCCTGCATGCTTACTCCCCTCCAATCTCCTTGGCACTAGATTCTGACAGACACAAGCAAGAACATATGCAAAAGCTATCCTATAGGATTGACAAATTCTGAATTTGCGTTGGCAGCTCCAGCGCGCGTGGAATCGTTATCACTTATGAGCACCAAAGATCATGTCACGGTCGACACTCGACAACAATACACCTTATCAGTGCTACCTGAATTAATTTTCATTGTCACTCGTCAACTAACCATATAAGCTAGGCTAATTTTATCGGCCGAGCTAGCAGAAGTATATCTCCTGCGTGCAACTTGCAGATGTATGTTAGATCTTTAGACGGGCAGAGAAGCTGGTCAAAAGGCTCCACAATAATTGCATGCAGATGATTCTGCTGGCTGGCTTGATCACGTCACTGTACTAGACACTGAAACTTATGAACTTCTGAAGAATCCTTGGGCAAAAAATAGCTCAAATTTTTGGCTCTTGGCAACTAGATAGATAGAGCTAGTGGATTTCGCAGTACGTGTTGTAGTAGTAGATGCTTGAAGAATGTAGCTTTTTTTTAGCGTAAATTCTATGGTGAAATCTGTGTGTCGACCGAGATGCTGGGTGGCCGGCCACACGCCATGCAACCTGGGTGCTGGCTTTGCGAGGGGGTGCGATGAGCATCTCCTGCCATGGCGGGAGATCTTTTGTATCCATCGGACGACCTTTTGGAGATATACAGATGCTGAAAACAATACGGAGATATTACTACGTCATGGGAACAATTACTTAGGCTAGAGAAATTCTATTCCATGTCCACTGTTTAGCTTTCTTATCTTTTTATTATTTAGTAAATAGAGAATACCTTGAGGAAATTTTCATATATAGGCATATCAGCTTTCGGAAACATAACGCTCTGCAATAATGTTATTTTTTTCTTCTTTTTGAGAAGGCCAACATGACGAGCTTTACAAGCAAAATCGAGTAAGCCGGAGCCCAACAAGGTAAAACTCAATGTATATGCGGCTTTCTCATCCTGGTTTCCTTCTTTCACATGCTGTGTGCTGCGATGATGGCCAAGGCAACGATGTTGAAGCGTTTAAACAAGGAAGAGTGATTGTCATTAGTTGGTTCTACGACATAATAGTCCTCTATGAATGGGCTGTAACCCATAAGTGGTACTACCGACGGGTTTTCTGGGCTTGGAAGTAGTGATCGATCAGCAGAGGTGTGCTATGGCGTAGTGGTTATTAAAAGCATCGAAAAGTGTATGGCCTAGCTCTTACTAGTTTCATCAGGGGTCAATATGAAACACCGTGATGGCTATTTTTTCGGCATGCTCGGGCCAACATGCACAATGGCAAAAAAAAAAAACTTTACTCATTGTCCACGAACGGAACGGCTTGTGGCATATCTAATTTTTGTTTCCAACATTAAATTAATAAACTACCGAAACACATAAATAGTTTTTTGTTACCATGGGGTGGGGAAGTCTAAGGTCCACTGGAAAAACATAATGGAATGATAAGTTCGTTCATAAAAAGAGGCGACACTCTTCCCTCTCAAATTAAATTACGAAAACACATTAAATAGTTCATGGATACCATGACCTAAAGATCCAGTTGAAGAGCATAGATTGAAACAATAAGTTGATTCTTGAAAGTAAACGATATGTTTTCCCTCTAAAACCAAAATTATCACCCAACTTGGGCCTATGTCCTGCTCTCCTCCGGTGTCAAGGGCACAACCTAGATTCTGTCAGCCACGAGCACGAACATATACCACGTCTACGCGCGGCAAGCCGATAGGATTGGCTGATTCCCAATTTTGGCACGCAGCTGCGATAGGAACGGAATCGTTATCATCACCGGTGATCAGGTATTCAAGTCGCTGTCAACGGCGACACATCGTCGTGCTGAATCGTGTTCATGTAACTAGGCAAAAGCCCTTGTTGGCTCTGTCGGCTAGCCAAGCCAAAACGTTGCAAGGAGGAATGGCCGGCCACTAGCTAGCTGCATATGCATGTGTACGCAACTTGCACATGTTAGAACCTTGGGCAGATGCAACAGCCAAGCTGGTCAAAGGCTGGCTCCAGAACTATTGCAGCCTGGCGATTCTGCTAGCTTGCTAGCGCCACTGGTTGAGACGAGGGTGAGCATCTCCTGCCTGCCGTGGCCGATGAGATCTGGCTGGGTACAGGGATAAGATATCGGCATATCGCAGCCTTTTCACTAGTAGAAAACAGGGCTTTGGTCGAGGCCGGGTCAGCCCATTAGTCCCGGTTCAGTCCAGAACCGGGACCAATGTGGGCATTGGTCCCGGTTCGTGAGCCCAGGGGGCCGGCCGGGCCACGTGGGCCATTGGTCCCGGTTCATCTGGACCTTTTGGTCCCGGTTGGTGGGATGAACCGGGACCAATGGGCCTCGCTCCTGGCCCACCACCATTGATCCCGGTTCGTGGCTTGAACCGGGACCAAAGGCTCCTCTTTAGTTCCGGCTCATGTCACCAACCGGAACCAATGAGGTGCCTATATATACCCCTCGTGTTGGGGAACGTTGCAGAAAACAAAAAATTTTCTACGGTTTCACCAAGATCCATCTATGAGTTCATCTAGCAACGAGTGATCGGATTGCATCTACATACCTTTGTAGATCACGCGCGGAAGCGTTCAAAGAACGGGGATGAGGAAGTCGTACTCGACGTCATCCAAATCACCGGAGATCCTAGCGCCGAACGGACGGCACCTCCGTGTTCAACACACATACGGTCAGCGTGACGTCTCCTCCTTCTTGATCCAGCAAGGGGGGAGGAGAGGTTGATGAAGATCCAGCAGCACGACGGCGTGGTGGTGGATGCAGTAGTCACCGCGGCAGGGCTTCGCCGTTCTCTACGGAGGAGGAGGAGGTCTTAGAGGGGAGAGGGAGGCACCAGGGGCATGGGTGCGGCTGCCCTCCCTCCCCCCCTCTATATATAGGGTCCCCAGGGGGAGGCGCCAGCCCTGGAGATCCAATCTCCCAAGGGGGCGGCGGCCAAGGGGGGTGGAGTGCCCCCCAAGGCAAGTGGGGCGCCCCCCACCCTAGGGTTCCCAACCCTAGGCGCAGGGGGAAGGCCCAAGGGGGGGGGCACCAGCCCACTAGAGGCTGGTTCCCCTCCCACTTCAGCCCATGGGGCCCTTCAGGATAGGTGGCCCCACCCGGTGGACCCCCGGGACCCTTTCGGTGGTCCCGGTACAATACCGGTGACCCCAAAACTTGTCCCGATGGCCGAAATAGCACTTCCTATATATAATTCTTTACCTCCGGACCATTCCGGAACTCCTCGTGACGTCCGGGATCTCATCCGGGACTCCGAACAACTTTTGGGTTACTGCATATACATATCTCTACAACCCTAGCGTCACTGAACCTTAAGTGTGTAGACCCTACGGGTTCGGGAGACATGTAGACATGACCGAGATGGCTCTCCGGTCAATAACCAACAGCGGGATCTGGATACCCATGTTGGCTCCCACATGCTCCTCGATGATCTCATCGGATGAATCACGATGTCGAGGATTCAAGCAACCCCGTATACAATTCCCTTTGTCAATCGGTACATTACTTGCCCGAGATTCGATCGTCGGTATCCTAATACCTCGTTCAATCTCGTTACCGGCAAGTCACTTTACTCGTACCGTAATGCATGATCCCGTGACCAGACACTTGGTCACTTTGAGCTCATTGTGATGATGCATTACCGAGTGGGCCCAGAGATACCTCTCCGTCATACGGAGTGACAAATCCCAGTCTCGATCTGTGTCAACCCAACAGACACTTTCGGAGATACCCGTAGTATACCTTTATAGTCACCCAGTTACGTTGTGACGTTTGGTACACCCAGAGCACTCCTACGGTATCCGGGAGTTACACGATCTCATGGTCTAAGGAAAAGATACTTGACATTGGAAAAACTCTAGCAAACGAACTATACGATCTTGTGCTATGTTTAGGATTGGGTCTTGTCCATCACATCATTCTTCTAATGATGTGATCTCGTTATCAATGACATCCAATGTCCATAGTCAGGAAACCATGACTATCTGTTGATCAATGAGCTAGTCAACTAGAGGCTTACTAGGGACATGTTGGTGTTTATGTATTCACACATGTGTTACGATTTCCGGATAACACAATTATAGCATGAATAAAAGACAATTATCATGAACAAGGAAATATAATAATAATCCTTTTATTATTGCCTCTAGGGCATATTTCCAACAGTCTCCCACTTGCACTAGAGTCAATAATCTAGTTACATTGTGATGAATCGAACACCCATGGAATTCTGGTGTTGATCATGTTTTGCTCTAGGGAGAGGTTTAGTCAACGGATCTGCTACATTCAGGTCCGTATGTACTTTACAAATCTCTATGTCTCCATTTTGAACACTTTCATGAATGGAGTTGAAGCGACGCTTGATATGCCTGGTCTTCCTGTGAAACTTGGGCTCCTTGGCAAGGGCAATAGCTCCAGTGTTGTCACAGAAGAGAGTCATCGGGCCCGACGCATTGGGTATGACTCCTAGGTCGGTAATGAACTCCTTCACCCAGACTGCTTCGTGTGCTGCCTTTGAGGCTGCCATGTACGCCGCTTCACATGTAGATCCCGCCACAACGCTTTGCTTGCAACTGCACCAGCTTACTGCCCCACCATTCAAAATATACATGTATCCGGTTTGTGACTTAGAGTCATCCAGATCTGTGTCGAAGCTAGCATCGATGTAACCCTTTACGACGAGCTCTTCGTCACCTCCATAAACGAGAAACATTTCCTTAGTCCTTTTCAGGTACTTCAGGATATTCTTGACCGCTGTCCAGTGTTCCTTGCCGGGATTACTTCGGTACCTACCTACCAAACTTACGGCAAGGTTTACATCAGGTCTGGTACACAGCATGTCATACATAATAGAACCTATGGCTAAGGCATAGGGATGACACTCATCTCTTCTATATCTTCTGCCGTGGTCGGACATTGAGCTGAGCTCAATTTCATACCTTGCAACACAGGCAAGAACCCCTTCTTAGACTGATCCATATTGAACTTCTTCAATATCTTATCAAGGTATGTGCTTTGCGAAAGACCTATGAGGCGTCTTGATCTATCTCTATAGATCTTGATGCCTAATATATAAGCAGCTTCTCCAAGGTCCTTCATTGAAAAACTCTTATTCAAGTAGGCCTTAATGCTGTCCAAAACTTCTATATCATTTCCCATCAAAAGTATGTCATCTACATATAATATGAGAAATGCTACAGAGCTCCCACTCACTTTCTTGTAAACGCAGGCTTCTCCATAAGTCTGCATAAACCCAAACGCTTTGATCATCTCATCAAAGCGAATGTTCCAACTCCGAGATGCTTGCACCAGCCCATAAATGGATCGCTGGAGCTTGCATACCTTGTTAGCATTCTTAGGGTCGACAAAACCTTCCGGTTGCATCATATACAGTTCTTCCTTAAGATAACCGTTAAGGAATGCCGTTTTGACGTCCATTTGCCATATCTCATAATCATAGTATGCGGCAATTGCTAACATGATTCGGACGGACTTCAGCTTTGCTACGGGAAAGAAAGTCTCATCATGGTCAACTCCTTGAACTTGTCGATAACCCTTAGAGACAAGTCGAGCTTTATAGATGGTAACATTACCATCCGCGTCCGTCTTCTTCTTAAAGATCCATTTGTTTTCTATCGCTCGCCGATCATCGGGCAAGTCTGTCAAAGTCCACACTTTGTTTTCATACATGGATCCTATCTCGGATTGCATGGCTTCAAGCCATTTGTTGGAATCGGGGCCCGCCATCGCTTCTTCATAGTTCGAAGGTTCACCGTTGTCCAACAACATGATTTCTAAGACAGGGTTGCCGTACCACTCTGGTGCGGAACGTGTCCTTGTGGACCTACGAAGTTCAGTAGCAACTTGATCTGAAGTTTCATGATCATCATCATTAACTTCCTCTCTAGTCAGTGCAGGCACCTCAGAAACATTTTCTTGAGCTGCGCTACTTACCGGTTCAAGAGGTAATACTTCATCAAGTTCCACTTTCCTCCCACTTATTTCTTTCAAGAGAAACTCTTTCTCTAGAAAGGATCCATTCTTGGTAACAAAGATCTTGCCTTCGGATCTGAGGTAGAAGGTATACCCAATAGTTTCTTTAGGGTATCCTATGAAGACGCATTTTTCCGACTTGGGTTCGAGCTTTTCAGGTTGAAGTTTCTTGACATAAGCATCGCATCCCCAAACTTTTAGAAACGACAGCTTAGGCTTCTTCCCAAACCATAATTCATACGATGTCGTCTCAACGGATTTCGACGGAGCCCTATTTAAAGTGAATGCGGCATTCTCTAAAGCATAGCCCCAAAATGATAGCGGTAAATCGGTAAGAGACATCATAGATCGCACCATATCTAATAGAGTGCGATTACGACATTCAGACACACCATTACGCTGAGGTGTTCCATGCGGCGTGAGTTGTGAAACTATTCCACATTTTCTTAAGTGTGTACCAAATTCGTGACTCAAGTATTCTCCTCCACGATCTGATCGCAAAAACTTGATTTTTCTGTCACGTTGATTCTCAACCTCACTCTGAAATTCCATGAACTTTTCAAAGGTTTCAGACTTGTGTTTCATTAAGTAGACATACCCATATCTACTCAAGTCATCAGTGAGGGTGAGAACATAACGATAGCCACCACGAGCCTCAACACTCATTGGACCGCACACATCAGTATGTATGATTTCCAATAGGTTGGTTGCTCGCTCCATTGTTCCTGAGAACGGAGTCTTGGTCATCTTACCCATGAGGCATGGTTCGCACGTGTCAAATGATTCATAATCAAGAGACTCTAAAAGTCCATCTGCATGGAGCTTCTTCATGCGTTTGACACCTATGTGACCAAGGCGGCAGTGCCACAAGTATGTGGGACTATCATTATCAACCTTACATCTTTTGGTATTCACACTATGAATATGTGTAGCATTACGCTCGAGATTCATTAAGAATAAACCATTCACCATAGGAGCATGACCATAAAACATATCTCTCATATAAATAGAACAACCATTATTCTCGGATTTAAATGAGTAGCCATCTCGAATTAAATGAGATCCTGATACAATGTTCATGCTCAAAGCTGGTACTAAATAACAATTATTGAGGTTTAAAACTAATCCCGTGGGTAAATGTAGAGGTAGCGTGCCGACGGCGATCACATCGACCTTGGAACCATTCTCGACGCGCATCGTCACCTCGTTCTTCGCCATTCTCCGTTTATTCCGCAGCTCCTGCTTTGAGTTACAAATGTGAGCAACTGCACCGGTATCAAATACCCAGGAGCTACTACGAATACTGGTAAGGTACACATCAATTACATGTATATCACATATACCTTTTGTGTTGCCGACCTTCTTGTCCGCTAAGTATTTGGGGCAGTTCCGCTTCCAGTGACCACTTCCCTTGCAATAAAAGCACTCAGTCTCGGGCTTGGGTCCATTCTTTGGCTTCTTCCCAGCAGCTTGCTTACCGGGCACGGCAACTCCCTTGCCGTCCTTCTTAAAGTTCTTTTTACCCTTGCCTTTCTTGAACTTGGTGGTTTTATTGACCATCAACACTTGATGTTCCTTTTTGACTTCTACCTCTGCTGATTTCAGCATTGAAAATACCTCAGGAATGGTCTTTTCCATCCCCTGCATATTGAAGTTCATCACAAAGCTCTTGTAGCTCGGTGGAAGCGACTGAAGGATTCTGTCAATGACCGCATCATCCGGGAGATTAACTCCCAGCTGAGTTAAGCGGTTATGTAATCCAGACATAGTGAGTATGTGCTCATTGACAGAACTATTTTCCTCCATCTTACAGCTGAAGAACTTGTCGGAGACTTCATATCTCTCGACCCGGGCATGAGCTTGAAAAACCATTTTCAGCTCTTCAAACATCTCATATGCTCCGTGTCTCTCAAAATGCTTTTGGAGCCCCGGTTCTAAGCTGTAAAGTATGCCGCACTGAACGAGGGAGTAGTCATCAGCACGTGTCTGCCAAGCGTTCATAACGTCTTGGTTCTGTGGGACGGGTGCCTCACCTAGCGGTGCTTCTAGGACATAATCTTTCTTGGCAGCTATGAGGATGATCCTCAGGTTCCGGACCCAGTCCGTATAATTGCTGCCATCGTCTTTCAGCTTGGTTTTCTCTAGGAACGTGTTGAAGTTGAGGACAATGTGGGCCATTTGATCTACAAGACATATTATAAAAAATTTAGACTAAGTTCATGATAATTAAGTTCATCTAATCAAATTATATAATGAACTCCCACTCAGATAGACATCCCTCCAGTCATCTAAGTATAACATGATCTGAGTTAACTAGGCCGTGTTCGACATCACGTGAGACGGACTAGTCAACATCGGTGAACATCTTCATGTTGATCGTATCTTCTATACGACTCATGCTCGACCTTTCGGTCTTCTGTGTTCCGAGGCCATGTCTGTACATGCTAGGCTCGTCAAGTCAACCTAAGTATTTGCATGTGTAAATTTGTCTTACACCCGTTGTATGTGAACGTTGGAATCTATCACACCCGATCATCACGTGGTGCTTCGAAACAACGAACTGTCGCAACGGTGCACAGTTAGGGGAAACACTTTCTTGAAATTATTATGAGGGATCATCTTATTTACTACCGTCGTTCTAAGTAAACAAGATGCAAAAACATGATAAACATCACATGCAATCAAATAATAATAGTGACATGATATGGCCAATATCACATAGCTCCTTTGATCTCCATCTTGGGGCTCCATGATCATCTTGTCACCGGCATGACACCATGATCTCCATCAGCATGATCTCCATCATCGTGTCTCCATGAAGTTGCTCGCCAACTATTACTTCTACTACTATGGCTAACACATTTAGCAATAAAGTAAAGTAATTTACATGGCGTTTCTTAATGACACGCAGGTCATACAAAAAATAAAGACAACTCCTATGGCTCCTGTTGGTTGTCATACTCATCGACATGCAAGTCGTGATTCCTATTACAAGAACATGATCTCATACATCACATATATATCATTCATCATTCATCACAACTTTGGCCATATCACATCACAAAGCACTTGCTGCAAAAACAAGTTAGACGTCCTCTAATTGTTGTTGCAAGTTTTACGTGGCTGCAATAGGGTTCTAGCAAGAACGTTTTCTTACCTACGTAAAAGCCACAACGTGATTTGTCAACTTCTATTTACCCTTCATAAGGACCCTTTTCATCGAATCCGCTCCAACTAAAGTGGGAGAGACAGACACCGCTAGCCACCTTATGCAACTAGTGCATGTCAGTCGGTGGAACCAGTCTCACGTAAGCATACGTGTAAGGTCGGTCCGGGCCGCTTCATCCCACAATACCGCTAAAGAAAAATAAGACTAGTAGCGGCAAGAAAGTTGACAACATCTACGCCCACAACAAATTGTGTTCTACTCGTGCAAAGATAACTACGCATAGACCTAGCTCATGATGCCACTGTTGGGGAACGTTGCAGCAAACAAAAAATTTCCTACGGTTTCACCAAGATCCATCTATGAGTTCATCTAGCAACGAGTGATCGGATTGCATCTACATACCTTTGTAGATCACGCGCGGAAGCGTTCAAAGAACGGGGATGAGGAAGTCGTACTCGACGTGATCCAAATCTTGGGAGATCCTAGCGCCAAACGGACGGCACCTCCGTGTTCAACACACGTAGGGTCAGCGTGACGCCTCCTCCTTCTTGATCCAGTAAGGGGGAGGAGAGGTTGATGAAGATCCAGCAGCACGACGACGTGGTGGTGGATGTAGTAGTCACCGCAGCAGGGCTTCGCCGTTCTCTATGGAGGAGGAGGAGGTCTTGGAGGGGAGAGGGAGGCGCCAGGGGCATGGGTGCGGCTGCCCTCCCTCCCCCCCCCCTCTATATATAGGGTCCCCAGGGGGGCGCCGGCCCTGGAGATCCAATCTCCCAAGGGGGCGGCGGCCAAGGGGGGTGGAGTGCCCCCCAAGGCAAGTGGGGCGCCCCCCCACCCTAGGGTTCCCAACCCTAGGCGCAGGGGGAAGGCCCAAAGGGGGGCGCACCAGCCCACTAGGGGCTGGTTCCCCTCCCACTTCGGTGGACCCCCGGGACCCTTCCGGTGGTCCCGGTACAATACCGGTGACCCCGAAACTTGTCCCGATGGCCGAAATAGCACTTCCTATATATAATTCTTTACCTCCGGACAATTCCGGAACTCCTCGTGACGTCCAGGATCTCATCCGGGACTCCGAACAACCTTCGGTTACTGCATATACATATCTCTACAACCCTAGCGTCACCGAACCTTAAGTGTGTAGACCCTACGGGTTCGGGAGACATGTAGACATGACCGAGATGGCTCTCCGGTCAATAACCAACAGCAAGATCTGGATACCCATGTTGGCTCCCACATGCTCCTCGATGATCTCATCGGATGAACCACGATGTCGAGGATTCAAGCAACCCCGTATACAATTTCCTTTGTCAATCGGTACGTTACTTGCCCGAGATTCGATCGTCGGTATCCCAATACCTCGTTCAATCTCGTTACCGGCAAGTCACTTTACTCGTACCGTAATGCATGATCCCGTGACCAGACACTTGGTCACTTTGAGCTCATTGTGATGATGCATTACCGAGTGGGCCCAGAGATACCTCTCCGTCATACGGAGTGACAAATCCCAGTCTCGATCCGTGTCAACCCAACAGACACTTTCGGAGATACCCGTAGTATACCTTTATAGTCACCCAGTTATGTTGTGACGTTTGGTACACCCAGAGCACTCCTACGGTATCCGGGAGTTACACGATCTCATGGTCTAAGGAAAAGATACTTGACATTGGAAAAACTCTAGCAAACGAACTATACGATCTTGTGCTATGTTTAGGATTGGGTCTTGTCCATCACATCATTCTCCTAATGATGTGATCTCGTTATCAATGACATCCAATGTCCATAGTCAGGAAACCATGACTATCTGTTGATCAATGAGCTAGTCAACTAGAGGCATACTAGGGACATGTTGGTGTCTATGTATTCACACATGTGTTATGATTTCCGGATAACACAATTATAGCATGAATAAAAGACAATTATCATGAACAAGGAAATATAATAATAATCCTTTTATTATTGCCTATAGGGCATATTTCCAACACCTCGCTCGCGAGCAGAGCACCCCAGTGCTCTGTTTTTCTCTGGCCGAGGGGGAGAGGGCTTGGTGGTTCTCTAGCTCACCTCCTATGCACACAAGGTGTTCGATGGAATGCCCGAGCCACACTACTTAAGCTTTCTCCTCTCCAAGCTCGACCTCCAAGCTCCATTTTCCATAATATTTGTCTAGGTTTAGCGGTCCGTCACGCTCCGTCCCCGTCTTCACCACCGTCGATCACCCGCGCCGAGCTCATCGCCGGCACCACCGTGGTGAGCCTCTTGTTCTTATCTTCTTTCTGAAAGGAAAAATATTCTTACTTGTATGTTTACATAGATACTTGTATTATTTTCTTACTTTTATTATTACATCTTATATAGTGCGATGGATTTGGTATCCGCCCCCGTCGGCCCTCGTCCTGTCTATGATTCGGAAGTGGTATATATATATTTTCTTTATAACTATTGGTTCATTTAGTGTTTATGAAAATTATGCCGACCAACATGACATAGATTTTATTTATGTAGGATGTATGTTAATCGGAAATGCCAACCGACCCTATTGTCGAGAGGTTAAATTTAGTTGAAGAAGAAAATAATTTGTTGAAGGAAAAAATAAAAAAATTGAGGAGGAGAAGATGATATTGGAGTTGCATGTTGCGGATGTCGTCGATGATCACAAGATCAAGATGGATGCAATGCGCTTGAAGATTAGAAAGATTAGAAAATATGCCATTCATACCAAGGCTTGGTATCATTATGCCGTTGGATCAATTGTTACCTTGGTTGCGATTATGATCACATTTGTTTTCGCATTGAAATGTTTTACATAGTTTCAATGTATGGTTTAATTAATTAGATGCTCTGGAGAGCTATATGTTGTTAGATGAGAACTATGTATGCACTTTGGTTTTAATGTGATGATGAACTTCTATTAATTTGGACACTTAATTATATATAATGCACGCAGATGAACCGGCAATGGATGTACGGTGACAGACACACCCGCGAGTACATTAAGGGCGTGCATGAGTTTCTCGATGCGGCTGAGGCAAACAAGCAGAATGGTTTTATGTGTTGTCCATGCACTGAATGTGGGAATACGAGGTCTTACTCTAACCGGAAAATCCTTCACTCCCACCTGCTTTACAAGGGTTTCATGCCACACTATAATGTTTGGACGAGGCACGGAGAAATAGGGGTTATGATGGAAGACGGTGAAGAAGAAGAGTACGATGACAACTATGTGCCCCCTGAATACGGTGATGCTGCAACGGGGGGAGCTGGTGAAGATCAAGAGGAACCAGACGATGTGCCCAATGATGCTGCAACGGGTGAAGCTGCTGAAGATCAAGAGGAACCAGACGATGTGCCCGATGATGATGATCTCCGCCGGGTCATTGTCGATGCAAGGACGCAATGCGAAAGTCAAAAGGAGAAGCTGAAGTTCGATCGCATGTTAGAGGATCACAAAAAAGGGTTATACCCCAATTGCGAAGATGGCAACACAAAGCTCGATACCGTACTAGAATTGCTGCAGTGGAAGGCAGAGAATGCTGTGGCTGACAAAGGATTTGAGAAGCTACTGAAAATATTGAAGAAGAAGCTTCCAAAGGATAACGAATTGCCCGACAGTACATACGCAGCAAAGAAGGTCGTATGCCCTCTAGGATTGGAGGTGGAGAAGATACATGCATGCCCTAATGACTGCATCCTCTACCGCGGTGCATACAAGGATCTGAACGCATGCCCGGTATGCGGTGCATTGCGGTATAAGATCAGATGAGATGACCCTGGTGATGTTAACGACGAGCCCCCCAGGAAGAGGGTTCCTGCGAAGGTGATGTGGTATGCTCCTATAATACCACGGTTGAAATGTCTGTTCAAAAACGAAGAGCATGCCAAGTTGATGCGATGGCACAGTGAGAACCGAAATAAAGATGGGAAGTTGAGAGCACCCGCTGACGGTTCGCAGTGGAGAAAAATCGAGAGAAAGTACTGGGATGAGTTTGCAAAGGACCCAAGGAATGTATGGTTTGCTTTAAGCGCGGATGGCATTAATCCTTTCGGGGAGCAGAGCGGCAATCACAGCACCTGGCCCGTGACTCTATGTATGTATAACCTTCCTCCTTGGATGTGCATGAAGCGGAAGTTCATTATGATGCCAGTTCTCATCCAAGGCCCTAACCAACCCGGCAACGAAATTGATGTGTACCTAAGGCCATTAGTTGAAGAACTTTTACAACTCTGGAATGGAAACGGTGTACGTACGTGGGATGAGCACAGACAGGAGGAATTTAACCTTAAGGCATTGCTGTTCATGACCATCAACGATTGGCCCGCTCTCAGTAACCTTTCAGGACAGACAAACAAAGGATACCACGCATGCACGCACTGTTTAGATGACACTGAAAGTATATACCTGAACAAATGCAGGAAGAATGTGTACCTGGGCCATCGTCGATTTCTTCCGACCAACCATCAATGTCGAAAGAAAGGCAAGCATTTCAAAGGCGAGGCAGATCACCGGAAGAAGCCCGCCATGCGTACCAGTGATCACGTACTTGCTATGGTCAATGATTTACACTATGTAATCTTTGGAAAGGGTCCCGGTGGACTAGCTGTTCTGAATGACGCTGAGGGACACGCACCCATGTGGAAGAAGAAATCTATATTTTGGGACCTACCCTACTGGAAAGACCTAGAGGTCTGCTCCTCAATCGACGTGATGCACGTGACGAAGAACCTTTGTGTGAACCTGCTAGGCTTCTTGGGCATGTATGGGAAGACAAAAGATACACCTGAGGCACGGGAGGACCTGCAACGTTTGCACGAAAAAGACGGCAAGCCTCCGAAGCAGTATAAAGGTCCTGCCAGCTACGCTCTTACGAAAGAAGAGAAAGAAATCTTCTTTGAATGCCTGATCGGTATGAAGGTCACGACTGGCTTCTCGTCAAATATAAAGGGAATAATAAATATGCCAGAGAAAAAGTTTCAGAACCTAAAGTCTCATGACTGCCACGTGATTATGACGCAACTGCTTCCGGTTGCATTGAGGGGGCTTCTACCGGAAAATGTCTGATTAGCCATTGTGAAGCTATGTGCATTCCTCAATGCAATCTCTCAGAAGGTGATCGATCCAGAAATCGTACCAAGGATAAGGAGTGATGTGGCGTAATGTCTTGTCAGTTTCGAGCTGGTGTTCCCACCATCCTTCTTCAATATCATGACGCATGTCCTAGTTCATCTAGTCGACGAGATTGTCATCCTGGGGCCCGTATTTCTACACAATATGTTCCCCTTTGAGAGGTTCATGGGAGTCCTAAAGAAATATGTCCGTAACCGCGCTAGGCCAGAAGGAAGCATCTCCATGGTCCATCAAACAGAGGATGTTATCGGGTTTTGTGTTGACTTCATTCCTGGCCTTAAGAAGATAGGTCTCCCTAAATCGCGGTATGAGGGGAGACTGACTGGAAAAGGCACTCTTGGAAGAGACTCAATAATATGCAGGGACGGATATTCTTGGTCTCAAGCACACTACACAGTTCTACAGAACTCTACCTTGGTTACCCCGTACGTCGATGAACACAAGAACAGTCTGCGCTCCAAACACCCGGAGCAGTGCGACGACTGGATTACATGTGAACACATCAGGACTTTTAGCAGTTGGTTGGAAACACATCTCAGAGGTGACAACACTGTTTGTGATGAGTTGTACTTGTTGTCCAGGGGACCAACTTTGACTGTATTGACTTAAAAAGGATACGAGATAAATGGGAATACATTTTACACGATCGCCCAAGATCAAAAGAGCACCAACCAAAACAGCGGTGTCCGCTTTGATGCAGCAACCGAGAGCGGAAAGGACACATATTATGGTTACATAGTGGACATATGGGAACTTGACTACGGACCTGATTTTAAGGTCCCTTTGTTTAAGTGCAAATGGGTTAATCTGTTAGGCAGCGGGGTACAGGTAGACCCACAGTACGGAATGACAACAGTGGATCTGAAAAATCTTGGGTACACTGACGAACCGTTTGTCCTAGCCAATGATGTGGCACAGGTTATCTATGTGAAGGACATGTCTACCAAACTGAGAAAAAGAAAAGATAAGGAAGCGAATACATCATACGATGAGCCAAAGCGCCACATAGTTCTTTCAGGAAAAAGGGACATCCTGGGAGTGGACGGCAAGACAGACATGTCTGAAGATTATGAAAAGTTTCATGAAATTCCTCCCTTCAATGTCAAGGCTGACCCAAGCATCCTGATAAACAATGAAGATTATCCATGGTTACGGCGCAATAAGCAAATGACACAAGCGAAGAAAAAGTGAAGACTTTCTCCCGCAACTATTATGATGATACCATGCCAACTTTGTAACACACGAACATGCTACCATTGTCCGTTTTGTACATGCACATGCTATGTGGGTGAAATTATGATACCATGCCAACTTTCAACTTTTTCAGAGTTCATTTGAAATGCTTTCATGTCTTATGGTTCGGCCCTCGTAATACCATGACCATTAGTCCCTGGCCCATGCCAACTTTCAACTTTCAACTTTCTAAAACTAATGGCACTAACAGAAAGTTTATAATTTTGCTCCTCGCCCTGGCCCATGACCATTAGTCCCGGTTTGTGCCACAAACCGGGACTAAAGGGTTGGTCCTTGTTGCGGGCAGAGTTTAGTCCCACCTCACCAACCGAAGGGGGCTCACACCGGTTTATAAGCCCTTCCCTCTCTGCCTTGTTGAGCTCCTCTCAAAGTGAAAATAGATGCCCTAATAGAGAAAAGTTTAACCTAAATTCATAGTGAATTTCTCTGAAATTCATAGAAATTTACTAGGAATTTAGGTTGAATTTTCTCTATAAGCGCATCTATTCTCATTTTTTTAGTAAGTTAATCACAAACTTGTGATTCAAACAATTTTCAAAGAATTTGAATTTTAACTATTCAAATTTGAAAACTAATGGCACTAACAAAAAGATTATAATTTTTCTAAAACTAATGGCACTAACAGAAAGTTTATGATTTTGCTAACCTAAAAGCAAACAGAATTAAAAATTAAAGCAAAAAACTAAAAAAGTGTTTTCAAATTTGAAAACTAATGGCACTAACAGAAAGTATATAATTTTTCTAAAACTAAAAGCAAAAAGAATAAAAAAATAAAGCAAAAAACAAAAGAAAATAAATAATGCAGAAAAAAATAAAAAAACTGGAAAAAAATAGCAACAATAAGTATTTTGTTGTAAGT
>NC_041380.1:591056366-591063979 GCF_002162155.2 Triticum dicoccoides
AAAACAAAAAAACTGGAAAAAAATAAAAATAGCAACAATAAGTATTTTGTTGTAAGTAGAAAAAAAAATAAAAAAAGCAACAAGGAAAACAAAAAAACAAAAAAGTGTTTTCAAATTTGAAAACTAATGGCACTAACAGAAAGTTTATAATTTTTCTACAACTAAAAGCAAAAAGAATTAAAAAATAAAGCAAAAAACAAAAGAAAATAAATAATGCAGAAAACAAAACAAAAAACTGGAAAAAAAATTAAATATAGCAACAATAAGTATTTTGTTGTAAGTAGAAACAAAAAAACAAAAAAAAACAAAAATAGTGCCACCTACTGGGCACCCACGGTCTGAATACGACTAGAAACCCTACCATGGGCCAGGATTCAGGCCCGCGGGAGGCCCAGTAGGCCCACAGGCACACATTGCACGGTTAGGTCCGAAAGCCTGCTTTAGAGAGGAGCTCGAGAGGGAAGACGCACCGCACCTTATAAACAGGTGCGGCTCCCTCTCAACTAGCGAGGTGGGACTAAACATTTGGGCGCGGGGCAGCACAAGGCCTTTGGTCCCGGTTGGTGGCACCAACCGGGACTAAAGGGGGCATTGGTCACGGTTGGTGCCACGAACCGTGACCAATGCCCCTCTGTAGTCCCGGTTGGTGCCACCAACCAGGACCAAAGGCCGCCGCTTCCCGCCCTTTGGGCTGCTGAAAATTGGCCTTTGGTCCCGGTTTGTGGCACGAACCGGGACCATAGGTAGGCATTCGTCCCGGTTCGTGCCACGAACCGGGACCAATGCTCTGGCTATATATACAACACTTGGGAAATTTCCGCCAACTGCTCCCATTCCTCATCGTCGACGCCGCCAGGCTGCCCCTCTCGCGTCGTCGCCACCGCCGAGCCCTGCCCCTCGTCGTCGCCTCCGCCACCGTCGAGCCCTGCCCCGACGCTGTCAGGCTGCTCCACTTCGTCGTCCTCGCCGCCGCCGCCGAGCCCTACCCCGACGCCTTCCCAGCCCGCTCCTACTGTGAGCCGCCGTGTCGTTCCCCTCCTCTCCTCCTCTCCCCCCCTCCCCCGCCGCGCCCTGCCGCCGCCGCCAGCCGTGCTCTCTTGCCGCGCCCCGACGCCACCGCCCGCCGTGCTCTGCCCCGACGACGCCGCCTGACCGTGCTCCACTTGCCGCGCCGCCACCGGTTCGTTGCCGCCGCCCGCCGTGCTCTGCCTCGACACTGCCGCCTGGCCGTGCTCCGCTTGCCGTGCCGCCGCCGGTTTGCCGCCGCACCCCGCCTCCGCCGCCCGCCTCTGTTAGTTTTTTTGAGATATGTATGCATGTGTGTGGTGTATATGTGTAGTGTATATGTGTATGTATGTGCATGTGTGTGCAGTGTATATGTGTGTGCATGCAGATATGTATTAGTTTTTTATTTAGGTTGTTAATTAGTAGATATTAATTTTGTTCATATATGTATGGATGCATGTGGCTATGTATGTATGTATGTATGTATGTATGTATCGGGTATGTCGTTGTCGATATACCCCCTACCAGATAACTTCGACATGAGGGGGGTCGATATACCCCGTCCCCAATAACTTCGACATGATGGGGGGAGGGGGTCGCCGAGGGTTCGAGGGTCACCGAGGGTTCGTGGGGGCGAGGGTCGGGAACTAACTAGGGTAGAGGGTCGAGGGTTGCCGAGTGTTCGAGGGATCGAGGGGGCGAGGGTCGGGAACTAGCTAGGGTAGAGGGTCGAGGGTCGCCAAGTGTTCGAGGGGGCGAGGGTCGGGAAGAAGAGGAGAAAAAAAAGAGGAGAAGAAGAAGGAATAAAGGAGAAGAAAACTTCTTCTCCTCTATTATTTCTTCTTCTCCTCTTTTTTTCTTCTTCTTCCTCTTCTTAAGGGGTCAAGGGTCGAGGGTTCGAGGGTTCTATAGGGTCGAGGGATCGAGGGTCGAGGGTTCCAGGGTCGTCTAGGGGTCGAGGGTTCCAGGGTCGTCGAGGGTTCGAGGGGTCGAGGATCGCCGAGGGGTCGAGAGAGGTTTCCTAGTGTCAAAGTATTGAAAAAATCCATGGCTTCATCATTAGCCGGAAGTAACCAGGGCATGACGAAGTCCTCCAAAGTTATTTTGGAATGGTGTCCCGGATAGGATAATTTTCCTTTTTGTATGAATTTCAGCAAAGGCCTTCCAAATAACGATATTTGGAAGGTTCTTGCTGAACTTTGTACCAAAAAGCGAATTATCCTATCTGGGACTCCGTTCCAAAATAACTTTGGAGAGCTTCGTACCATCATGCACCTGTTACTTTCGCCTAATGATGAAGATATGGTTTTGTTGAATCCTTTGACACTAGGCAACCTCCCGACCCCTCGGCGATCCTCTCGAACATGAGAGGAAGAAGAGGATAAAAAAAGAAGAGGAAGAAGAAGAAAAAAGAGGAGAAGAAAGAATAGAGGAGTTCTTCTCCTCTATTCTTTCTTCTCCTCTTTTTTTTCTTCTTCTTCCTCTTTATTTTATCGGGAACGAGGGTCGTCGAGGGTCGTCGAGCGGTAGAGGAGAAACCCTAAATAGAAAGTATCATGGATGTAGTGTCTGACACCGACAGCCACATGTATCTCACACCCACGATACTTGCTATTTAGGGTTTCCTCTACCGTTCGGCGATCCTGACCCTCGACGACCCTCGTTTTCGATAAAATAAAGAGGAAGAAGAAGAAAAAAAAATAGAATAAGAGAAGAAGAAAAAAAAAGAGGAGAAGAAAGATTTCTTCTTCTCTTTTTCTTCTTCTCTTTTCTTCTTCTTCTTCATCTTCTTCTCTTTTTTTCTTCTTCTTCCTCTTTATTTTATCGGGAACGAGGGTCGTCGAGGGTCGCCGAGCGGTAGAGGAGAAACCCTAAATAGAAAGTATCGTCGGTGTGAGATACATGTACCGTCGGTGTCGGACACTACATCCACGTCCCACAAGTGGCGCGGGCTTCGACGCCCACGTCACTTGTGGGACGTGGATGTAGTGTCCGACACCGACGGCCACATGTATCTCACACCCACGATACTTGCTATTTAGGGTTTCCTCTACCGCTCGGTGACCCTCGACGACCCTCGTTCCCGATAAAAAAAGAGGAAGAAGAAGAAAAAAAGAGTAGAACTCCTCTATTCTTTCTTCTCCTCTTTCTTTCTTCTTCTTCCTCTTTATTTTATCCTTGAAGCGTTGTCGAGGCCACCCCAAACCCTAGAGAAGCAGCGTCGAGGCCACCCCAAACCCTAGAGAAGCAGCGTCGAGGCCACCCCAAACCCTAGAGAAGCAGCGTCGAGGCCACTAATTAATATTAGTTCTACATTTGCCACTAATATATCCATCTGTCATATTTGAATAATAATTGCCATGTTGTCAATATTTGTAGAAACTATGGACACCGCCCGAGACGAAGTACAAGAAGAGTTGTTGGGGGACATAATCGCACGAGGAAGTGATGCCATCTGCTCGTTGTTTCTCAATGACACCGATGGTCTGGAAGCAGCTGGCTATGATTATGATGGATCCGGTGACCTAATGCCGGTGCAAGAAGGAGACCGTGAGGATGGCTCCGGTGACCCAATGTCGGTGCAAGAAGGAGACCGTGATGACGTCTCCGGTGACCGAACCGATTCCGGCCAGGTATATATATTAGTTAAGCTTCTGCTGAGTAGCTAATTGATGCATTCATTGTTTTGGTATGTACACATATTAATTAAGTCTTTGTTCTTTTTTCTAGCCCTCCGGATCGAGCACAACTTCGGTAAAGAGACGAGGCCCGAAGAAAAAGTTGAGCTCGGATGAAAAGTTTGAGATCATAGCAATTGCGCCCGACGGCCAACCGATTGAACCCCTCTGGACAAAGAGCGCATTTGTTGCTCAATGCGGGGTTTTGGTTAGGGACAAGATCCCGATCAGCATCCAGCAATGGTTTAAGCCGGCTATAGAAGACCTTGAGGTGTCTTATGTCAATGATATGCAGAAAAATGATCTTTGGACTGAGCTGAAGTCAAATTTCACCCTACCACCAGAGGATAATCCAGAGAAGCCAGTTAAAGAGCAATTAATCAAGTCTTTTGATCTTAAGAGGATGGCAGAACTATTCAGGAGGTGTAAGAAAGAGCTTAATAAGTTTGTCGAAAATAATGAGACACCAGAATTCAAGGACAGATATGAGAAGATCAGAGATCACTGGCCCGCATTTATGGCCCACAAGACATCGGAAAAGAGTAAGAAGATGTCGGCGACAAACAAGCAAAATGCTACGAAGAAGAAGCATCACCATCGCACGGGGTCAGGTGGCTACCTCGTAGCCCGGCCTAAGTGGGCCAAGACTGAGAATGATCTGGTTGATAAAGGGATCGAACCAGAGACAATTAACTGGCCAGACCGTTGCCGGACTTGGTTCTTAGGGGCTGGCAAAACCTTGGACCCTGTAACAGGGAAGTGCATTTGGACGAACGATCAAATGGACATACCAGTCAGGAAGCTTCAGCACTATATCGAAGCAGCGCAGCAAGGGACGTTCTTTCCAGACAGAGAGAACGACGAGCTCACAATGGCCCTCGGGAATCCTGAGCACCCTGGACGGACACGAGGCACGCCAGGCTCCATTCCGTGGAAGGTTGGGTTTCCGGACGCAGGCGGTTACAAATCCCATGAGAGGAGGAAAAAGTGCAGCAGACCCAAATGCAGGCGCTGCAAGCAAGGGTACAAGCGATAGAGGAACGAGAAGCAAATCGCAGCAAACGTACTGCCGAAGCTTCCCCCGAAGCTACCCCGCCATCTCAGCGGAGAAGCAGTGTGGCTTCCACCGAGCTGCTTCAGCTGGAGCATGCCTTGACGGCTCCTGCCAGCTATCCCATGGATGCTATCACGGAGTCTCAAAATTGCCACCTTATGACGCAATGGATGAATTTGAAGGTCAAGGCGGCTGTTGGCTCTGTTTATCCTACAGAACCCGGCGCAACTTTTCACTGCCGGCCGATTTCAGAAGGATATGCTAGGGTGATGGTGGATGAAATAACGGAGGGATTTGAGGACCTCCAGCTTAACCACCCTACCGGTGAAGGGGAGACTAGGCTAGGGTCTGCTCTGAAGACTCCATGCCTATGGCGGAAGGAGCTCCTCAACCTTCTGAACTGGACGCCTCCGCCTCCTCCTCCTCCTCCGGCAAGTCAGGGCACTCCGCCTCCTCCACCGCCTCCTCCTTCGGCGAGTCAGGGCACTCCGCCTCCTCCACCGCCTCCTCCTCCGGTGAGTGACGATCAGGGCACTCGACCGGCTCCTTCTCCAGCGCGTGGCGGCACTCCGCCTCCTTCTCCGCCTACGCCGACGCGCCCGAGCAGCCATCCTCCTCCTTCTCCGCCTCGTCAGCAAGGGCGGAAGAGACCTGCCGCCGCTCCGGCTGCTCCGGCGCGTCGTAGTCCTTCTCCTCCGCCTCGTAAGCAAGTAAAGAAGACAACCGCTCCGTCTGCTCGGCCGGCGTCTAGCAGTACAGCCAGAGGCGGGAGGAAATACAGATTTGGTCCTTCTCTAAAGACTCCATAGAAGTTACCATACGAGAGGACCCTGGAGGAGAACGCCGAGATCGCACGAGAAGAAGTGAGGAACTACTTTGAAGGGGTGAAAGCAAAGAAATATCCACCTCCGGAGGAGAAGGTAGATCCGGTGAAAGCGTAGCGCACTCTGGCTGCCCTGACAAAACCACCCAAGTCTCCGCCGAAAGGAAACTATGAGCGCATTATTGGAAAGGAATTTGCCGAAGCGGAGCGGTCGGGAAGTACTGTCAGTGATCAAAGGCTGAAAGAACGACGAGCTGGGAAACAAATTGCCCAGCTCGGCGAACAAGCGAAGCAATCGTGCCCCCCCCCCCCGCTCAAGGTGCCTAGCGACAATGTCGCTAATGATCCGAGGATGGTGCCCGGTTATAGCAATCTTGGCGATTACCTGCCCGCCAATGTACATTATGATTTCATGGAGGTGCAGATACAAAGATACGAGTACGGGAAGCCTCTCGTCAAAGATGAAAGATCTCTATCAACGATGATGCGAAGATTGCATGATCGGTACTTGAAAATCTGTAGAGACTCTGGGGGGAGGAGTACTTTGTATGTGAAAGTTAAAAAGGAGCATGACCTCGTTGGAATTGAACTGTTGCCTGTTCCATTTGAGGAGTTCTTTCAGTTTTTCAATCAATTGGCCCTCGATAAAACAACGGTCGCCTGCTACTGTCTGTAAGTAGTACTACTTCTGTCATTAAGTCTCTCTATATAGCTCAGCTCTTTCATTGCATGTATCTATAATCATCCTCACTATATTATGCAGATTGAAGATCGCCGAATTGAAGAAAAGACAAGTCGGTGATATTGGGTTCATTAACACATATCTCATAGATGCAACTCAGGTTAAATTTCATGCCGCAGCTACCGAGGCCAACTTGCTACGATCATTGGTAATAAATGAAAACAAAGATATAATACTCTTTCCTTACAACTTCAAGTGAGTGTTACTGTCTTGTGCGTATTCGGTTTCCCTTATATATTAGTCAAGGTTATAGTAATGTAATTGATGAGTTATGCATGCGTGTGCAGTTTCCACTATATTCTCCTAGAGATTAAGCTTGAGCAGGGACTAGTAACCGTCTTAGACTCAAGACGAAAAGATCCCCAGGACTATGCAGACATGACTCAAATACTCGAGAAGTAAGTTAAATCGATCATTATCCACCATATCAGCAACTTTGTTCATTTCCTGATATATCAAGTAATTGTTTTCTTTGTCTGGCAGGGTTTGGAGAAAATTCACTAGAAAAGCTCCGGGACTGCCGAAGGAGCTGCAATTTAGACACCCGAAAGTAAGTACTATAGTAGCATGTTCCGCGCATCTAATAGTGATTCAAGCGCTAGTTTCATCAATACCATTTGGCATTCTTGCTTATCAGTTTGATTGACCTCTATTTCTTGTAAAGTGGTTGTGGCAGGAACAAGGGAATGATTCCTGTGGATACTACGTTTGCGAGTCCATCCGCCACACGACCTGTGAGCTGGGCTACACTGACGAACAATATGAAGTACGTAAATAACAACATTCACAATTTTATTTTATTACCATCATTTGTGTTGAGTTTCATTCATTCATATATATATGTATTGACCCCCTTCTTTAAATTAGATGTTTCGGAAGCGGGATGAACTCCTAGAACCAGCTCGCATGCGAGCAATTCAAGAGGAATTGGCGGCATTCTTTCTTGACCACGTGATCGCTGAAGAAGGAGAATACTATGTGGACCCTGAGTCCGTATGATTATATTTGTAAGAGATAATTATTGTATATATGTAGCCGGTAGTGTCGGATAGATATACGAGAACTTGTTGTTCGACCAATCTCTCGGAGAAGGAGAGGTGGTCGATATCACTTCTCTCTGTATGCATATATGTTCATGACGATCTTCTGTTTCCTTCGTTTGCTTACTAGCTAGCTAGTGTGTCTAGTCATCTCTATACGTATGTATAGTACGTAGCGTCGACCAAGCACGGACATAAGAGAAGACACTTCTCTCTATTAATTATAGCTAGCTAACACAATATATGAAACACCTAAATTAACCCCCCAAAA
>NC_041380.1:591064269-591065779 GCF_002162155.2 Triticum dicoccoides
AATCCCAGCCACAGAAATGCTGACGCGTGGATGCCTATTGGTCCCGGTTGGTGCCACCAACCGGAACCAAAGGGCCTCCTGCCTGGGCTCCGCGCACAGGCCACGTGGAGGCCCATCTGTCCCGGTTCTGGATTGAACCGGGACTAAAAGGACAGGGCATTAATACCGACCCTTTAGTCCCGGTTCCAGAACCGGGACAACAGGCCCTTACGAACCGGGACAACGGGCCCTTTTTCTACCAGTGTTTGCAGATATATACCAGATGATGCTCACCCTCGTCAGATGAGTGAGAAGAACTCCTTGGGTCGAAACTAAATCTCCCTCCCAGAGCTCTAGCCACCTCCCCTTGAGTTACTCAAGTGAGAGTGAATGAGTTACTCAAGTGAAACTGAGTGAGTTACATGCCGCCCATGGGGATTTATATGGTAGAGGTCCTTATAAATTACCAAGGCTACTCATGAGAGTGATATGTGGGGAAGGATATATAGGTCAAGTTTGGTAAGGGAAACTCCAACGCGGATCATCAAAATGGGCCTCACCAAATGTGTGAAGGCCATCCAACTGTAGGCACCAAATGTCCGCTCCTAGTTTCTTTTCCATACCCGGGGTACTCAAAATAATCAAATATAAACAACACAATTCGTAAGCAACTGAAAGAGGAATATTTCAATGCAACAATATTTCAAATAAAAATACTCTCTCCGATCCATATTAACTGTCGTTGATTTAGTAGTTGTACTAAATCAGCGAAAATTAATATGGATACGAGGAAGTATTACAATCCAAACATAAAGTTTTGAAATAAAAAAAGTTAAAATTTGAATTCAACTTTGTTAGATACGTGTTCTAATTGTCCATGCAAAAACCGCAAAGATGCTCAATCAGATCATTCTCAAGCTTCACATGAGTTCCTTGATTGCGAATTTGATGATGCATTTGGAGAAAATCCTCAAATGTCGTCGGATTCTGTTCTGGAAGCTGAATAGGATAACCCACTTTTTAAAAATCCAGACCACCGAGAACGCCATAACTCTCATCCTCCACGATCATGTTGTGCATGATCACACCAACTGTCATCACCTCCGAGAATGTCTCTAGATCTCATTGTTTAGCAGGTCCACTAATACTGCAAAATTGTTTGAACCGGTCCCAATGTTGTCGGTTTGTAGGATTTCGTGCATCAGGACTGGTCCAAACAACTTTGGCGACCGGCGTTGAATGGAAGAAAATGTCCTCCCTCCAAACAGTTGCGGACGATTCAGTGAACCCGTTCGAGTTGCCCTAAGCTATGAAGACTAGTAAATATTGGAGGGTTTATAGTCCATGGTGGGCCATCCCTCTAGCTACCCTGATGCGCTTTGGCTGTCTAGGGCAACTCTTCACATGGGCCCTTTTGCTCTTCTTTTATTTCAGATGCCCTTATCTTTTACTTTGTATTTCCTCTGACTTGTTGACCATGAAGGGCTTGTTTTTGAATTTTGTCGACTTGTTGTCGTCTTGACCATATAGA
>NC_041380.1:591066035-591073912 GCF_002162155.2 Triticum dicoccoides
AACAAACGGTTGCCTAGCATGATCCAAGCACAACAACCTGAAGCGGACCCCCCATCATCAAAGGGGATGTTGGAGTGGTTCCACTGAGTGGAAGAGGAACCGTTCACTTCAACTAGCGGAAGGGGAGGAGGCGGCCCACGGCCCGACCTGGTGTCCCAATATCCGCGGGAGCTCCACTATCGACAACAACGATAAACCCATGTGAAGAGAGGTAGCAACCCTAGCATGATATGGGTGCTTTGTAGTAGTGTGGTTTGTATTCGGTTCTGCCCTGCCATTTGATCAATTGGTGCGTGTTCTCCGTCCTTGGTCACATAATATTATTTTAACATATATACTCATTATCTCCACTGCCTCTATTGTGGCACCTCAACGAGATGCTAAGCTGTAAATGCTCCCCCCAAAAAATATGTGATTAAAGCGTGAAAGACACCGTAGTTGTTTTGTCTTTGTATTGGTAGTACGTGTGTGTATAACATATTTGGCATTAACATCAATTTAACTCTCCATTGATACGGACATATGGTTACAATGTGCAGACAATAATATAAGGATAATATTAATATTGTACATTAGAATACATACATACGAGATAAGTTAAACCCATGTGAGTAAGGAGACAAGTCGATCTCACGTACATACTTATAGACCACTAGCCGCTAGAGTATTATCAACATGCATGCATCTGCATAATCGGCCGACTTTTCTGCCCATGTATACATTGACATGGAGTCATGGACACCATGCACGCGCTTATGAGCCCATGCACGCACATGCTTCTTCGTTCAGTCCATCTGTGTAGTGTGTATCATCCCTTGCCCATTACCCGATCGATTACCGCCTAGCTAGATCTTCAAGTGCTTCAACCTGATCACACAAATTAGCCGCTTAACTCCAGCTTAAGCCCATGCATAACTGATAAGAAACACAGTGATGGCGGTCTTACCTGTCGGCCTCGTAGCTACCGTTGTGGCCGGGGCCGGGGCATGGGGGACGGTACGCGGGGAAGGGCACCTTGCCGGCCTCGATACGGGCGATGTCGTGGACGAGCAGCTCGTAGTAGCGCCTGACATCGTCCGCCAACTTTCCGCCGCCGACAGCCCGGGCGATGTTGTGCCAGCGGTCGGGCGTGTCCCTGTCGTGCACCGCCAACGCCTGCTCGAACAGCTTGTTCTGCATCGGCGTCCACACCGCGCTCATTGACAGGGAAGCCATTGATCTCGCTCGACGATTGGTTTCTCGAACGATAATTAAGCTGCTATATACCTTAACTTATGACCTGAACTACGCTTGGATGTTGGCTGCTGGTGAGATGGATGGGGAAGAAGCTGTGAGAAGAGGTGCTACTTATAGCAGTCGAGGAGGGTTCAGCTTTGTGTGGGGGTGGAAGAAGATGGACGATCGATGATGTGCATACGAGTGGAGGGCGAAAAACTAGAGGAATTTTGAAGCAGCAGGCCAGCACGAGAGGACTGAGGAGGGGGGTCGATTGGAGAAAGGAACAAACATTTCTGTCCCCTGGAAGTGGGCGATCTACCTTTCTATCTTTTCGTCCCTTTTGCGTCGTGAATCGCCTCCGCATCCTTCCTCACCTCCTCCCTCTCAAAGATTCAAAGCAAAAAAATGTCAATATATATGCATCCATACATCCATATACATGTATGCTCTAGTTAAAGTTGAGACATATGCATCTTCATATGCAGATACCGAAAGAGGTTTCCCTTCTGTCATTTTGAAAAATATAGTCCATGGTTAGTGAATCAAAGCATTTTGTTACACCAAATTAAGCAAATTCTATTAGCTTTAAAGTGTGCATGTACATCCATGTTGACTCTTGTTTACACCACAAAATAGCGAAAAAAAACTATTCTTTTTACTAGTCTTGTGGTTCAACCAACTTCTTGCAGGCGTGATGATCTTGGTTCTACCACCGACGTATTTGGTGCAGTAATGTTGGGTTGTTACTGTCTTGAGTGTACCTTAAAAATCTCGATTTTTCATAATATTAAAGAAAATGAGCTAATTATTACATGTGAAGTAGCTAGCTATATAGTTAATTTAAGAGCATCATGTCGCTCTCTACAGATAATTAGTTGCAAAGATTGGGAATCCATCACCAGAAAGCTGGTGCGTGTTGGCCATGCGATCCAGGATATATCTTACTTTTTGGATGAGAGAATAAAATCAAAAAATCTAGCTCCAACAATTTAGTGCACGACTTTGCCTATGGTTTTTAAAATTAATCCCAACAAAAAAATATCCGAGAAAAATGTATTCCTTTAATTCCAATGGATGTGTGCCGCAGCTCATTGATTCTAAATTGTCCCTCCATTTTGGCAATTAGGGAAAGTTAAAAGGCTACCTTTCTTAATACCAAGCTCAATAAATAGAGTAGGGGGGTGGGGTGGGGGATGATATGATCGATAGCCAAGAACTAGGTAGTTTGTGTTTTCAGCACAAGAATAAGTGAGATTATGTCAATGCAAATAAAACATATTTTGTGTCGAGTGTATGAAATTTATATTAATTTGACACCAAAACACATGTGTACTAAATATATAGAACTAGGATTGAACATGAATTATATTTGTGGTCCGAGTCTATGTTAATTTGACACAATTGCAACAATTATGCTCCCTCCCTTAGCCTACAATGAGAGTTTATATTGTCTTGTGATTTCTGGTCCGAGGCTATGTACTTATGCATAAGAAAATCATATAAATATTTTTTAATTTGAGGAATTAAACAAGTACATTCAAAATTCTAGTGCTAATGTTGTCATTTCTCAGTTGTATATATATATATATATATATATATATATATATATATATATATATAACTCAGTTAGTATGCGATCATATTAGACGGGTGAAGCCAATTTCTTGCGAAGTTAATGTGAGAAACTGGTTTCTCTAATAGAAATCGGAGGGGAAACCCTCTTTTGCTCAAAAAAAAAAGAGATGCCGAATAGATGCTTATTGTATCTTATATATAATGGTCCTTGTTCTTGCAATAGTGCTTTTAACTGTTGTATGTAGAATATGGTTCATTGAAAATTCACATACAATAGCTAAAGCATATATAACACTAGACCGAAAAAAATAACAACTTCAGTGCGGGCTAATATGGAAGCGAATTTTGCAATTCAAGATACAATTGGGTGAAAAACAAGGTTCTGATTTCTGCATATGTAGTTGAAGGACTTCCGTGGTTTTAGATGTGCGCTTGTGTTTTTAACGACCTTCAACTGTTCTATAGAAATTTCCAACGAATTTGTATATGAAGAAGATACATGTCAGTAGAACTGTGATTGATGTGAGCTATTGACATTGATCTGTATGTTCTAAATTTTCTGTAAAATTTGAAATGGAACAATTATGGCTTTTCTATCATCATTTTTTTTGTCCACCCACATCTTATTTACCTGCCGGCCCTGTCATGACAGGGATGCAACATTTTGTTGCTTACCTAGCCCGATGCATTGCTTCTGCTGTCAGCTGTCGATCGTCAGTAAAATTGGAAAAGCCGATGGGAATATATTTTTTGTGGGACACTGCAGCATACGTACACCAAAACACATACAGATTGTTCCTCCAATGCCATGGAAGTGTGGAAGTCTATGATCCACTTGAAGCGAACTAATGGAACAATAATTTGGTCCTAGAAAAAGAATGATATGTGTTCTTTTCAAATCAAATTAGCACCCTACTTCGGCCCTATCTCCTCCCGTCTCTAGGGCGCTGGCCAAATTTTGACAACCATGGCCGACCAAGAACATATGCCGCATTTTAATGCAAAAAACCCACAAGATTGGCAGAATCTGGATTCTGCTAACTACAGCGCAATGACGGAATTGTTACCAGCACTAGCCAGCGAGGAGCTCAGCCGCTCAGGGTTAACACTCATCGCTCATTCGTACTACTACGTGAACTCGTCATGCACAAGATATCACTAGGATTGTTAGCTATGTCGGTCGACATTTTAATTCTTGGCAAATGATGGAGTATCTGTAGTTCTTGCTCGGTGTGTAATAGGTGGTTAAAAAAATAATATTCCTATTTTTTCACATATGGGGTGTAACTTTTGTGGTGAAATTCATGTGCGGAAGATGTCGGTGTACAATGTGTGGCCGAGTGCGATGAGCACCTTCTCCAGCAGTGGGTCTTTCTATTAAATCTAGGCATGGGAAGTTGACCTAATAGCCTGAGCCTGGAAGACCGACATTCGGGCTGGACTAGGGCTCCAGTTTTCTACTTGAAGCATGGCCTGGAAGCCCGACAAAAGCATGAAATACCTAAAATCTAGGGATTCAATATAAAAATGCATAATAATGTGTGTATCAATGCAGAGCGAACTCGGGAGTGCCATCTGGGGTGACCTAGGGTTCCCTCGCGCTGCCACCTCCCCCTTCCCCTCCTCCTCGCCGCTGCCAGAGGCGGTCGCCGGGGCTCCCGCGCGGCTGCCTGTGAGGGCGGCAGCGAGGCCTCTGGCCGCTCCCTTTCGGTTGTGAGGGCCCGGATCTGAGGTGGCGGCCTCGCTGGTGCGGACGGCGGTCCTCCGGCGGCGGGGAGTGCTCGTCGATGAGGTTGGCCGGGTCCCCTCGGCTGCGCGGGCAGCGAGGTCCCGGTGGGCGCTGGTCGTGGCGCGGGGAGGCCCTGGGCTACCCTCGTCAGATCTGAGGCGTTCTGGGCCGCTCGTGACGCATGACCTCCAGCCGACCTGGATCTCCGGCGTGCACGTGCCTGCTGATGCTGTGGCTAGTTCGGAGGTGGCGGCAGGGTGCTTGGCCGGGGGAAACCCTTGGCCGCCGGTGGCGGTCACAGCGTCGATGGCGTACCGGACGTCATTCCCTCCTTGGTGGCGGCGCCGAGGCTCAACTTCCCCTGCCTCCCCCCTTCCCCTGCGCCCGGGTGAAAACCCTAGCCCCGGTGGCTAAGCGGCGGCGGCGCCACAACGTCGTCACCTTCTTGAAGGCGCTGACTTGGGCATGGGGATGCTGGGCATGTATGGCGAGCTTGTCTGGTTCCTGGTGGCGGCCCGTCCGGCCGTGTCTCCGATGGGGACCTCGCCCTTCCTTACCTTGTACCTACCGTGGTGGAGCGGTACTTCATCTCACACATTGATGGCGGCGGAGATCGGCGGCGTGGCGCTGTGGAGGCTTGGCGTCCGATGTGCGGAAATGGACTCGCGCAGGAGGAGGTAGCTATCTGGCGTCATGGTGACGTCGATGGCAGAGTGGCCAGACAAGGTAGATGCCTCAATATAATCTGAAGACGGGCCTGTGGAAGATGGCTGCGATGACACACGAGTGCGTCTGACCGGATTGTGCCCCAGACCCGGTATGTGGCTCGGCTGGGGCTTCCGGCTTTTGATGTTAGGTTTAGGTGAGTGGTTTGGGTAGTGGCCCAGCTAACATCCCTTCATCATATGGATAGGAGTAGCGGCATATGTTGCCAAGATGGTGGATTCAGATATATTTTTTGTAATATTTTGTAAGGTCTTCGAGAATAATCAATAAAGTTGCCGTATGCATCTCCCACATGCAGAGGCCGGGGGTCATCCTCCTTTCATAAAAAAATTATATTCCTCATGCCCAATTGGAAAGTTGTCTTTGCTAACTGTCCAAGTGAGGCGAACGGAGTGGCTCGTGAGATTGCTAACTGGTTGGGTTGATGAACACCCTAGATTTCTTTTTGGTACTCTTGTGGACAATATAACAACTTAGTCCCCCTTCCCCTCTCACATAGTGTTTTTTTCAAAAAGGGGGGTCTCCCCGGCCTCTGCATCAGAGTGATGCATACGGTTATTTTATTAACCAAATAAAAAGGTTCCAACAAGGTTCCAAAGTCTCCAACTGTAAAAACTGAATAGAAAGCTCACACAGAGCCAAAACGGGCTAGAAACACAAACTAGCCAAGAAAAGACGCCACAACCGGCTGGCTAAAGATAGATAGGTAAACTAATTGCCTATCCTATTACATGACCGTCATCCAAACCGGTTGAAGATATCCCGAGCTACCATCTCCCAGCGGATAGATCCAGTAACCAAATGCTCCCTGGCCTCCATCGGAGTGAGTAGCGACCACGAACGGATCACTGCCGTGGCTCGGAAAATAACCTGTAAAAAGTGAATACGTGATATTCTGTTAAAAACCAAATCATTTCTGCAATTCCAGATAGTCCACAACAAAGCGCAAACTCCAACACGAATATATCTCGCTAAGTCAGGCTCAATCCCATTAAGCCATGTCCCAAATAACGTGTTGACAAAATTCGGTGGAGTAATATTAAAAGCAATGTGGACCGTCCGCCAAAGGACTTTGGCCAACGGGCAATCAAGAAAGAGATGTTTGATCGTCTCATCCCGATCACAGAAACTACACCTAGTCAGTCCCGTCCAATCCCTCTCACATAGTGTGCTTAGCAACTTTAAATTATCCCATGTTGAGGTGAACGACTCATGTAGCTCTGCAAAGCGATGTAACTTTTTTGTTTTTATCAGTGAGTTAAGTTGATTGTGTCCATTTCAGTTTCGTTGGTATGTTGTACTTTCTTTATTTGAAATAATATGTTCAGTTTATTTATAATAAATGAAAATTTGTATTATCATAAGAGATTCATTCACTCGAATATTTAGCTACCACCCAAAATTTTAATGTGTGTCTTACACTAGAGTACATACAAGTAGTTATCAAACACATTAAGCTACGGGAGAATGGCGGCCAACCAGCATGGCCACATGCCGCATGCTGGTTGGCCGTGGCAAAAAACTTTTTGATTTTTTTGGAAGATGAAATTGAGGCCTTTTTTTTCTTTGGAGAAAAGTTTTTTTTGGAGATTATTTTTGAAAGATGAAAGTGAGACTTTGTTTCTTTTAATTTTAAGAATGTTTTAGGCTTTTTTTTAGATGGATGTGATGTTCACGTGTTGTGAGAAAGTTTTTTTTTTAATTTTGAGTTGAAATTGAGGTTTTTTATTTGAGAGGGAGAAATACACGCACAGCTTCCTCTCAAGAGGCCCGCATTGGCGGATGTCACAACCTAGCTAGTCATGCATTAGAGTGTTGCATCATGTTTACTCTTTCATCAGAAATTTGAAATGGGGATGACAGAACCCCCAGTCCCCTCTGAAACCAACTAGGGTTACTAAAATAATTTTTCAATGAACCTGAAATGCCCTTCTAAAATGCCCATCATTTTTGTCTTGGTTCAGAACCTCTGCCAAAAATGGTGCACATTTTCCTAGGCCATCCTAGGGTTTTTGAATTAAATCATAAATAGTTGAATTTGGGCATTTAAAATAATATAAAATATTTAAATGCTCAAATATCTCCAAACTAAAATGTTTCATGTTGGAAATAATCCAACTATGGGCCAGGAATAGTTTGGTGATTTTTGAACTTGCCTAGGTATTTTATTTAATTCAACAAAGTTGCAGATATATTAAATAAAACAGAAACAGAAATAAAAAAAGGGGAAAACTTACCTGGGCTCCTCCACTGTGCGGCCCAGCCAGCTGGCCGGCCCAGCCAGCAGCGGCCCAGCCCACCACTGCAGCTCTCCGTCGTCTTCCTCCCCTCGCCCCGAAGCTGCTGCGTGCTCGCGCGCGCACGGCCGCGCGGCCACCTCCTGCTTGCCGACGCGCTCCTGGCCGCGTGGACGACTCCCGCAGGCCGTCCCGATCCCCCCTGCTCTCTCTCACTCCCCCCCCGGCTCTCCCCTCCTCTCCCTCGCTCTCTCTCTCACACGGCCGAACACTACCGTCGCCGCCGTTCGCCATAGCAGCCATCTCCGGCCACCCCTCGCTCCCCCGACTAGCTCAGGAGCTCCGCCTCGACCCCCTCTTCCTCCCCACCGCTCCACAGCTCCCCGGAAGCC
>NC_041380.1:591078247-591112182 GCF_002162155.2 Triticum dicoccoides
TATCTATGCTGACCCCACTCAGGAGGATTCACGGACTCGCACCACTGCTGAGATGCTCGAGGATAAGGACCGTGAAAATCGGGCCTTAAGGCTAGAGCTCTTCAACACCCGTGCTGACCACTGGGCCACTTTGACTCGGTTCGCACCGGCGGTGCAAGCTGGATATTCAGATATGCGCGATCTCTATCCTGTGAGATCTGCTCTGCCAGACGTGATGGTTTGGCGTGATGTAGGAGGCATCACCCCACCTCGCGGTCCCCGCAGGCCACCGTTTGTTGGTCCAAGGCCTCATCCTAGCCCCTATGGTCCACAAGCTCCGCGAGACCGTCTATTTCCAGATGATCATGTTGAGCTCCCAGGCTATGGAGGTGACTTCTACGAGGACTACTACGGATCGGTCTGAGTTAGTGGTAGTATCACTAGTTCGCACTAGTTGTGTCGTCTATCGTCCCGCGTGACTCGTGGGATATGACCTAGTTTGTACTCCTTCCGGGGGTGTAGAAAAATAATGTATAGGAGCTTGGAATGCCTCCGATGAGATGTAATCCTCTTTTCACCGTAATAGTACTTTGTTTGGTCTTGTACTAAACCCTGTATGGTGTGTATGACGATGGAATAAAAGAAGCAGTTTCTGTATCTACCATGTCATACGGATGATCATCTTGCATTCCGAGTTATTTCTTACATTATGAATCCTATGTCGGAATTTTACCATCCTGACTAAATCATTGTCTTGTTTACCTAGGATGGTCAACACGCGCGCTAACCCTGCTTCTCAAGAGCAGGCCGAAGGCAGTGAAGCCAGGGATGTAAATCTGCCTCATCCTCCTTCACTAGCCGAGGTGATGATGGAAGCTGAGAGAAACAAGCGGGAGACAAACCGTTTGTTGGAGCGTATTGAACAGAATACAGCACACCATCAGAGGGCTAACGTGGTGTCACTCAGTGATTTTATCAAATTGCATCCACCCACGTTCCACCACTCCGTCGAGCCCCTCGACGCTGATGACTGGCTTCGCAGTATCTCTCACAAACTGCGTTCCGCGCTGGTAGCGGAGGCTGACAAGGTCACCTTTGCTGCATATCATCTTGAAGGCCCCGCCAGTCTATGGTGGGAGAATTATGGAGCTATGCGCCCAGCGGGCCATGTCACAACTTGGGCTGAGTTCAGTGAGGCTTTCCGTGAACATCACATTCCGGAGGGTCTCATGGACCGTAAACGTGAAGAATTTTGCAGTTTCACCCAAGGCCGACTTTCTGTGGATGCCTATAGCAGGGAGTTTGGTAATCTCGCCCGATATGCAACTGAGGAAGTGTCTACTGACGCCAAGAAGCAAGCAAGGTTTCGTAAGGGCCTTAGTCCTGAGCTTCGCCGCGACCTCCGTCTGCATGAGTGCACATCTTTTTCGAAACTTGTCAACAAAGCCATCAGTGCTGAAACTGGTCAGACTGACTATGACGCAACACGCAAGCATGGACGTGACATGGGTTCCTCATCCGGTGCTGGTCCTCAGAAGCGCCGCGTGTGGGTACCCAACACTGCCCTGCCACCCAGGTTCACACCGAGGCCATCTTTCCAGGCGCCTCACCCCGTTCAACAGTCTGCTCCAGCCAAGCCCTATGGGGGTCCAACTAACAATGCTCCTCCGCGTACCAGTTCCGTGACTTGTTTCAAGTGTGGGGAATCTGGTCACTATATGCGTGAATGCCCCCAGACCAACCCCAATCAATCTGCTAAAGCTGTTGGCCGTGGCAAGCCGACAGGAAAAGTATTCCACGCCAAGCCGGTCACCGCTTCACGTGGCCATGTCAACTGTGTCTCTGCCGAAGAAGCTCAAGAGGATCCCAACGTCGTTCTCGGTACGCTTCTTGTTAATTGCCACCCGGCATCTGTTCTTTTCGATACAGGAGCCTCTCATTCTTTTATATCCGAAAGTTATGCTCGTCTGCATAACGTTGCATTCTGTGACATGCCATCCACTATGGAAATCTCTACCCCTGGGTCTAGATGGCAGACCTCTAGGGTAAGTTATGGAAATGAGATCCAAGTCGACAGACTTGTTTTCCTCGCGTCTTTGATAGCCCTTAAATCTTCAGATATTAATATCATTCTGGGTATGGACTGGATGTCGGCCCATCATGCCCAAATCGATTGCTTCTCTAGGACTGTTCAACTCACCCATCCTTCGGGAAAGATAGTTAATGTCTTGACCCGAATAGCCAAGCGACAATTATATTCTCTTAACGCCAGCCCTTTGCCAGACCTTGAGGACGTTCCGGTAGTCCGTGACTTCCCGGATGTCTTTCCAGAGGAATTGCCAGGTGTTCCACCTGACAGGGATGTTGAGTTTGTAATAGACCTCATTCCAGGAACCGTTCCGATTGCTAGAAGACCTTATAAGATGGCACCCCTAGAACTAGCCGAGCTTAAGAAACAACTCGATGAGTCCTTGAAAAAGGGTTTCATCCGACCTAGCTCATCTCCATGGGCTTGCCCCGTCCTATTCGTCAAGAAGAAGGATGGTACGGACCGGATGGTTGTAGATTACCGACCTGTCAATTTGGTCACAATCAAGAACAAATACCCGCTTCCCAGGATCAACGACCTGTATGATCAGCTCGCTGGATCCTCAGTCTTCTCCAAGATGGATTTGAGGTTGGGCTACCATCAAATCAAAATCAGAAACGGGGACATTCCTAAAACGGCCTTTGTCACTCGTTATGGCCAATACGAGTACACCGTCATGTCCTTCGGATTAACCAACGCTCCAGCCACCTTTTCTCGGTTAATGAACTCAATCTTCATGGAGTATTTGGATAAATTCGTCGTGGTTTACCTCGATGATATACTCATCTACTCCAAGAACGAGGAAGAACATGCCGAACATCTAAGGTTAGTGTTGCAGAAACTTCGAGAGCATCGCCTTTATGCCAAATTTTCTAAATGTGAATTCTGGTTGTCAGAAGTGACCTATCTGGGTCATGTAATATCTGGTAAAGGTATTGCTGTTAACCCTGAGCGAGTTCAAGCCGTCCTTAATTGGACTCCACCCGAATCGGTCAAGCAAGTTCGGAGTTTTCTGGGCTTAGCGAGCTATTGTCGTCGCTTTGTCGAGAACTTCTCCAAAGTTGCCAAACCTCTAACCGAACTCCTCAAGAAAGATAAAAAGTTCGAATGGACTCCACAATGTGAGCACAGCTTTCAGGAACTGAAACGACGCCTGACTTCTGCTCCCGTTCTGGTACCGCCAGACTTCTCTAAGGACTTTGTTATCTACTGCGACGCCTCGCGACAAGGACTAGGTTGCATTCTCATGCAAGATCGACACGTAATTGCCTACGCTTCACGGCAATTGCACCCACATGAGGAGAATTATCCTACTCATGATCTGGAGCTTGCAGCCGTAGTCTATGCACTTAAGACCTGGCGACATTACCTCCTCGGTAATCGTTGCGAAATATTCACTGATCACCAAAGTCTGAAGTATATTTTCACCCAACCGGATTTGAATCTCAGGCAGAGACGTTGGGTTGAATTGATCACCGACTTCGACTTAGGAATAACCTACACCCCAGGGAAAGCCAACGTCATGGCTGATGCGCTAAGTCGTAAATCTTATTGTAACAACCTGATGTTACAACAAAGTCAACCGCTTCTCCATGAGGAATTTCGGAAGCTTAACCTTCATATTGTTCCTCAAGGTTTTCTCTCCACCATGGTGGCAAAACCTACCCTTACGGATCAAATTATCAAAGCACAGAAGGTAGATCTGGGAATCTCCCGCATCAAGAGCAACATTCAGAAAGGAATTGCGAATTGTTTCTCCATTAATGATCAAGGAGTCGTATACTTCGGGAATCGATTAGTAGTTCCCAAAGTGCGCAACCTAAGGCGATTAATCCTTAAGGAAGCTCATGAATCTCCTCTCACTATTCATCCCGGTAGTACTAAGATGTATCAGGACCTACGCCAGAGGTTCTGGTGGACTAGGATGAAGAGAGAAATTGCTCAGTATATTGCTAACTGCGACGTCTGTCGTCGTGTAAAAGCAGAGCACCAACGGCCTGCTGGCACCCTTCAACCCTTAGCTATTCCTGAATGGAAATGGGATAAAATTGGTATGGATTTCATTACCGGTTTTCCCAGGACCAAGAGAGGGAATAATGCTATTTTCGTCGTGGTCGATCGTCTTTCCAAAGTAGCCCATTTCCTACCTGTTCGAGAGAGTATAACCGCTAGTCAGCTGGCAGACTTATACATCTCCCGAATAGTGTCCCTTCATGGTGTCCCTTTGGAAATTAACTCGGATCGAGGAAGTCTTTTCACCTCTCGATTTTGGGAAAGTTTCCAAAATGCTATGGGAACCCGTATTTCCTTTAGCACCGGTTTCCACCCTCAGTCGAGTGGTCAAGTGGAACGCGTCAACAAAATTCTAGAAGACATGCTTCGAGCCTCTGTTATCTCATTCGGAATGGACTGGGAGAAGTGCCTTCCGTTTGCCGAATTCGCTTACAACAACAGCTATCAATCTAGCTTGGGTAAAGCCCCTTTTGAAGTTCTCTATGGACGACGATGTCGAACACCCCTTAACTGGTCAGAGACCGGGGAAAGACAATTCTTTGGCCCGGATATGATTCAGGAAGCAGAAGAACAAGTTCGTATCGTTCGTGAAAAGTTGAAAACAGCCCAATCCCGTCAAAAGAGTCAATATGACCGAAAACATAAGGCTATGACTTTCGAGGTTGACGAGAAGGCTTATCTTCGGGTCACCCCTCTGAAGGGAACCCATCATTTCGGTATTAAAGGCAAATTGGCTCCTCGTTACATTGGACATTTTCGCATTCTTGCCAAACGAGGAGAAGTTGCCTACCAGTTGGAACTACCTCCGCACCTCTCCAGAGTTCACGATGTCTTCCACGTTTCCCAACTCAGGCGTTGCTTCTCGGATCCTGTCCGTGAAGTGGACCACGAAACGCTTGATCTCCAAGATGATCTTACATATCGAGAGTACCCCATTCGTATCCTCGATCAGGCCGAACGTACCACGCCACGTCATAATATCAAGTTTCTCAAGGTTCAATGGTCGCACCATTCTGAGGATGAAGCAACTTGGGAAAGGGAGGATCGTCTTCGACTCGAGTACCCCGCCTTCTTCCCGGAGGAACCCAAATCTCGGGACGAGATTCTTTTGAGTGGGGGTGAGTTGTCACAACCTAGCTAGTCATGCATTAGAGTGTTGCATCATGTTTACTCTTTCATCAGAAACTTGAAATGGGGATGACAGAACCCCCAGTCCCCTCTGAAACCAACTAGGGTTACTAAAATAATTTTTCAATGAACCTGAAATGCCCTTCTAAAATGCCCATCATTTTTGTCTTGGTTCAGAACCTCTGCCAAAAATGGTGCACATTTTCCTAGGCCATCCTAGGGTTTTTGAATTAAATCATAAATATTTGAATTTGGGCATTTAAAATTATATAAAATATTTAAATGCTCAAATATCTCCAAACTAAAATGTTTCATGTTGGAAATAATCCAACTATGGGCCAGGAATAGTTTGGTGATTTTTGAACTTGCCTAGGTATTTTATTTAATTCAACAAAGTTGCAGATATATTAAATAAAACAGAAACAGAAATAAAAAAAGGGGGAAAACTTACCTGGGCTCCTCCACTGTGCGGCCCAGCCAGCTGGCCGGCCCAGCCAGCAGCCGGCCCAGCCCACCACTGCAGCTCTCCGTCGTCTTCCTCCCCTCGCCCCGAAGCTGCTGCGTGCTCGCGCGCGCACGGCCGCGCGGCCACCTCCTGCTTGCCGACGAGCTCCTGGCCGCGTGGACGACTCCCGCAGGCCGTCCCGATCCCCCCCTGCTCTCTCTCACTCTCCCCCGGCTCTCCCCTCCTCTCCCTCGCTCTCTCTCTCACACGGCCGAACACCACCGTCGCCGCCGTTCGCCATAGCAGCCATCTCCGGCCACCCCTCGCTCCCCCGACTAGCTCAGGAGCTCCGCCTCGACTCCCTCTTCCTCCCCACCGCTCCACAGCTCCCCGGAAGCCCTGCATCGCCGCCACGTCGCTGTTCCCCTCTTCGGGCTCCGATCATCGTCGCCGTCGAATTCGTCGTCTCCAGCGCGTCCCCGAGCCCGCTAACCACCTCTGCAGCCCCGCGGTGAGCCCCCGGATCGTTTCCCCCTTCTCCCCTGGTCTCTTTCGACCTCTAGGCCCTAGCCCCACCTTGGCCGAGAGCTCCACGCCGCCGGCGATGTCGCCGTCGTGGCCACGGTCACCGTAGCACCCAACCGAGCACACCATCGTGCTCCACACCTCACTAGGAGCACGTAGCGCGCACTAACGCCTCCCCAAGCCCCCTGCAACGTCGATTCCGACCGCACCCGAACTCCGGCAGCCGCAGCCGAGCTCGCCGCCGTCAACTCCGGCCACCCCGAGCCCAACCACCACCACCAATAGTCGCGGCTCAACCTCAGCAACACGTAGATGCCTTTCGCCGTCCATTTGGTTGCCGGAATGGCAAAAAGCACTTTCGCCGCCGTCTCGGGCCTCGCCGGCGTCATGTCGCCGGTGGGGTTTGACCTGTCCGACCTGAGGTTTGACCCCCCAGGGTCACTGACGCGTGGGCCCTGTCGGTCAGATGGTTAGATTAGCGTTAACCACTGTTAGTTAACCCCTGACACTGACCAGTGGGCCCCAGCGCCACTAATTAGTAATTAGAATTAATTTAACCCTGTTTAACCCCCCCTGTCACTGACGTGTGGGCCCCACACGTCAGGTTTGACTCCAGCCAGCCGCAGTTGACCACTGACGTCATGCTGACGTCATGCTGGCGCAATAATTATAATTTTTGGATTTAATTTAAATCAGGAAATTCCAGAATATTATTTAAACTTCAAAAATTCATAACTTTTATTCTGTAACTCCAAATTGGACAAATTATATATGAAAAATGATCAGAAAAATCCAATCTATCCATCTGTACTATTTTCATGCATGATCAAACAAGTTAAATTGATGTTTTAAGCAGAACAAGGAAAAGCACTTTAAAAGGCCATATTTGAATTTGAAATTTGAATCCTTGATTCAAATTTGTTCAAACCCTTCTGGTTTTAGTTGCATTAGCCCAATACACTCATATTGCCATGTTTCATGCATGCATCATATTGTTGCACATTGTTTGGTGATGTTTGTGTATCGGTGCTCTCTGCGGCAGGTTCTGTTCCCGAGGAGTACCGTGATTACCCTAACGAAGAACCGTATCAGTGCATCGAACCATCAGGCAAGCAACCAACCATTTGATCATATCGATACAATCCCATATTCTCGCTCCTGCTCTCTTTTACTGCATTAAGACAACGCGATTCAAACTGCTGTGTGCTACGGTAGTTGAACCCATTTCCTCTGCATGACCTGTCATTGCCACAGTAACTAGATGAAACCCACTAGCATGTGTAGGAGTTGCTTGAGCCATATGTATGTGTTGTTCCTACCTTGCTATGCCTGCTATGCTTAGAGTCGTGTCAGGTCTGGTTCATCTGGGTGATGGGCTGGAGTGAAATGATTATGTCGGTAATGGGAGTGGTGTGGTGAACACGATTTGGTAAAGGTATCGATGAAAGGCCATGTAGGAGTACATGGTGGGTTGTTTCATTGAAGCCGACCTTAAGCACTGAGATCTGTATGTGTGATTTAAGAATCAGCTACTACCATGCATTGGGCCCGAAACCAATGGACCCTCTCGGCTTCTTATTCGCCCTAGTTCTCCGTCCAGGAGTTGCAAGTAGTTTCTGGTGTTTGTAGCCTACTGGAGGCCGTGGACAGCGCTGACTGTAGGGGTGGGCTGTGATGCGGTAGGTACGTGGCCGGGTGTACCGAATACCCGTTAGGTATCTCGGGAACCCTGTTCACATCGTTCGGGGCCGTATGGGAAACCTCGGCCGGACTCCCTGCGGATGGAACCTGGATAGGCGATAAACCTGGACTGGAGGCTTAGGTGATTAGGTAGGTCGTGGCCGACACCCACGTTGGGCTTCCGCTTGAAGGTTGCCGAGTACATGTCGTGTAAACGACGGTAAGTGGTGAGAGCGTGTATGAAGAAGTACCCCCTGCAGGGTTAACATGATCTATTCGAATAGCCGCGTCCGCGGTAAAGGACTACTTGGTTGCCTATACAGTTCATAGACAAGTAAATGGAAACTACTAAAAGCCTCAAGACAAGAGTGAGTGCCGAGGATGGGTCTTCCGTAGGAAGACGGAGGTGGATCCTCGGTAGTGTATTGAATTGGTGAGTAGTGGACTCGTGTGCGCAAAACCATTTCAAGTTGGAGTATGGTAGGATAGCCTAGCCAAGAGTCAAAGCTGGCTTGCTGCAATAACTCCACCAACCCTTCTTGATACTATGCATGTATGTAGGATCTGATGTAAGTCTTGCTGAGTACCTTTGTACTCATGTTGCTATAATCTACATTTTTACAGAAGACGCTGCAACCCCTTCTGACGGGTTCTATGTAGACGTTGACATCAACGAATAGGCTAAAGACCCAGGTGGTGACCCTGAGCTTGTGAAGGACCACGTAGTATAGCTAGGCTTTCCAAGCCTCTTTTATTTTACCAGTTGTCTGTACTCAGACAAGTTACTTCCGCTGCTGGTTTGTATGACTGTATGACTTGTATGTGGGGTCGTGAGACCCGTACCTTTGTGTATGTTATGTATGGCTCACTGAGCCTTAAATAAAGTACTTGTGTCATAGAGTCATGTTGTGATGCTTCGTTGTATTTGCACATATCGAGCATATTGTGTGTATGATTGAAATGCTTGGTATGTGTGGGATCTGACTATCTAGTTGTTTATCTTTAGTAGTCTCTCTTACCGGGAAATGTCTCCTAGTGTTACCGCTGAGCCATGGTAGCTTGCTACTGCTCTGGAACACTTAGGCTGGCCGGCATGTGTCCTTCTTCGTTCCTGTGTCTGTCCCTTCGGGGAAATGTCACGCTTTGAGTACCGGAGTCCTGTTAGCCCGCTACAGCCCGGTTTACCGGAGTCCTGTTAGCCCAGTGCTACAGCCCGGACCCACTTGCTGATGACCGACACGTTCGAAGCTGGGTCATGGATGCCTGTCCCTGTAAGTCTGTGCCACTTTGGGTTTACGACTAGTCATGTCAGCCCGGGCTCTTTATCATATGGATGCTAGCGACACTATCATATACGTGAGCCAAAAGGCGCAAACGGTCCCGGGAAAAGGTAAGACGACACCCGTGGGGATACCGTGCGTGAGGCCGCAAAGTGATATGAGGTGTTACCAGCTAGATCGATGTGACATCGAGTCGGGGTCCTGACAGCGGGCCGCAACCACTAGTATATATAAACAGTCCTCTGATTCCATGGGGTGTGGAAGCCTAAGATCCAATGAAAGAGCATAAATGGAATGATAAGTAGGTTCATAATAGAAAACGGTACGCCTCCCTCACAAATCAAATTGTCACCCAACCCAACTTGGGCCTATCTCCTTCCGTCTTCAGGGCTCCGGATTCTGACAGCCACGGGCCAGAATATATGCTATAAAAAATCTATTTGAAAAAGCACAAATGATAGGCAGATTCTTAATTTTGGCATGCAGCAGCGACAACGGAATCGTTATCAGGTCAGGGCTGTCGACGGTGTTACATGCTACCTGATTTTTTGATCAAAAACAGTTGTAACAAACAGGCTTGAGCAGAAGCATATATTCTCCCAAAATTTTACCGGGTGTAATGGCCGACCGGTCACTAGCTGCATCAGCATATATGTATAAAGATGCAACTTGCACATGTTAGAACCTTCAACGGCATCAACGGAGCTGGTCAAAAGCAGGCTACAGAATTATTGCAGGCAGGCGATTGATAAATACAGTAGTAGTAGCATTTTGGCTCAGTACTGTCCAGCTCGACGAAGAATCTTGCTTGGTGAACGTTGCTCTGTTTTGCACGTATGCATGGAAGGAGGGTGTTTGCCTGCGTTCGTGGGGGTGCGACAAGGAAAAGCATCTCCTGCCTGCCATGGTGCATCTTTCGAATCAACCGATGGCTACAGAGATAAGATTGATATATATCGTGGCTTTTGGAGATACCAGATGATGAAAACAACTGCCCAGACAATACATCATTGTCTTCAGGGCAACATCGCTTCTGCCCAGACAATACATCATTCCGTCCAGACACTTTCTTCTCCTTCTCCTTCTTCTTCTTCTTCTTCTGTACGAAACAAAAACTAATCTAAAGGATATTTACAAAACCCTTACAAGAAGAAACTCCCGCAGATAGAGGTTATGAATAAAGCAAATGAATTTCTTACAATCTCATAAAGTGTCAAAAACCTATCATTTGCGGTGAAATTTCTAGTGAACCTGTTTTTATATTTTTGGAAAGAAATTTTCGAGAAGGGCTTAAACCATTGTCATTGTGGACAACAATTCTCAAAACTTTTATCAAACTTCTTTTTGAGAAAAAAAAACTTTTATCAAACTTTTTTTAGAGCTAAAATTTTTTATCAAACTGTGTCGTCTAGCCTAGTGCAGCCACCTAATCCGGCCTAGTTAGCTAGGACGTGGCGGGCCGGGCCGCTTTAATTTGCTTCCCTCTCTCTCTCCTTTCGAACCACAGTTCCCTCCCTTTCCCTCTTCGAGGAATTACCTATTCTACGCTCACAATGTAGAATAGTACTGTCCTTGTACAAATCGCCCACCTTGGCAAGTAACAGACAAGGCCATTTATTATGATTGTGTGCCTTCGGATGTTTTCTGAACAATTTGTAAAGTGGGTTTTCTGTTGATTTTGGTCTCTATTACCGCTAGGATGTTTTCTGTTGAGGGTTTTTCCTGGTTTTTCTGTCAAATCTTCTGTTTTGATGTTTTGAAATTTTCTAATGCCAGTGTTTTTTTTTCAATACATGAACACTCTTTAAATCCGTGTACATTTTAAAAAATCTTGAATATATTTTGAAGTTCATGAGCAATGACTGCGCCGAGTTGACGAACATTTTATGACTACCGTCAAACAGACCTAGAATTAACGACAGCCAGAATTAAGTTCGTGCAGGAGTGTCGAACACATGTAATAGGATAAAATAGGATGAAATTTTATTTTGGTCGATTGGATTGTTTAGTTTCTTCACGCAAACTTTGCCGGGGCCTGGCCTCAAACACACTACTCAAATTCAGATTTCATTCATCAAGTGGTTCCGCCACAAAATCGCTGAACTGCAATTCAAATGTTGCATGCTTGATGAGCCCACTCTGCACAATTAGCTGGAGATGCGTGCGTGTGTGCAGCTTACAAGTTGGAAACACAGTCACAGACCAAAGCTCTGGTGTTTCCCCACCTGCTGGCTCAGCTCAGACACAATTTGGTCACTGGACTAGAGGGAAACAGACAATGCACTGAGTTCAGACAAACCAAAACTTTGGCACAGGTCATGGATCACTGTCAGCGCCGAATCCGAATCCATCATGTTTTGTTCAGAGAGAAGAGCAAGGCCGTAAGGCTCATGCAAGAGTGTACAACACAAATACTTCCTCTATAAACTTTTGTAAGGCTTTTTAGGTCGCTATAGATCTAAAAAGTCATATATAAGTTTACAAAGCGAGTATCAGAATAGGATTTCATTTTGTGATTCGATCATCCGCACCGTATTTGCTTTCTGGGCATAGAAATAGATTAGACAGGAAAAAAAAAAGACGAGTTTCACATCTACACGTGTTCCTTACTCTCAACTGAAGAAAAACAGAGACAATGCTGCCTTCAGTCCTGAACCCACATATTAGGCCAAGTGTCAGTCACATTAGTTCTACCTCTGGCGAGTGGCGTGTCTGGACTCTCGCTACCATCACAAAAAACAGACAACACAGGAAGGCAGAGCCGCAGAACGAGGTAGCGCTCCGTCTCCTCCATGGTGCACCAGTTCTCCAGCGCTGCTCCGCCTTCACCCCAGGAAAGGCACTGCTGCTCCGTGGGGATGCCCAGCTCGACAAAGATCTTGTCCTTGACATCGCCGACGGACTCCGAGGACATGGCGCAATATCTGATGATGGTCCTGCCCGTCGCCGTCCTGACCCAGATGTGCCTCCTGTCCTTCAGCCTCCAGGGGCGCAGCGCAAGACGAACGGTGGAATTGTTCTGGACGTCGTAGTCGGCCAAAGTGCGGGCTTCCTCCAGCTCCCTCCCCACAAACATGATGCGCTGCATTCCTGGGACATATCCGGTCTCATCGAACAGCTTCGCCTTCACGCTGTATATCGTATCTGCACTCTCAACCTCGAGCGTCTTGGTCATCACACCAGGCGTCTCGACAAAGATATGCATCCCTTGGAAGACAAGGTCAAGGGTGGACCTCTCCTTGATGTTGTAGTCCTTGAGGGTGCGGCCGCCCACCAGCTGCTCATTCTCAAATATGAGTCTCTGGTGGCCTGCAGGGATGCCTTCCTTGTCTTCAATCTTGGACTTCAAGTTGTAGATCGTATCTGATCTTGCGACCTCTTTGAGAATGATGGTCTCGCCATTCATGAACTTGACGAAGATCTGCATCTGCAAAACGAGCAGTGAACAAGCACACAAAAATAATTAGTGTCTCAGTCGAAAGACTTCCATTAAAGCCACCCAAGTGAATGATGCATCACTCCATAGTTAAGGAGTCATTTTGTTCTGTCGATTCGAATTGATTCTCGGTACGTAAATGGCGCACACAATCCAGATCATTCGCACGGCATAGATTCGAATTGATTCGAATTGAATTGATTCTCGGTTCTAAAAAGAGGTCGCAAAGAGGTCGGGACACCCGGGTTCTAAAAAGCCTGTCTCATCATAGAAGGATGATCACAACCACAATTTTCGTCTACAAGTTTAATTCATTAGTGAGTCACTCAGCAATGTAGGACCCACTTGCATGACAAACAGAAAAAAAAACAATCATTTTATAAGGCACATGAAACTTAGATCTACTCGATTCTAGAAACGATGGCACCGCAACATTAGAAGCAGCAAATGGACCAACAAAATCGACTACACCGTGAGGAGATTAGCAACACCAATGCTGGATCTGTGATGCATCGAGGAAAGATGGGCAGGCAATGAAAAAAAAAGGTAACCAAAAGGAAGACTCACTGTGCTTTGTTCTAGAACCTTCTTACTGGTATCCTTCCTGGCCTTTTGAATAGTCTCCTGGTACAAAACAAAATCTTGGCCATCAGCACTCCCCAAAAGCAGATGCTCCTATATCGATATCATACATCATAGAAAAGAAACCTATTTCCTCACTTTATTATCAGTCCATGTTCTCAGAAACACAATTCAAGCAGATAACCTATCAAGAATCTGGATGTCTATATCTTCTGAGTAAAACAAGACAAAATAAAAACATACAGCGGCACACAAGGAACTACGCATAGTGATCAACAAAATTGCAAGGGGTGGTTTTGTATCACCCCTCCAAACTAATCCTTGGACTGTAAATACAAAAAAAAAATACTACCTAACAAATATATTCAAGGTCACACACGATACGTAGGTGTACTCTACTAGAGTCCGAGACCAACAATAAATTCATCTGTCACCAGCAAAGTGTCAACAATTATTTCTAAATTACAAGAATCACTGGCCAGAAACAAATTTCACTTCTTGGATCTTGGCGCCAAAAAGCCATACATAGCTATCACTTCTCATGCCAAAGCACACCCCAAAGGGAGACCCATCCACTAATTAATACCTTCTTTGGAGGTCGAAGATGCCATCGCTCTCCTTGCGGATGAAGAGGGGATTTCTGAAAGAAAAGAAAAAAGAATGAATCTCCTTATTTATAGGGAAGACAGTGCTAGCTTTGTGGTTTGATTCCAGAACAGAACGAGAATGGGCAAATGTCAAGTGTGGAATAGGAGTGGAAAGATTTTCAGTGGCTAAAAAGGCCACAATTCTCGTGTACAAGTTTAATTCATTAGCAATGTTAGATCCACTTGGATAACAAACATAGAAAGAAACGAATGTCTTATAAGGACAATGAAAGATCTACTCTATTCTAGAAAAGATGGCACTGCTAACTTGGTTAGCAACAAAATAACCAATAAAATCGACTAGATCGCGAAGAGATAAGTAACACCAATGCTGGATCTAGGATGCATCAAACAAAGATGCGCAGGGAGTGAGAAAAGGCGACTGAAAGGAAAACTCACCGTGCACTGTTCAAGATCCATCTTACTACTATCCTTCTTGCGATTGTGAATAGTCTCCTGTTACAAAACAAACTGTTGCCCATTAGCACTTCCCACAAGCAGATTCTCCTATATAGGTATCACATATCATCGAAAGGAAACCTAATTCCTTGCTTTACGATCGTCCATGTTTTCAGCAACACAATTCAAGAAGACAACCTATCAAGAATGTGGATGTCTATACTGTCTGAGAAAAAAATAAACAAAACAAAAAATACAGCGGCAAACAAGACCAACAGTTGAACGACTTCCATTTAAGCCACCCAAGTGAATGATTCATCACCTCCCCCATGCTGACTGATGATGGATCATCCCTCCAAACTAATCCACAAAAACTAAAATACTACCTAACAAATACATTCAAGGTCGCCGTCACACGCGATACATAGGGTACATGGACTCTAGTATAGACCAAGACCAACAGTTGTGCTGTGATTTAGAATATCAGCCCTTAAATTCATTTTTGGCCAGCAAAGTGCCAACAACAATTTTTAAATTACATGAATCACTGGCCAGAAACAAGAATGGGACAATGTCAAGAGTTTGAACAGGAAGGCCGGGGGTATCAACCTCCTTTTCCAAAAAAAAGTGTTGAACGGGAGTGGAAAGATTTTCAGGTGTTAGAATCATAGAACGAAAATGTGTTGTAGCACCCGGGAGTCCCGGCACCCACTTATCAGCCTCGTCCAGTCTCGGTGAGATTCGTGTTGGGGTTTGACTAAGATATTATACAATCAGCTTTTTCAGTCTATTTGACTCGTCTAATAGAGTCGCATGTAGGCTTGTAGGACTGGCAGTAGGAGCATGCAATAGGTACCTATTCCTGACTTGCCTGTATGCGACATGCATGACAGAGAGTGGTCACTGTTCATGACGGTGCCCTGCATGCAGCAGGCTCATCCTGACCGGTTTTGTGCTGCAATGTTCGAGAGAGCTCACAGCGGCCTAACAGGTTAGTACTTTTTAATACTCTATTTGACTGTGATGGGTCATAGTGGGACCAGAACTTTTCGGTGGCACGAGTGACTCTGAATAGTGGATTCAGTAAATACCAACCTCTGTAAAATAGAGAGCAAAGTGACAACCCATTTGTTTGTATGAATCACGCGCCGACATATCCAATCGGGGACAACTCAAAAGTGACAGCGTGATGGAATCTGGCTAAAAGGTTACAGTGCCCTACGAAACCCAGCTCTCTCTGTTACTGTTCTAGTAGGCCTGCTAAACCAAATACACTTGCAGTGCGTGGCACAGATCTCCAGGTCCCTGTTTTGCATGGACGGTGCTGATAAGAGGGAGCCGGGACACCCGGGTTCTAAAAAGCCTGTCTCATCATAGAAGGATGATCACAACCACAATTTTCGTCTACAAGTTTAATTCATTAGTGAGTCACTCAGCAATGTAGGACCCACTTGCATGACAAACAGAGAAAAAAACAATCATTTTATAAGGCACATGAAACTTAGATCTACTCGATTCTAGAAACGATGGCACCGCAACATTAGAAGCAGCAAATGGACCAACAAAATCGACTACACCGTGAGGAGATTAGCAACACCAATGCTGGATCTGTGATGCATCGAGGAAAGATGGGCAGGCAATGAAAAAAAAAGGTAACCAAAAGGAAGACTCACTGTGCTTTGTTCTAGAACCTTCTTACTGGTATCCTGCCTGCCCTTTTGAATAATCTCCTGTTACAAAACAAACTCTTGGCCATCAGTACTCCCCAAAAGCAGATGCTCCTATATCGATATCATACATTATATAAAAGAAACCTAATTCCTCGCTTTATTATCGGTCCATGTTCTCAGTAACACAATTCAAGCAGATAACCTATCAAGAATCTGGATGTCTATATCTTTTGAGTAAAACAAGACAAAATAAAAACATTAGCGATCAACATAATTGCAAGGGGTGGTTTTGTATCACCCCTCCAAACTAATCCACGGACTGTAAGTACAAAAACAAAAATACTACCTAACAAATATATTCAAGGTCACACGCGATACGTAGGTGGACTCTACTAGAGTCCGAGACCAACAAATTGTTTCTAAATTATTATGATTTGGATGTCGCCCCATAAATTCATCTGTGGCCAGCAAAGTGTCAACAATTATTTCTAAATTACAAGAATCACTGGCCAGAAACAAATTTCACTTCTTGGATCTTGGCGTCAAAAAGTCATACATAGCTATCACTTCTCATGCCAAAGCAATCCCTGAAGGGAGACACATCCACTAATTAATACCTTCTTTGGAGGTCGAAGATGCCATCCATCTCCTTGAGGAAGAACAGGGGATTTCTGAAAAAAAAAAAGAATGAATCTCCTTATTTATAGGGAACACAGCGCTAGCTTTGTGGTTCGATCCCAGAACAGAACGAGAATGGGGAAATGTCAAGTGTTGAAAAGGAGCAGGAAGATTTTCAGTTGCTATAATCATAGAAGGCTAATCACGGCCACAATTCCCGTGTACAAGTTTAATTCATTAGCAATGTTAGATCCACTTGGATAACAAACATAGAAAGAAATGAATGTCTTATAAGGATAATGAAAGATCTACTTTATTCTAGAAAAGATGACACTGCGAACATGGTTAGCAACAAAATAACCAATAAAATCGACTAGATCTTGAAGAGATAAGTAAAACCAATGCGGGATCTAGGATCCATCAAACAAAGATGTGCAGGGAGTGAGAAAAAGCGACTGAAAGGAAAACTCACCGTGCACTGTTCAAGATCCATCTTACTACTATCCTTCTTGTGCTTGTGAATATTCTCCTATTACAAAACAAACTGTTGCAAATTAGCACTTCCCAGAAGGAGATGCTCCTATATAGGTATCACATATCATCGGAAGGAAACCTAATTCCTCGCTTTACTATCGGTCCATGTTTTCAGCAACACAATTCAAGAAGACAACCTATCAAGAATGTGGATGTCTATACCGTCTGAGGAAAAATGAAGAAAACAAAAAATACAGCGGCAAACAAAGATCAACAGTTGAACGACTTCCATTTAAGCCACCCAAGTGAATGATGCATCACCTCCCCCATGCTGAATGATGATGCATCATCCCTCCAAACTAATCCACAAAAACTAAATACTACCTAACAAATACATTCAAGGTCACACACGAACGCGATACGTAAGGTACATGGACTCTAGTATAGACCAAGACCAACAGTTGTACTACGATTTAGAATATCGGCCCTTAAATTCATTTTGAGCCAGCAAAGTGCCAACAACAATTGGTAAATTACATTAATCACTGGCCAGAAACAAGAATGGGACAATGTCAAGTATTGAACAGGAAGGCCGGGGGGTTCAACCTCCTTTTCCAAAAAACAGTGTTGAATGGAGCGGAAAGATTTATAGGTGTTAGAATCGTAGAAGGATGATCACAACCACAATTCTCGTCTACAGGTTTAATTCATTAGTGAGTCAGTCAGTAATTTAGGACCCACTTGCATGACAAACAGAGAAAAAAAACAATTATCTTATACAGCACATGAAACTTAGATCTACTCGATTCTAGAAACGGTAGCACCGCAACATTAGTATCAGCAAACGGACCGCCAAAAATCGACTACACCATGAGGAGAATAGCAACACCAATGCTGGATCTGTGATGCATCGAGGAAAGATAGGCAGGCAATGAAAAAAAAGGTAACCAAAGGAAGACTCACTGTGCTTTGTTCAAGAACCATCTTACTGGTATCCTTCCTGCGCTTTTGATTAGTCTCCTGTTACAAAACAAACTCTTGGCCATCAGCACTCTCCAGAAGCAGATGCTCCCATATCGATATCATACATCATAGAAAAGAAACCTATTTCCTCACTTTATTATCAGTCCATGTTCTCAGAAACACAATTCAAGCAGATAACCTATCAAGAATCTGGATGTCTATACCTTCTGAGTAAAACAAGACAAAATAAAAACATACAACGGCACACAAGAAACTACGCATAGCGATCAACAAAATTGCAAGGGGTGGTTTTGTATCATCCCTCCAAACTAATCCACGGACTGTAAATACAAAAACAAAAATAATACCTAACAAATACATTCAAGGTGACACGCGATACGTAGGTAGACTCTACTAGAGACCGAGACCAACAATTGTATTATGATTTGGATGTTGCCCCATAAATTCACCTGTGGCCAGCAAAGTGTCAACAATTATTTCTAAATTACAAGAATCACTGGCCAGAAACAAATTTCACTTCTTGGATCTTGGCGCCAGAACCATACATAGCTATCACTTCTCATGCCAAAGCGCTCCCCGGAGGGAGACCCACCCACTAATTAATACCTTCTTCGGAGGCTCCTTGAGGAGGAAGAAGAGGGGATTTCTGAGAAAAAAATGAATCTACTTATTTATAAGGAACACGGAGCTAGCTTTGTGGTTCGATTCCACAACAGAACGAGAATGGGGCAACGTCAAGTGTTGAATAGGAGCGGGACAATTTTCAGTTGCTATAATCATAGAAGGCTAATCACGGCCACAATTCTCGTGTACAAGTTTAATTCATTAGCAATGTTAGATCCACTTGGATAACAAATATAGAAAGAAACGGGTGTCTTATAAGGACAATGAAAGATCTACTCTATTCTAGAAAAGATGGCACTGCCAACCAGCAACAAACTAACCAATAAAATCGAGTAGATCTTGAAGAGATAAGTTACACCAATGCTGGATCTAGGATGCATAGAACAAAGATGGGCAGGGAGTGAGAAAAGGCGACTGAAAAGAAAACTCACCGTGCACTGTTCAAGATCCATCTTACTACTATCCTTCTTGCGCTTGTGAATATTCTCCTGTTACAAAACAAACTGTTACACATTAGCACTTCCCAGAAGGAGTTGCTCCTATATCGGTAGCACATATCATTGAAAGGAAACCTAATTCCTCGCTTTACTAGCGGTTCATGTTTTCAGCAACACAATTCAAGAAGAGATGTCTATACCGTCTGAGAAGAACTAAACAAAACAAAAAATACAGCGGCAAACAAGAACACATGCATATCAGTAAAACAGTCCATGGCAGGAGGCGATCAACTAAAATGCAAGGAGTGGGTTTTGTTAAACATCGCATTATCCATGTTACAATTAATCAAGCGGGTTTGCTTATAAACATGGCATTGTCCATTGACTAGATATGTATGTATAGAAAGACGGGACCTGTTGTGGATGCACTAGGTCATAAAGAGGTCACTAAATAAATAGCACAGAAGGAAAAAAAAAAGGTCCACTATGAGCAGGCCATAATGTTGGAAAGGAAATACTTTTGGTAAGAAGTACAATTTCATTTTAGATGCTGTAAGACATTTCTTCTTAGTTAACTAGTGAATTTCCAGTAGCATTCCCTCAAGAATGAAACAGTACCTTGTTTACTGCATCAACAGCTCCTCCTGCTCTCAAACAGGGCCGTTTTTTCATGTTCTGGTGAAGCTTCTCTGCTGCTTCGGTAGCTTCCTTATCCTTTTTTGAGCTCTTATGAATAGCTTGCTTTGATATCCTTGGCTCTGCTGGTAAATCTCTTACAGCGCCCCCATGGTCCGCATCATTTTGAGTACGCTCTCCATGTCTTCTACCTCCCTTTAGTTGTACCTAGAATTTTCCCACAACGTACAGGCATGAATGTAAGATGAAAACTGAGAAAATCAATGACATACATACATACACAAGCTGGAGTAAATGATTTTGAGCCAAGCAACCGACATTAATATCTGTACCTTTGGTCCTGAGTAATTGATGTGAAAAGGAGCCTCACAGTTGCGGGAATCCTCTGAGTCAATCTCCCGGTGCTCTACATTGAGCACACAAGGCGATGACATATATCAGCAGCAACATAACTTGATAGATAGCACGTCCTCGGTCCAACAGTTAGATAAATAGCCACTAAATTCTTCACTTAATTAGGAGCAATCGCAGTGGACACACAAAAAGGCAGAAATTAGCGCCAAGTTTTGCACCACAAACAACCCAGCACATGTTCCAAAATCAATCAGAGCAAGAGTAGCACCAAACCAACAAGGTGAGATTACAGGTTATCATGGGCGGCCAAGAAACGAGGGCCGGGCCGGGCCGTGTGTTCTCACCGACGAACTTGGGATTAGCAGAAGGCTGAACGTAGGCCGTCCTCCGCTTCCTCCCGCTCGCCTCCGCCTTGAATCGCGCGCGATTAAGCGCAGCAAAACAACCAGCGTCAGCTGCTACGTACGGACAAAAACCCTCGAAAGCAGGAAACCCTCGGCGGCTCACCTGGCGGAGCCGCGCGTGGAGGGCCTCGTTCTCCGCCTCCAGCCGCGCGCGGTCGGCGGCGAGCGCCTCGGCCCGGCCGTCGGCGCGCCGCCACTCGGGCCCGGCCCTCGCGCCCTCCTTCCGCGAGCCGCCGCCGCGCGGTTGGCCTCCGCGCCCTCGCATGCCTGGGTGGCAGGGCGCCGCCTGGAAAGGGGAATGCGATGGCGTGGCGCGCCGCGATGGGGAGCGAGCTCGGCTCATCCATCCGTCCATGGCGGCAGGCAAGAGCGGGAGCGTGGAAATGGTGGAGAAGGCTTCTCCGAGAAGCGTCCTTGACCGCGGTCAAGCTTCGCGAACGTGGGCCGGGCCCAGCGCGGGCAGCTAAACCTGGGCCTCGCCTAGGACATGGTAGGCAGGCCGGACGGGCCTCTTTGGTTCGCTCTTCTGTCCCCCCTTCCGGGCCACAGTCGTAAGGGCAAACCCGCTCTCTCTCCCCCCAAATCGATGGAGTCTGACGGCGAGGAGGAGGCGGCGGCGACGCCGGCGGCGGGGCGGCTGAAGGGCTGCCCGGAGCTGTCGGTGGAGGGGGACATGCGGGAGATGGCCAAGACGGCGGCCTGGAGCGTCAGCTCCTGCAAGCCCGGCAACGGCGTCGCCTCCCTCCGCGACGACAGCCTCGACACCTACTGGCAGTAAGCACCCCCTACCCATCCTCCTCGTCTCCCCCCGTCGAAATCTCTCCTCGTTCTGTCTCGCGGAATCACAGGCTGAGCCGCCGTCGTCGGTGGATTTTTTTTTGTCAGGTCGGACGGCGCGCAGCCGCACCTGGTCAACATCCAGTTCCAGAAGAAGGTGCAGCTGCAGGTGCGCACCATGAGTCGCTGCTGCTTCCGTTACATTTTGTCTGAATGGCGTTTGATCATTTTTCTCTTCTGACTTAATCTGTTGCTGGATTGGGGGCTTCAGCTTGTTGTGCTCTACGTGGATTTCAAGCTGGACGAGAGCTACACGCCCAGCAAGATCTCCATCCGGGCCGGCGACGGCTTCCACAATCTCAAGGTAAAACCTCGTTTCTGAACATAGCAGTGAGGTGCCCAGTGAGAACACGCACGCATCTCTGAATTATACTTATGATGATCTGTGCTTGATGGTGAGAGCACTCTGCAAATGCTGTTGCTTGCGGATGGCATTTGATGCCTGGCCCTTTCAGTTTCGATTTCCAACCCTGGTCCTCATCTTGCAGCAGACTAGAAAGAATCTGGTCTGTGCATTCGGGTTTCCAGAGCTGGGGGCTACTGCATGTTCTGATGTGTTGTAGTCATGGATTTCACTACCTTATTGTCGCATCATATTCTGACATATCATAGGATTCCGGCAAAAAAGAAGAAGAAGACTATCATAGGATTACCTTATTGAAATATTGATTGGGAAACTTGATCTCTTTCTGCAATTCCTCTGCATTGCGCATACTTGTCCAGTGAACACTGAACCGATCCTTGAAAATTCAAATTTACAAGTGATAATATTGTCTTTGATCTGAAATAATGAGCCACTATATTTACCATGCTTCCAGGAAATTAAAACGGTGGACCTTTTGAAGCCAGTAGGATGGGTTCATATATCATTATCTGGCACTGATCCCCGGTATGGATTTTGTAACTTAATCCTGTCAGCCCTATGATGCCTTTATTTTCCTTCCTCTAGGCATTGCAATTTCAGAAGGACATCTGATGACATACTATGGATTTATGTTTGCAATTCCCGTAATAATTAAACTCCATGTCAACATGTTAGATGATTCATATTTTCAGCACACTGGCTGTGCAGGCCACTGCTTGCATAAATTCCATGGTTTACTATGTTGTTGATGTTGTTTTGCTAGCAGCTGAATTTTCGTTGGACTTTGACAATTTTAGATACTCCGTCTAAGTGCAAGAATATCTGATGTTCACCAAACTCATTTCAGTGTTGTAATATGCCAATAGCTTCCAATTTGACATATAATTTGCCCACGAGTACACTCTAGAAATATGTGAGGATTTCAGAACTAATGTCAGAATGATATTGTTTGGATCCCACTACTTAGTTTTACTGCCTTTGCAGACAGTTGCATGACCCTTTTTTCTTGGCATATTTGTGCAGAGAAACATTCATTCATACATTTATGCTCCAAATCGCGGTGTTGGCCAATCACCTGAACGGGAGGGACACCCATGTCCGGCAGATCAAGATATATGGGCCACGACCGTAAGTTGAATACTTTACATGCAGCCACCCAGCCATCTATTAGCATTCTGTTTTACGTCTATATATAGTAAATCATTTCTAGTGTTTGCCTGTGTAAGACAAAAGGCCAAATGCAAGCACCATGCAAACAAAAGAAAAATCGGACAGGAAGAGTGCACCGTTGGTACCCTGGTTTATTTGTTTGTTGACCCGTAGTCAGATTTCCTAGCTAGATGCTGACACGCGAATCACATACAGTGCTGACCGATACCTGACTACAGTCCGAGTTCGCGTAGAGGACTACTCCGTTGATGTTTACAAGCAAATCACATGTTGTACGACATAATGTCCTGATGACCCTAATTGAATTGTGTGAGTGGAGTAGTGCATGCGTGCACCAGAGATTGAACTGTAGTGTTGCCATCCTGATGCGTTGCTGCTTCTTGTGTTTCAGGAACCCCGTTCCCCACCAGCCTTTCCACTTCACTTCCAGGGAATGCATCATGTACTCCACCATCAGGTGATGGTTCGTGAACCCTGGTCGCGTGGGATCCTCCATATCAGAGACCTTTATCGTGTGGCCTGTGCGCTTCAGTCCTCCATGACAAACGAGTCACTGAAGTATCCAGCATATGTTATCATGTACTACTGTAGATTAAGTTGCTGCTGAAGCATTAGGCTGTCTCTCTGAACATCTAACACGTACTAATTCATGTTGTATTCCATTCCATCCATGTATTCTTGGTAGTACATCTTTTTCCTCCATTTAATGTAACATTTCACTATTTCTGGAATGGATTGGAAGTTTCTCCTGGTTATTTCTCTCCCTACAGCTACAGTGGAAGCCTTTTATTTTTATTGCCATTTTGCCTCAGTTGCCACTTGCCGCTGCTGAAAGCAGTAAGGCCGGGGACCTGTGGCTGGCCGGCCGGCCCGGCCATGGCTGACAATGGCGGTGGCCTGCGGCGACTGATCCGTAAACATAAATGAAGGCCATGGTCGGTCGCCATGATGCCAGCCAGCAAGTGCGCTCTTCTTGAAATTCCGTTGCTTCTTATCGTTTCGTTTCTCAGGTGCATGCTCCGGTAGAGAAATACAATATTACAACACTGTATAGCTCCGTATAGAATAGATAAATTAGCATTCCCTAAAGAATAAATAGATAAATTAGCAGGATTAAGACATGTGTGTTAATTTGTCTGTCTTGAGGGATCATAGAGTGTAGTTTATCTGTCTCGGCGAGTCACAAACAAAATGTCAAAGAAGAGTAGTAGTATTACTCTGTTGGTAGGTCAGCAGGCAGGCGACAGTGTATGTGTATGGGTAGGTGGCCACTTTAATATCGCAGGCATGCATGTATATGAGCGGCTCCGGCCTCCTTCCTTGGTGAGTCCTTGCGGTGCAAACATGAATGTAGCTCACTGTTTTGTTTTACTGTGACACACCTCTGCGAGATACTATTATTGTTCAGGAGAATTCATTTGCAATCCAGCACAACTGGATATTCCAGTGCCAATAATGCTTCTTTCTTTACACTTTTACAAAATTAATATGCACTAGGGAAACCTACGTGCTGTTCTCCTAAAAAATGTGTTTTTCTCTTTCAGATTAAAAGACTGAACCATGAGAACTTTTTCATGTGAATTATTGTGCATGGGATTGCACAACAAAAATCTTCGCTGATTCTTACCTCGTGTTAAATTATATTATTATCTTCTTGCCGTGATAGTTTTAGCAGAAACTTGTCCCCACTTGACGCTTTTCATGTTCTTATGTTTCCCTTCCTATTCTTGTAAAACCGGTACTCCTAGCTTGCCATGACATCTAGTTAATCGGTAGTCCTGGTCTAGCGTCAAAGGACTAATAAAACACTAATCATCACCTAGCAATTTTATATTTGTTCTTTCGTGAATTCAAGCACTAATAAAGTGAAAGCCCAAACCAGGGGGCTTCCTCTTTGCTTTTAGAACAAATTAAGATCAGATTTAAATTAAAGGAGGGAGAGATACCCGTACGTCCTTCCAGATTCCTGATCGGACGATCCCCTTTATCTCCTAGTTGTATGATCTCTTTCTGCATTCTTTGCATCTAGGGCATGGATTACCGTAAAGCGAAGAGATTTGTATATTGACGCCAGGGTGCGGAGTCAGGAATCTTAAACTTTTTACGATCAAATTGGTGCAGCAGAACTGACAGCAGGAGAGCAAGCCACCTTTTTCTTTGCATATACATTGCTTTATTTGGCCACCAGCTGCTTCTATTTATCAACCGAAATTTGTCAGCAAAATGAGAATAAGAAAACAATGCAATCTAGTCAGGGTGTCCATAGCAGGAGGGGTTTTGCCAGGTGTTTTTTTCATCGTGCAAATTAATACTCCCTCTGTAAAGAAATATAAGAGTATTTAGTGATATAAACACTCTTATATTTATTTTTACAGAGGGAATGTGTTTGATCGCGCAAAACATTTTTAGTTGCATGGAGAATATAGGCTCGTTTTTTGAGTTATAGGCTCATGTATAGCCAGTGAGTGGGGCAAGGGGGACGTAGTAAAACTATTTTTTTAATATGTATAAGTGTGCGTATCATATATTATACGGAGAAGACGTTGTAAAACTATAGCATGCATGTGTGGAAAAGTAGCTTAGTTAAGTAACTGTGCCATGCACTAATTAGCGTACTCTGCGGTACATATAGGTAGGTGAGTGTCATGCACATGCGTAGAAGAGGGTAGCTAGCTAGTGAGTAGTGAGCGTTCCATTTACATGGCATGCGGACAAAAAATTTGGGCTATAGTAGCTCACAGATGGAGATACTGCATGCATAGTGACCACACCACACGAACATAAAGATGACAAGATGAGAGGTGGGAGCTATATTTTGATCTGGCTTGTTTAGAGCATCTCCAACCGCGTCTCCAACAGGCACCCCAGGCCACTTTTTTGGCGCGGGCACTAAAAAAACGCCCCAGTCGCACCCCCAGGACGATGAAAAGCGTCGGTTCGGCCCTTTTTTCCGCCCGGTGGCCGCAGGCCAAACCCGACGCACTGGGGGGCGATCGGGGGCTCCGGCGCAAGGGAAAAGCGCGGCTGGCCCACACCATCAGGCGAAAAGTCAAGATTTTCTTCCCCGACCCGCCTTCCACCCTCCGCGCCCTCGGCCGCTACTAGATATATCTCGGCGCCGCCCGCCGCCCTTCACCGCTAGATAGCCATTCCCCGCCGGACAAATAGCATAGGTTCGCCGCGGCAGCCCCTCCAACAACAGCTGGGCGTTTCCGGCCGTTGTTTCCGGACGCGGAGGGGCAGTTCGGCGGGTGCACGCCCACCGGGCGCAAGGTGTTCGGAGATTTGCTTGCCTCGGCGATGGACTCGGATGACGAGGAAGCGCTCGCCGCGCTGTTGGAGGAGGAAGCCGAGACCGACGTCCAGGAAGAAGAGCATCTGATGGTGCTCGCCGCCCTCGCCCAGCTGCTGGCGAGCAATGAAAAGCCGCGGCGAGGTGGCTCGGCGCCGGGGCGGGTGAAAGCAAAAAACCGGCATCGTCTCGAAGGCTACTGCATGCTCTACTCCAACTACTTCGCCGATGCTCCACTTCACGGCGACAAAACATTTTGGCGCCGTTATCGGGTGAGTCGAAAGCTCTTCCTCAGGATTGTGAATTCCATCCGGGAGTTCGACAACTATTTCAAGTGCAAGATGGATTGCACCGGCAAACTTGGATTCACCTCGATCCAGAAGTGCACGACAGCGATGAGGATGCTTGCATACGAAGCTCCCGGTGATTCACTGGACGACTATGGGCGCATGGCCGAGTCCACCAGCATGGAGTGTTTCTACAAGTTCTGTCGGGCATTTGGTGTGCTCCAATCTCGATTTGCTATTGTCCGGTACCCCGCTCAGACCTGGTCGAAAGATCAAATGTGGGAGATTATGACTTGCTGTGTCATCTTGCACAACATGATCATCGAGAGCGAGCAACAAGACCCAGTGTTTGACACTGAACCATACTACAGGCAGGGTCCTCTAGTCGAAGTTGATCACCAGCTACCGGCAACCTGGACTGCCTATCTCAGTATGCGTCAGAAGATCCGAGACCCACAGGTGCATCATCAACTACAGCAAGATCTGATAGAGCACCTATGGAGGCTCAAGGGCGACGCCGGGCGCGACGTGTGATGAAATATGAGTTTTTATTTGTTGAACTATATAATTTGTATTGAACTATTTGTTGTTGTACTATTTGTTGAAGTATTTGATATTTCTGTGATGAAATATGTGATAAAGAAAATTATGTGGATAATTAAACGCTGAACAACGGTGAACCATGCCGGCCTATTGTCGTCCATATGGGCCCTTTATTTGCCGAAATGGGGCTGAAAAGTGGACCAATATCGACGTCTGGGGACGAGCTGGGGGGCGACGACTGGGCGCAAAACCGCCCCCAACGCCGATTGTATTGCCGGCTCGCCCCCAATGAGCGATTTTTATGCATCCTAGGAGGCGAACGGCTGGAGATACTCTTAGCCCCATTCCAAGATGAAATGGTTGGTCCAGTGTATCCATCATGCACAGTGCATCCATTGCACATTTGTATATGTATGTTATGTATGGCCACGCACGCACAAAGTAGGCGTAGGCGCGTCGTCGTCCGATTCATTCATTCATTAGATATAGAATAAGGAATGATTCGTCCCGCAAAGAAAAAAGATATAGAATGATTCTGGAAGAGAAGAATTAAGTTGGAGACAAGAATTAGGTGTCAACCGACCGAGTGACCGGCCCCAGGTGATGCCAAGATTTTATCTTCACCCAACCAATCAGCCAACCTCACGCAACTATGTACGCATTTTTGAGTTGGCGTTTTATAATACTCCCTCCATTCCAAAATATAGTGCGCCCATACTTTTCGAGGTTCAACTTTGATCATAAATTTAACCAACGAGACCAACTGCGACGGAAGAAAAAATTATATAATTAAAAACTTATTTCGAATACGAATTCACTGGGCAAAGGCCGCGCGCGCTCCGGGGATGGTGGTGGCGAGGCGCTTCTCCTCCATCGCGCGGCCACCGTTTCGCCAGAGGAGGGACGCCAGGATGCGTCGGATTGGATCGGGCGCCCGGCCTCGGAGGCGGGCGGAGGAAGCGCTCGTCGGCATCGTCCCGGTGTCCCTGCCGGCCAGTCCCGGCCCCCTGTGTTCGGCGGCCCGTCGCTGCTTGCTCGGGCGCTGACTAGTCTGGGGCGGGGCGGATCTGGGGCTACCTTCCCAGATCCGGCCGGTGTTGGCTGGGCCGCCAGGTGGGGTCAGCCGGGGAGGTGGTGTTGCTGGGTGGTGGAGGCGGGAGTGGTGGAGGCTGGTGGCGGTGGATGTTGTTGGTGGTGCTTGGTGAACTGTTGCGTCGGTTTTCGATCTCCCCGCCTTTGCTCAGTGCTATGGCGTTTCGGATCTGGTCTCTGGCAGGTGCACGGTGGCGTGCGTGGGGCGTGTTGGTGCTCCTGATGTTTGGCTGCAGCCCGGGACCATGGCCGTTCCTGGCCTCGGGCAGCGCTCGTCTGCTCCTTGCCGACATGGTGCTCGGTTAGGTTCGGCGGCTCGCGCTGCGTCCGGTGGCCCTGCGTTCAGACGACCATTGGTGGTTCCAGTGCCTAGTGCTGATGTTTGGCCGTATGCGGTCCGTGGGGTGTGGTTGGCTGCGATGATTCATGTGCTTCTTTGTCTCGGAGGGGCCCGATGGTGGTGGTGGTCAGCTGTCGTCTTGCTGTAAGTATGTGCTCAAACTCCGGGTGAGAACTTTGCATCGACTATGTCGATGTCGGCGGCAATGGTGTCTGTGGACATCGTTTTCCTCGTAGGAGGTGTCGTTGTGGAGCTCCAGCACCTGCAGTACTTTGTTTTGTGGTATCCGGGGTGAAAACCTAAGATCTGGCTTGTCGGGTCGGATGACGGTCTTGTGTCCTTGTCGGCACTACCTCCCTGGAGGCGTCATCTTGGAGACCCAAACGGCGGCTTCTGTGCCTGCTTGTGGTTGAGGGTGCAGCGTTTGGTGGTGGTGGTGGTGGTGTGGCCAAGTTGGAACAGTCGGAGGGTCCAATGGTGGTGGTGGTGCGACTGGCTTCGAGTCAACAGTGGTTGTTTGGTGGTGTTCTGTGGGGTTTGGTGGCGGCGCCTTTGGCAAATATTAGATGCAACAAATAATAATAATAATAATAATAATAATAATAATAATAATAATAATAATAATAATAATAAATTACTTATGCAAAAAAACTTACTTATGGCGCACCTCTGGGTGGTGCGCCATTGCTATCAAAAAAAGATTACTTATGGCGCACCGCTCTGGGGTGCGCCATTGCTAATTCGACTGATCCCTTCGTCCCTCCCTCGCCAGATCCACTTTGATCCCCCCTCGCCACACCCTCACGCGCGCCCCCTCCTTCCGCCGCCCGGCCGACGCCATAGCCGCGCCACCATGCTCACCCTCTCGCCCTCTCCCCCGCTCGCCTTCTCCGCCAGATCCCGAGCCTCGTCGCCGTGTTAGCCGCGGCCATCGCCGTCCCCGCACCTCGGCGGCAAGTCCACGAGCTCCGCTTCGTCCTCCCCGACCCCGGCCTCGAGCTCGTCTTCGCTGCATCGCCCTCGTCTTCCCCCTCGGGCACCGCCACCCTCTGCTGCTACTAAGCTCTCGTCGGCCTTCTTGTGCCACCCGGTGAGCTTCCCCTCTCCCCATGCTGCTCTCCTCTTCCACCTGGTGCACCGTCGAGGTTTCCAATTGAAACATGTTCAACAATTGAAACAAGTTCAGAAATGTACAGTCTTAGCTAAAGTAATTCAAATGTTTGGGCTTGAACTTGGAGTAGAAAATCTACTGTAAATTCAGATGGTTACTGGATTCAGTTTGAGTTTGCTACTGTACATTGTTATTCACGGTAATCTTCAGTTTTTCCTCTTCAGTTTGCTACTGCATTCGAGCAAGATCTATAGGCTTCCTTGCAGATTAACTGAAGCAAGATCTATAGACTTTTCTTAAACTTGTAAATGCATGCCTTATTACTGTCCTAGTAGATTGCATTGACTGTTCCAACCAAGGTAGTATGGGTGACATCTGTACCTAAGTCTGCTTTGAAATATTCAGCTAACAACTAAGTTTGATAATTGGTGGTGTCTGGCTAGCTAGTACCCCAAATAACTATTCTGCTCTTAGTTCCATGTTACTGAAGGTGCATTGTTTATTTAAATATAAACAATAGAAACCAACAGAATTTGAAATTCAAGTGCTTCTGAAGTGTTCCAGGATTCTGGTTTTTTGACTTGGGGATCTGTTGTTTCTAAATAAACCAGCAGAAATCAAATGCCATTGTTATTCATTAAAAAAACTAATTATTAATGAACAAGAGGAAACAAAATTTTATGTTATGTTTCATGAACTAAATAGTCCTACCTTTGAAAATATTCAGCTCAGCTTGGAGTATTACATTGTAAATCATAGTGCTATTTTGTTGTAAGGGAAAAGTATATTTAGATCGCATCAATTTGTAGTTTGTGTTTTTATTTGTTCCTGATTTGAGGTTGTGGCTTTGGCATTGTTCTGCTCCTTACATCTATCACTATCGTATATGTCAAACTTGAGATCAAGCAAATAACTATTCTGGATACTCCTGTTTACTTCATGCTGAGAACTTCAGCTTTTTCAAGTTGTTGGACTATATGTTCATTGGTACTACTTGTGATGCTGCTCCTGTACTACTTGGGAATTTTGTCAACTTGTGATGCTGCTGTTGTACCCCGAGAGGCCCTTGAGTTTGCCGGAATGTCGATTAACTTCCGTTCCGGCAAATTCGGGTACTCCATATGTCCTATTTTCAGAAAAGGTCATGCCGAAATTTTCCGTGAATTTTAGCATGACTTTGCTAAAAATAGGACATATGGGGTACTTGCGACTAATGCATGGGCCGGGGTATCTTAGTATTTAGTTAAGTAGGATCAACTGCCCCGCCATTCTTGCTGCATTAAACCATAGGTGGCAATAGAGCCAAGTGATTAGGCCCAACTTAGAATTCTCGTTAGCATTGATAAACCCTAGATGATAAACCCAACATAGGTGGCAATAGAGCCAAGTGATTAGTGCCAAGTGATTAGGCCCAACCTAGGGTGCCTCGGCATCGATAAACCCTAAGTGATGAAAACTTAACTTGGCTTCTATAGGGTGCCTCGGTGTCGATGAGAACCTAAATGATGTATGCTTAGGCTTTTAGGGTGCCTCGGCGTCGACAAAACCTAAATGATGAAAGCTTAGGCTTTTAGGGTGCCTCGACGTCGACAAACCCTAAATGATAAAACCTTGGCTTTTAGGGTGCCTCGATGTCGATAAGAACCTAAATGATGAAAGCTTAGGCTTTTAGGGTGCCTCAGCGTTGACAAACCCTAAATGATAAAAGCTTAGCTTTTAGGATGCCTCGGTGTCGACAAACCCTAAATGATGTAGTTTTGAATTATGAACGTAGGATATGTCGTCATCATCATCGAACAACGAAAGTCTCCCGGGGGAGTGCGACTGGTGCCACGACGATCGAGGTCTGTGCGACATGCCTCACCTGGACGATGATCGGTGCTTCAGCATTAAGCTCGAGGAGACCTTCGAAGTTGAAACGGTACACAACAACGACAAGTGTTATTTTCATAATTAAGCATGACTTCAACTATTTAAACGTGTAATTTTCATCTTTTACAATTCGAGTATAGCTTATCCCATGCCATGCAAGACGCTATGTCTTGGAGAGGATGGATTTTGAAGACCATGAAATTTCTGAAACAAAGAAAATTCACCTAAGGACTCATCACGATGTGTACTTTGAAGTAAATCTATATAATTCTGAGAGCGTAACCCATTTTGGTTGCAAAAAATTGGGAAGCATTTTGCAAGATGTATGGTTTTGATGAGGGTATGCTTATCACCATGGATCTTGGTAATCCTGACATCAACCAAGACAATATGGACATTTGGGTCCTTGTTGATACGCCTCCAGTTCTACCGCTATGTGAGATTCTCAAACATAGTTATTAGCTAATTTATACTGTTTATTTCAAAATAGTTGACGGCTTATTTCCATTGACAGCTTATTTTTATTGTTCAAAGAATGTGCGGGAGATGGTAGACAAAACCCACTACATCGATGGCTCCGAATTAACAACTTACAAGGAGAAAAATCATCTGGTCGGATTTTGTACTGACATTGAGAATTACAATATCCACAATCAAACTCCTCAACATTATGGTAAATACGTGCCACTAGTGCATGTGTTCAACTACGGTAACTACCATGGAGATACCCTGGTAAGATTTTTACTATTACGACATCTGTGCATCTTTTGCATACTTCTAAAACTAGTACATCATTGCTAACTATGAAGTTATTACTATGTTTTTCAACAGATAATCCCAGAGAATTGTGTGCCTCATATGATGTATCAGAAAGGTAGTCTTAATGTTTTGAACATACAGTCAGGTCATTCTACGAATCTCAACTGTCCATACGAGATTTCTAAAAGAAGTAGAGACATGAAAATCAAAGGATGGAAAAAATGTATGGACAGTCGTAAGGAGCTTCTTGGAAGCAAAAGGAAGCGAAGCACAAGAATTGGAGACAGGATGTTCTCCATTCTCCATAATGGAGAGTCAGGGTCTATATTGTTTTATGTTATTTTAGCTTAAATAGGGTATTTAGGTCCTGCCTAATACTGATGATCATGTGCTAAGAACAATTAAGTAGGGTTGGTTCGATGACTATCAAGATGATGATCGTATGACTTGTTATGAATAACGAGTAGAAGTTGTATGATGATGATTAGTAGGACTTGTTAGGATTAGTATTACTTCCGACAAACTCGACACTCGCGATCTCGAGACTTGTAATGTTTTATCTTTGTTCGGTCTTTTGAATTCGGAGACTAATATGATGAATTGTATTCGGAGACTAATCTTCTATTGTATTCGATGAATCTGATGTTGCTGTGTGCTACTGTCTATATTCTGTCAAATAATATATTTTGTAACCTGTGCAAAAATCAGAAAAGTAAAAAAAAACCTAATATTCATACTAATGGCGCATCACTACAGAGTGCGCCATTAGTATGCCAAGTATACTAATGGCACATCCATCCGCAGTGCGCCATTAGTGTGCCAAAGCACATGGTTAAATATGACCCCTGGGAGGCATACTAATGGCGCATGGTGTTATATACTAATGGCGCATTGGGTGGTGCACCATTAGTATACCAGATACTAATGGCGCGCCAGTGGTGCGCCATTAGTAATAAATACTAGTGCGTGATACTAATGGCGCACCAGTGATGCGCCATTAGTAGGCAAAACTGGTGCGCCATTAGTAGGCCTTTTCCTAGTAGTGTCCCTTGGCGGCCGATGTATTGCGGCGAGCGTCGTGCTCTTGGTGATGTCTTGGTTCATCTTTGCTCTTTGATGACGCTAGATGCCTCCCCAAATTGTTAATCGTTCCGATCTCCCGTGGCGGGGCACGCAGTCAAGGTTCGTGCTTTTCGCACTCGTTGGTTGTGGTTGCTCCTGAGTTGTGCCGTGGGGCTCGGTATGCACGCAATGCGGTGCGTTAGGTTTCTCGCAAAGTCTCAGTATTGTGATCCTCGACAACACCCCATAACTATTTGTGTCTGCCGTGGTGATGGTCCTTTTAGTCTACTAGCTAGGTCCCGCCTTTGTTGGGTGTCTTGTTCTTCTCTTCTCCTTGTAACCTTGTTGAACGGTTTTTGGCCCGGTTTCTCTTATAAACGGGTCAACTTGTTTTAGGTTTTCAATCCGGTTTCCCTGATAAACTGTATCACTCTCCTGGCATATTGACCACTTTGAGTAATATATTCAGGTGGATGGACTCCTCCCCCGATGATTCTCAAAAAAAAAATTGCTCCCGCCGCCATCTGTCTTGGTAGTTAAATTTTACGGTCAAAGTTAAAATAGGGAGATAAAAAAGCACTACATTATGGAATGGAGGTAGTACTATACTTACTTGTGAGACGTGAACGTACGTCGTGGGGTTGTATGTGCACGCATGATGGCGGGAGTGTTTGTGTTTTGTTTTGTTTTACTTGGACATGCATGCTTGATAAATCTGAGAGGACAGACTAGCTACATACAAATTGGGTGGGCATACACACACACACACACGAGCTGTTAGTTAAACTAACCAACACACACA
>NC_041380.1:591112357-591165644 GCF_002162155.2 Triticum dicoccoides
ACACCGGCCGGAAATTTGGAAAGGGAAAGGGGGTGTGGCAATGATGTTTGCCGGGGCAAACGGGACAGACAAAATAAAAACACCCCGATGGCCCTGCGTGCTCTTGTCATCCATCCCGCAAAAAAGGATTAACGGCTAGTGGTGACACGCTTCATGGACGTGTTTCATGGACACGGATATGAGAGCCGATCATCCAACTTTATATGTTAAATGTCTGCCTTTATTAACTTAAAAAATAGCATTTTTCATCGAGCTCCCGCCAAATAGTAGAGCTCGGCTATATGTAACCTTCCGCCAAATATGTCAAATAGCTTTTCGTAAAAAACTGCATGATGCCTAAAAAAACTATGTGAATAAGTTTTTTGTTTGACAGAAGGCATAGTGCTTATAGCTTGCTTCCGCCAAATCTTATACTACTCAGTTCCATAATGTAAAATGTTTTTTTTACAGTAGTGTAGTCAAAGAACGTCATATATTATGGGAAGGAGGGAATAGCATTTAACGGCAAAAAGAGAGGGAAAACAATAGTGAAACAAATTGATCAGTGGCAAACTTCAAAGATGCTATCTATCAAACGCCTAATCATCTTCCACAAAACACAAAAAGTAGTGCTTCCGCAGCAACAATCTTCTGTCATCCAGACGAAGCGGGAGATGGGTATGGGGTGGCTTTTGATTTGTCATGTGGATCTCTAGACTCCCAGCAAACTCCGGCGGATTTGATTCCGGTTTGCGAAAAAACAAACAAGCGGACATGTCCGTGGACAAATACGGGTCTGCGTTGGATGGCGAAGTGCGTGCAGACAATTCTATCCTGAACGTTCACGAGCTATTTGAGAGTCTGCGTTGGAGATGCCTTAAGAAAACAATACTATGATCTAGTCAGTTCTATCCCGAACGTTCATCATGCAAGTTATTAGTTAAATAGCATGGAAAATGTTTAGTCCTGCTCATATGGAGGCTCACGAGTTTTTAAAACTGATTAAAGGCTCATATATAGCTAGAGATAGAGAGTGTGTATTGTTGCTCCATGCAGTACTATAGCATGTGTTGAAAAGCGCCATAGTTAGTTAACTGTGCCATGTAGTAATTACTTTTTTTCAAAAAGGGAGGACTCCCCGGCCTTTGCATCAGAACGATGCATACGGCCATCTTATTAAAGCAAATAAATAGGTTCCAACAAGGTCTCAAAGTCTCCAAACGAAAAGTAAAGAATAGCTCACACAGAGCCAAAAAGGGCTAGAAGACAAACTAGCCAAATAAAGGACGCCACAACCGGCTGGCAAAAGAGAGATAGGTAAACTAGCCAACTGGTTGAAGATATTCCGAGCTACCATCTCCTAGCGGATAGATCCAGTAACCAAACGCTCCATGGCCTCCGTCGGAGTGAGTAACGACCACGTACGGATCAACGCCGTGGCTCTGAAAATAACCTGCAAAAAATGAATGCGTGTTGTCCTGTTAAAAACCAAATCATTTCTGCAATTTCAGAGCGCCCACAACAAGGCGCATACTCCTACACAAATATGTTTCTCTAATTCGGGCTCTATCCCGTTAAGCCACGTTTCAAATAACGTGTTGATAGAACTCGGTGGAGTAATATTAAAAGTAATATATACCGTCCTCCATAATGCTTTGGCTAGCGGGCAATCAAGAAAAAGGTGCTCAGAAACTACACCTGGTAGGTCATGTCCAATTACGCTTTGTCAAGTTGTCCTTAATTAAAATAACTTGTTTATGGACAAACCACATAAACACTTTGATTTTCAAAGGGACTTTGACAGCCCAAACATGTTTGGACCTGGAATCGAGCTTGAATTGATAACATCAACATACATTGATTTAACTGTAAATACTCCAGACCTAGTAAGCTTCCAGCGTAATTCATCGGGTTGCTGAGAAAGCTGAACCTCCATCAGTCTACTTACTAGATGTAGCCATTCTTCCCAACGATTGCCCACTAACGCCCTTCTGAACAGAATATTATGGGGGATATATTGAAGTACCGTTGCAACAAAAACCTCACGTCGTTGAACGATACGATACAAGGACGGGTATTGAATGGCTAAGGGTGTCTCTCCGAGCCAAGTATCCTCCCAGAATCGCGTACTAGCACCGTTACCAACAATAAACTTCATTCTATTAAACATGGAAAGTTTGACTTTCATAAGCCATTTCCAAAAAGGTGAATCAGTCGGCCTTACTGTCACCTGAGACAAAGTTTTGGTTTGAAGATACTTGGTACGTAGGATTTGCGCCCAAGTGGCGTCAGTCCCACTGGATAACTTCCACAACCACTTGCTGAGAAGACATCTGTTCTTAACTTCAAGATTCTCAATACCAAGACCCCCTTGGTCTTTCGGTCTATAGATGATATCCCATTTGGCTAAACGGTATTTTCTTTTGATTTCATCACCCTGCCAAAAGAATCGTGATCGATAAAAGTCCAGTCTTTTCCTAACTCCAACTGGGACTTCGAAGAATGACAAAAGAAACATAGGCATACTCGTGAGAACCGAATTTATCATAATTAATCGGCCTCCGTATGACATGAGCTTGCCTTCCAGCAACTCAGTTTCTTTTCAAATCGGTCCTCGATGCACTTCCATTCTCTGTTTGTCAACTTACGATGGTGGATTGGTATTCCTAAGTAGGTGAAAGGTAAAGCCCCCAAATCGCACCCAAACAATTGTCTATATGCCTCTTTTTCGTCATTGGCTCTACCAAAGCAGAACAACTCGCTTTTGTGAAAGTTAATCTTTAACCCGGTCAATTGTTCAAATAAGCATAACACCAGCTTCATATTTCTCGCTTTGGCCAAGTCATGCTCCATAAAGATGATTGTATCATCGGCGTACTGAAGGATGGACACACCTCCGTCAACGAGAAGAGGTACCAGGCCACCCATTTGACCAGCCTCCTTAGCCCTTCCTATCAAAATTGCCAACATATCAACTACAATGTTGAACAGGATAGGGGACATCGGATCCCCTTGTCTCAGGCCCTTATGTGTCTGGAAATAATGACCTATCTCGTCATTCACTTTAATTCCAACACTCCCTTTTTGCGTATAGGATTCACCTGGCGGCGCCAGACTTCATCAAAACCTTTCATACGCAATGCCTGTAGTAGGAATGGCCATTTTACTTTATCGTGCGCTTTCTCGAAATCCATCTTAAAAACAACTCCATCCAATTTTTTTGAGTGAATTTCATGGAGCGTTTCATGAAGGACCACCATCCCTTCTAGGATGTTTCTATTCGGCATGAAAGCAGTTTGGGAATGCTGCACCACAGAATGCGCAATCTGTGTGAGCCGATTAGTCCCAACCTTGGTGAAAATTTTGAAACTAACATTGAGAAGGCAGATCGGCCTGAACTGCTCGATTCTCACATCATCCGTTTTCTTAGGAAGCAGTGTTATTGTTCCAAAATTTAAGTGAAATAGCTGAAGCTGTCTAGAGAAAACATCATGGAACATTGGTAGTAGATCCCCCTTAATAATGTGCCAACACTTTTTTGTAAAACTCCGCCGGAAATCCATCAGGCCCCGGAGCCTTATTATTTTTCATCTACGCTATAGCATCAAACACCTCCTTCTCCGAGAATGGTGCAACCAAAGTCTCATTATCATTAGCAGTTAGTTGAGGCACATCCTCAATCCTAGACTCATCGAGGGACACCCAACTATCCTCTGGAGGTCCAAATAACTGCATATAATACTCTGTGATGTAAAGTTTCAGGTTATCCTGACCTACAATAGTTCCTTCATCTTGTTCAAGCTGAAAGATTCTCTTCTTTCTATGCTTGCCATTAGCAATCAAGTGAAAAAATTGAGTGTTTGCGTCCCCCTGGACCACTCTGCGGACCTTAGCCCACAACGCCCACTTCAATTCTTCTTCGCGGAGAAGTTCTTTCAACCTCATCTCCGCATCTAGTTTATCCCGTAGCTCTGCGGCTTGCAAAATCATGGATTCGGCTTTTATATCTAGGGATTGAATCAGAGAAAGGAGCCTCTCCTTTTCAATCTTATAAATCCCACTAAGACGTTTAGCCCATCCCCGTAGGAAACTTCTCAAATGCCTAATCTTATTGTGCCAACGCTCGACAGAAGTCGAACCTCCTGCATCCTTAGCCCGTTCCCTGGCAATCAGATCCAAGAAACCTTCTCGTTCAAACCATGCCAGCTCGAACAAAAAGGTATTTTTGTTTCCCACGTGATTTGGCTCACCAGAGTCCACGAATAGAGGTGTGAGATCCGAAATTCCACGCGAGAGAGCCTGAACCGTTACGAGAGGGAACTTCTGTTCCCACTCGACACTCGCGAGGACTCGATCAAGCTTCTAAAACGTCGGGTTTGGCAACGCATTAGCCCAGGTAAATTTTCTACCCGACAGCTCTATGTCTCTCAGATCCAAGCTTTCAATAGTGGTATTGAACATAAACGACCATCTGCCGTCAAAATTATCATTATTCTTTTCCTCTCTCCTCCTAATGATGTTGAAGTCACCCCCAACTAAAATTGGGAGCTGCTCGGATCTGCAGATTTGAACAAGGTCCGCCAAAAACTCCGGTTTAAGTTCGGGTTGTGCGGCACCATAAACCGCCACCAGAGCCCAGTTAAACCCATCAACTTTGGACCCGACCCGAAACTTAACCGCGAAGTCACCCATCACTACACTTCGGACTTCCAGTGAATCGCATCTCACTCCAAGCAAGATCCCACCTGATCTTCCTCGCGGAGGAAGGCAATGCCAATCAAAATCGACACCACCCGATAAAGTGTTGAGAAACTGGGGCGCAAAGTTATCCCTCCCAGTTTCGGAGAGAGCAATAAAATCTAATCTATGCTCAAGAGACGCCTCAGCAAGAAACCTTCTTTTAGCCAAGTCCTTCAGACCTCTGTTATTCCAAAAGATTCTTTTCATATTTCATCATGAAATTTTTTGGCAGTCCGAATCCTAGAACTCCTACGAACCGCAGAAACGGGATAAATCTTCCGCTTCCACTTACGTTTGGGTTTACTTTGGTCCTCCATCCGGTCCTCATAACCGGGCTCAGTGGGTCTAGCTACTGCATCCTCTAGAGTTACATCCTCTTCCTCAGATTCAGGAGTGGATGCTGCAAGATCCGCACAAAAATTATCGAGCACTCTGACCCCCTCGCATTAATCTCTGCATCATTCATGAGTTTTACCGCTTCTAGGTTTCGAATTGTTTCTAAAGCGCGTTCCGCTTCCAAATCTAGGAGATCATTAACTGAGTTGGAAATTTCACTATTAGTACTTCCTAGCAAAACTCCTAATTGGTTGGCATTATTAATAATCTCCTCATTAAAAAATGCAGGATAGAATTAGACACGTTGACAGACATACCCGTAGTGACCTCAATGTCACGAAGCTTGGCCGCCCTCATAGCGCACCTCTGCTGCATGTCATCAACCTCCGGATGCTCCTGGATACTAGAACTCATCCGTCGCCCCACAGATACCGGGTCTGGGATCCCACCAAAAGCAATGACCTCCTCCCGAGAAACCGGAGGAAGCGGCGGTGGGCACCCAAGCCCCACGGACCAGTGTCTCATATCGAAGCCTTGGGCCGCCGGTAAACTAGGAGAGGGAAGCGCGGGCGCCGCCTGCCCGAGCACTCCCCCACCCCACCCCTCTGGCCAAAGGGCGTCGCCGTCCTGACTGCCGAAGGAGAAGGGGGGAGCGAGGCCATCTGCCCCAGACCCCCACCCTGCGCCATTGGAGATGTGGCCGCTCTAGCTGCTGCCGGAGAAGAGGGATCCGGGGCCACCTGCCACGGACGGCCTCCCCCCTGGCTGGCCATCGTCAGCATCGCCGGCGCCAGGATAAGAGGAGATAATGTCGAGGCCACCTGCCCCGGACTCCCCCCCAGGCACAACCTCCACAGCAACCGTCATCTCCCGAAACTCGACCACTGGGAGAACGGGGGAAAAGCGAAGCCACCTGAGGCGCCACCTCCCCCCCCCCCGAAGTTGGCTGAAACGACCCAAACCGCGGAGAACTCATAGGCTTCGAGGAAGCTGGTGCCGGCTCTACCCCGGGTCCGTCCCCAGGCAACTGAGCAACAGGTCCTGATCCGTTGGACCTCTCTCGTCCAGCCTCATCAGTCGGTGCCCCTCTAGCACCCGTGCTGTCATCACCCTCGTGCATATCCACATCAGTCCCATTAATCGCCTCAGCAAACAGATCTGCATCCTCAAACTCAATCTCAAGAGGAAACACCTCTCCCCTATAAGTCCAGTTGACCACATCAGGGACGAACTCAATGTCCAGAACGCTCACTAGAAGTCGGTCCACCCCATGGGCGCAGGTAAAAGCCATATCCACTTTCTCAGTTTTTCCAACCATAATACCCAAACTAGCCACAACTCGAGCATCCGTCAAAGGCTCAGAGGGAGCCCCGGAAAACCGTAACCAAACCTGAGTAAGGGGCTTTCCCTTATGCTCCACCTTCTTCCACTCATGAAATTCCAGAATGCATTTAGTGCCAGGAACTCTGCACAACCCAAAGCTCAGCAATCTCTGCAAATCATCCACAGTTGGAAAGTCAACCCTGAACACATTGTTCTCAATACTGACAAGTTCCCACTAGAAGTCACCTGGAGCCAGTTCCTGAAGTCTCTGCACAATCTGAGCCTCCGAAACCTCTCCCTGGGTAGCTTTCACAATTCCAGTGGTCAAACTCAGCGTCTCCACCGGAATCTCTCTCGCAGCCGGGGATTCAAAGAACATCAACTCAGCACAATATACTCCATACGTTGTAAGAGCCGGAACCTGATCACGCAGAAGAGGGCAACCCCCCGTGGCATGTGCTGGCTTACCACACGAATCGCACAACTCCGCCACGCACTCAGCAATGAAGTGACCCTTCTCACCACATCGATAGCATAGCATCTTCTCCTTCTTACGCGCCCACTTGGACGCTCTCTCTGAATCAGTCCTGTCGCCTGCCTCAGCTGAAACTCCCGTCCCAGGAACCTCCACGTTGGCCAGTGCCGTCACGACCTCCATCGCCTGGCTAGGCAGCTCAGTCGTCTGAACGGGACCGACTGCCATGACAGAAGCCTCATGGCCAACAACGGCCGGTGGCGGAGGCTGTCTGCGGTACCGACCACGACCACCACGGTGTCCACGGTAGCCACCTCTCTGCCGGTAGTCTGGGCCTGAAGCTCCCTCGATAAAACCACCCAGAGGGCCGAGAAAAGGCCTCTCAGCAGAACCATCACTCTGCCAGGCAAGACCGCGACCACCTCCCGTAGATGATGATCCACGGTGTTGGCCATCCCCATAAGCATCATAACCATCATCCCCCCACTATCCTCGGCGCTGATCATAAGACTCTCCAGCAACCGTGTTCTGCCTCGTCTGCGTTGGGCCCGAGCGTTTTTGTGTCGGCCTCGTAACGAAGTTAGGCGGCGGCGCGGGACGAGGCTGAACGCCGGCAGTGGCCTGGACAGCCGGCCTTGGGCCATTGGTCGAAGCATGCGCCGGAGGCCTCGGCGGAGCAGCACCGCGGCCCACAGCCGCAGTTGTCAGTGGCCTCGGCGGAGCAACTCCGCGCCCCACAGCCGAAGGTAGCACTGTAGCCAGAGCCGATGGCCTGGGTCCCTGACCGCCACGCCCGGCAGTCGGCGACGCCCCCACAGCCAGCGCCAGTCACGGGCCAGGCAGGGTCCCACGGCCTGCAGCGACCGCGGGTCTCAGCCCCGGCGGTGCGCCACGACCTATCGGCAGCACCGTCCGCTGCCCTTGTTGCCCGCCACCACGGCCAGCCGGCGCCGCCTCGGCACCCGCAGGAAGCTTGGGATCGGCCGATGGATTGTTTCCCCGCCCAGCCATAGAGAGAGGAGGAATACGAGCGGCACGTCCAGGTCCGCACCGAGGGAAGCCGGGCACCGCAGTTCGCTTCCTTACCCTAGGCGGCGGCAGAGAAGAGCGATCGCTCCGATCGTAATTCCTGCATGGCCCGATATGCACAGAGGTAGAGACCATATTTTCCTGGGCCACATACCCATTGAAAATCGGTCCACTAAGCCCCTCCTCAGCTCCCCCATGTTGGGCCTCATACCCACGCACGGGCTCACAGCCGGCCCGCTCATCCACAGCTCCATTACGGCCCAAGATGGCATTCAAACGTGCAGTCCTAGCCGCCCGGATCCCAGTCGCCGTGCTGGTCTCCGGCGCCGGCGGCGCTGCCTCCGATCTCCCCTTCCTCTTCTTTTTCTTACTAACAACACGAGTCCATGCATCTTGCATGAAGAAATCTGACAAAGTTAATGGTTGGATGCATACCTTAGGTAGAGGCCCTTTCCAAGGCCGGATCGCAGTCGCCGCCGTCCTCTGGTGAATACTCCGGCGAACAACCTCCACCTTATCCTCGGGATGCATCCCAATCCGCGCCGGATCATCGCCCGGACAATGTCGTCAACCAACGTGGCCACCTCCTCTTCCGAGTACCCAGGGCTGAACGCCTCGCAGATCACGTCGGAGGGCGTTTCTTTTGGATCTTTGGCTGCAACCGAGTGACGATCCTCGACCTCCTCTTCTTCGTCATCAACAAGCACCCAAAACCTTCCTCCAATCCGTGGATTCGGTCTCGTGATTTGATGCTCCGAAGTGGTTAGATCGACTATCTCGATCTGCTCCTCCCCGCCAGAAGAAACCTGCAAGCTATCCAGCACAAGAATTTCAAAGACATCAATATGCAAACGCATACCTGCTTGAATCATCTCACCAGCATTCAGGTACCGCCCGGCCAAAATGTCGTGTTCTTCATCCCTCACCGTCGTCCAACTTGAGCGCGGATGCATCTACACGAAACCATCCCGCCAGATCTCCATCCTCCGGTCATCTTGAAACGAATTCTCCAACGCACTTCATCGGACGGATTGGCGAACGGATCGTGATCCAGATCCGAGTCAGACTCGGAGGCAGCATAGCCTGGCGGCCGTGGCAGCGCCGGAGACGACGAGAAGGCAGCCGGAACCACGCCCCCAAGCGCCGGCTTGATCAGCGGAGGCGATGCCGGCGGCGGCGGCACGACCACCACCCTCTCTCCATCCCCCTCACGTGCCTGCGTGATTAGCGGAGATGATTCCGGCGGCGGCGCCCGCTCCCGCAGCTCCTCAGCAGACTCCTCGTTCACCGTGGTCGGCGGCGCGGGCGGTGGCTCCGGCATCGGCGGCTCGGTCGCCTCGGTCGCCTCAGCCGCGGCAGTCATCTCCCGCATCTCCTCAGTAATTACCTATATAGTAGTAGTACACATAGTTAGGTTGCTGTCATGCCATCCTTTTGCGTTCGTCGGTAGATGGGTGAAGCGTTCGAGTGGCCTAGATAGACTGAACTGAACATGCTTAGAAGAAGGCAGGCGCTGACGTTTCATTCGCATTGCATTCAGACAAAACTTTGGGGCTATATACATTGATATAGCTCACAGGTGGAGACACTGGTTTGATAGTGACCACACGAACATAAAGATGACAAGATGATAAGGGATTAGATAGCGATCTGGGATCTGTTTTCTTAGCTCAATTTTGGAGGGCTATATAGTTCACAGGTGGAGACACTGGTTTGATAGTGACCGCACGAACATAAAGATGACAAGACGATAAGGGAACTAGCTAGTAGATTAGATATCGATGTGGCTAGCTTAGAGGATGCTTGGATTCAAGGGACTATTTTTAGTCTGACTAAAAATAGTTTTTTTTAGAGGCTAAAGTTCCGAGCACCTCTGACTAAAGACAGGCTAGGACTAGTCTTGAGGCTAAAAAATTTTAGTCATAGGAAACCTACTAAAATATGTATTAGCCCTCTCTCTTCTCATTTAATGCCTCTCCTTTAACACATGTGAGTTCTGGATTGGAGGGTTTGGAGGATAATAAATGCTCAATAACTTGATTTTAGTCTCTTTAGTATTTGGATCCAAGCATAGGTGAGGCTAGCAAGTTTTAGTCCCACTACTTTTAGTCATGAGACTAAAACGTATCCAAACACCCTCTTATAATTAGCTCCATTCCAAGATGAAAATGGTTGGTCCAATCTACAGTACGTATCAATCATGCACGCATCCAATCAGGGCCGGCCCTGAGGGGGGGCAGGGGGGCGGCCGCCCCGGGCCCCCCAAATCCAGGGGCCCCCTTTGACCTGGTATGCCTTACGCAGCAGCAGGTCAGATCACGTCGTAGTTTTCCTGTTTTCATCGTTGCGATCCATCCATCCCTCCTCTCGCTGAGATATTGGGCCTGGCCCAATGCATGGGCGGCATGACCAATCCTGCCGAGGCCCTAGCGCACAATGCCCTCGTCTCCTTTTGTTCCGTCGTGGATGCCCATCGCGCGCCGCCAATGCCAAACTTCAGGACCCAATCGCGGCTAGGCCATCGCAGTCGATGCAAGGAAGGGGGATGAGGAGCACATATGTACGCTGGTCTTCAGGCCGTTGTAAGTATAGCTTCGCTCTTTTTTGATCGAATCTTGTGGGACTGTATGGATTTTCAGATTTGTCCCCTTCCTTGCGCTCGATCGAAAGAAATAGTCACCATGAGCAGGATTTAAGTTTGGCATCCAAAAATTAGGGTTTGTGGTGTTACTGTTCAATTTAGAGAAATTATGAGTATGGGCTGATGTCTACTGAAGCAGGATTGACCACTAAGTTACGTCAAATTCTGTAGGAGACTTGTCGATCAATTTATGGTTTTGTGGTGATTCTGCAAAATCCCTTTTCTCAAAAACATTCAAATAGTTCCTTTCCTTTAGAAAAAAATTCAACATAATCTCCAGGATCAAAGTTGATAGAAAATAATGCCTTTTGGATCTGGAGATGATTTCTAGTAATATACTGAATCTTCCGCTCATCAGTTTTCTCATATAGTTTATGACATTTAACTCATTATCCATGTTATCCCTAGAGCTTAGAAGATGGTTTGAATGCTTCAAGAACAATTTCTTTTATCAAGGACATGTATAAGGAGGCACTTGAATGATGGCCGAGATATGCTAAGAAGCATGAACATCTTTTAAATAGCTATATAGTGAGTAGAAACGGTGTGAGGTTTGTAAATTTCCAAGGGAGCTTAAATAGTTTGGTAACTTAAAAAAATTATTGAATGAGATTTACATTGGTACCATAGTAAATATAATTGCATCGACCAATGTGAGAGGTAAACTTTAAGGCAAAATGCAAATTATTTGATTTTTGCATGCATTTTACTATACTGTTAATTAATAATATTCACATATACATATATTGAATATTACTGTGATGTTTATATTGAGGACCCCCTGATTCTAGTCTCGCTCCGGGCCCCATAAATCTCAGGACCGGCCCTGCATCCAATCCAAGGCACACGCACAAAGTAGGCGTAGGCACGTCGTCGTCCAGATTCATTCACCATCATTAGACATAAAATGATTCCGGAATAGAAGAATTAAGGTTGAGACGATTAGGTGCCAACCGAGTGAACGGTCCCAACTGATGCTCAAATTAAATCCTGACCCAACCAACCATCCAACCTCACACAACTATATACGCATATGTACATGTGCGTCTTTATCGGGGAAAAAATGTACATGTGCGTGCATGCACGGTAATATATGACCCAAACTGGCAGCCAACACCACCCACAACCGCCGTTCGAACCGCATGTGCGGGTGACGGGATGACATGCGTGACATAAGCCATTTAACCCACGATCTGATGCTTGAATAATATGTAAGCTCAATATAAATTAACAATACTCATCCTGAGGGGTTAACGTCGTGGGGCATATGATAGCGAAATTGTTGGTTTGTTTTATCTGGACATGCATGCATGATGAATTGGAGAGGACGGGCTAGCTACAATTTGGGCGGGCACACACAACACACGACGCACCAGCTGTTAGTTAACTAACCAACACACAGAGAGAGTTTGAGAGATAGACATGGGTGGTAGCTAAAGCACACACGATGACACGACACGGCAAGCTACAGGAATTTGCTATCTAGCTTGTGGTGTTGGCCGCCTGGCCGGAGCTAGCTTAGCGGTGATGATTGAGAAGGGACACCCGCCGGAAATTTGGGAAGGGAAAGGGAAAGGGGCCGGGTGTGACCAGCCACGGGGAAGGCAGGCAATGATGTGTGCCGGGGAAAACAGGACAGACTATACACCCTCTGATGGAATGGCCGGCCAATGAGATCGCCCACTGCGTGCTCTCGTGCCCTTGTCCTCCATCGTGCAAAAAGGGTTAACGGCTAGTGGTGGTGCTAATTACCAGCGCTCCATCCGTCTGATCCGAGTTTCAGTCCGTCTCGAGGACTGCATGCCGGTGAAAATGCATTCATGGCCTGGTTGCTTTGCTTTCTTCGGTCGCTCATGGCCGGCCGTGACGCCGCCACCGGCCCGCTCTATCTAATTAAGGGCATTTCCAAGAGCTTTCACCCATCAAATGACGTTATTTTTGTTGGCGGACCTACTTGTCCGTGTTGAATATATGGTTTGTGCATGTATATTGTATAGTCCGGTCTATCTCCTAGTCATTGTATAGTTGAGGTTGTGGCTCACCTTGTATTCCATATATACGTGCGCTATGCACCGATCAATACATCGAGTTGTATTGCCAAAATATTTGTTTCCAACATGGTATCATACCTACAATCCTAACCATAACTCCTGCCGCCGCCACCACGATCCCATCGCCGCCGCCGCCGTCTCCTCGCCGCCGCGCCGCCGTCCCCTGTGTGCCGCCGCCGGCTCGCACTTCCGCCCGCAACCCGCAGCGCCGCCACCCGCCGCACCGCCATCCCTCTCGCCGCGCCGCTTCACCACGCGCCGTCGCCCTTCCCTCTCGGCCATGGCCTCCCCCGGTTCCATCGGTACCACCCGCAGCCGCCGCACCAACCCCTTCGACGGCCCCGATCCCGTCGTCATCCGTGATCTCAATATCCTCGCTCGGGTTCCCGTCGTCCTCGATCACCTCACCTCCACCTACTATGCCTGGAAGACGTACTTCTCCCTTGTGTTTCGTGAGTACAATCTCCGGGATCACATCGATGGCTCCGTGGACTCCCGCTTCATGGAGGACGATGGGGAGTGGACGTCCATCGACGCCACTCTTATCCACTGGTTCTACACCACCATCTCGAAGGACCTCTTCCACACGGTGGTCTCCGTCGATGATGACGCTCACACCGTTTGGACTAAGCTCAACGGCCTCTTCACCGACAACGCACTCCAACGCAAGGTTTTCTTGCACGGCGAGTTTTTTGGGTGCCAGCAGCTTGACTCGTCGGTTGACAATTATTGCATGCGCCTCAAGAAGTTTGTCGACGAGCTCCGTGACCTCGGCGAGAAGGTCTCCGACGAGCTCCTCCTTAGCACTCTCATCGCCGGCCTGAACGAAGACTTCGGGAACGCCGCCTCCAACATCCCTCTCATCACCAACCCGACCTTCCTCAAGATCGTCGCGTACCTGAAGCTGAAGGAGAGGAGGATGCGGATGTCGCGCACCCGGGCCACCCATACGGCTCTCACCGCCGGAACCCGCGGCGGTGCACCGCCCACCGCTCCGGCTTCCCCGCCGCGGCTCGCCCAGGGGCCCCTCCATGCGCAACCGCCGCCCGGGTTCCCATATCCCGCGCCGCCGCAGGCCCCTCCGCCGCCCCCCGCCGAGCAGCAGCAGCGCCGGGGCGGGCATTGCGGCCGAGGTGGACGCAAGCAGCAGCAGCAGCCAGCTGCCCATGGCGGGGCGCCGCGCCAGCCGCAGCACCCGCTCTCGCCGGCGCCCTGGCAGGCCGGCCAGAACCCCTGGACGGGGGTTGTTCACGCATACTCCATGCCCATACCGCACGCCCCCGTCCCCGGTGTTTTTGGCGCCCGTCCGACCCCTCATCAGGCTCTGTACGCGGCCCCTCAGGCGTATCCGCCGGCGCTGCTCTACAGCCCCTCTACGGCCAGTGGGTTTGCGGCGCCGCCGCCACAGCCCCTGCCGTCGGCCCCGGCCCTCCCGCCAGCACCATGGGACCCCGAGCTGCTAGCGGCCCTCCACACCGCCCCCACGCCACAGCAGTACACTGGCGGTAGCAACTGGTACATGGACACCGGAGCCACGGCTCACAAGGCCGCCAACCCCGATAACCTTCTTACCGCTCACTCTGTTCACACTGCTGCTCGCATTACCGTGGGCGACGGTTCTTCCATGCCCATCACTCATGTCGGCCATGCTGCTTTTCCTTCTAACTCCATTCCATTGCATCTTTCTAACGTACTCGTTTCACCTGACTGTTGGAAATATGCCCTAGAGGCAATAATAAAAGGATTATTATTATATTTCCTTGTTCATGATAATTGTCTTTTATTCATGTTATAATTGTGTTATCCGGAAATCGTAATACATATGTGAATACATAGACACCAACATGTCCCTAGTAAGCCTCTAGTTGACTAGCTCGTTGATCAACAGATAGTCATGGTTTCCTGACTATGGACATTGGATGTCATTGATAACGAGATCACATCATTAGGAGAATGATGTGATGGACAAGACCCAATCCTAAACATAACACAAGATCGTATAGTTCATTTGCTAGAGTTTTTCCAATGTCAAGTATCTTTTCCTTAGACCATGAGATCGTGTAACTCCCGGATGCCGTAGGAGTGCTTTGGGTGTACCAAACGTCACAACGTAACTGGGTGACTATAAAGGTATACTACGGGTATCTCCGAAAGTGTCTGTTGGGTTGACACGGATCAAGACTGGGATTTGTCACTCCGTATAACGGAGATGTATCTCTGGGCCCACTCGGCAATGCATCATCATAATGAGCTCAAAGTGACCAAGTGTCTGGTCACGGGATCATGCATTACGGTACGAGTAAAGTGACTTGCCGGTAACGAGATTGAACGAGGTATTGGGATACCGACGATCGAATCTCGGGCAAGTAACGTACCGATTGACAAAGTGAATTGTATACGGGGTTGCTTGAATCCTCGACATCGTGGTTCATCCAATGAGATCATCGAGGAGAATGTGGGAGCCAACATGGGTATCCAGATCCCGCTGTTGGTTATTGACCGGAGAGCCGTCTCGGTCATGTCTACATGTCTCCCGAACCCGTAGGGTCTACACACTTAAGGTTCGGTGATGCTAGGGTTGTAGAGATATGAATATGCAGTACCCCAAAGTTGTTCGGAGTCCCGGATGAGATCCCGGATGTCATGAGGAGTTCCGGAATGGTCCGGAGGTGAAGAATTATATATAGGAAGTGCAGTTTCGGCCATCGGGAGAGTTTCGGGGGTCACCGGTATTGTACCGGGACCACCGGTAGGGTCCCGGGGGTCCATCGGGTGGGGCCACCCATCCCGAAGGGCCCCATGGGCTAAAGTGGGGAGGGGAACCAGCCCATAGTGGGCTGGTGCGCCCCCCTTGGCCCACCCCATGCGCCTAGGGTTGGGAACCCTAGGGTGGGGGGCGCCCCACCTGGCTTGGGGGGCACTCCACCCCTTGGCCGCCGCCCCCCCATAGGAGATCCCATCTCCTAGGGCCGGCGCACCCCTCTAGGGGGCCTATATAAAGGGGGGAGGGAGGGGCAGCCGCACCCTTGAGTCTTGGCGCCTCCCTCTCCCCTGCTACACCTCTCCTTCTCGTAGTAGAATGGCGAAGCCCTGCTGCGGTGACCCCTGCATCCACCACCACACTGTCCTGCTACTGGATCTTCATCAACCTCTCCTTCCCCTTGCTGGATCAAGAAGGAGAATACGTCACGCTGACCGTACGTGTGTTGAACGCGGAGGTGCCGTCCGTTCGGCGCTAGGATCTCCGGTGATTTGGATTACGTCGAGTACGACTTCCTCATCCCCGTTCTTTGAATGCTTCCGCGCGTGATCTACAAAGGTATGTAGATGCAATCCGATCACTCGTTGCTAGATGAACTCATAGATGGATCTTGGTGAAACCGTAGGAAAATTTTTGTTTTCTGCAACGTTCCGCAACAGTGGCATCATGAGCTAGGTCTATGCGTAGTTCTCTTTGCACGAGTAGAACATAATTTGTTGTGGGCGTAGATGTTGTCAACTTTCTTGCTGCTACTAGTCTTATTTTGCTTCAGCAGTATTGTGGGATGAAGCGGCCCGGACCAACCTTACACGTACGCTTACGTGAGACCGGTTCCACCGACTGACATGCACTAGTTGCATAAGGTGGCTGGCGGGTGTCTGTCTCTCCCACTTTAGTTGGAGCGGATTCGATGAAAAGGGTCCTTATGAAGGGTAAATAGAAGTTGACAAATCACGTTGTGGCTTTCACGTAGGTAAGAAAACGTTCTTGCTAGAACCCTATTGCAGCCACGTAAAACTTGCAACAACAATTAGAGGACGTCTAACTTGTTTTTGCAGCAAGTGTTTTGTGATGTGATATGGCCAAAGTTGTGATGAATGATGAATGATATATATGTGATGTATGAGATGTTCATGCTATTGTAATAGGAATCACGACTTGCATGTCGATGAGTATGACAACCGGCAGGAGCCATAGGAGTTGTCTTTATTTTTTGTATGACCTGCGTGTCATTGAGAAACGCCATGTAAATTACTTTACTTTATTGCTAAACGTGTTAGCCATAGTAGTAGAAGTAATAGTTGGCGAGTAACTTCATGGAGACACGATGATGGATATCATGATGATGGAGATCATGGTGTCATGCTGGTGACAAGATGATCATGGAGCCCCAAGATGGAGATCAAAGGAGCTATGTGATATTGGCCATATCATGTCACTATTATTATTTGATTGCATGTGATGTTTATCATGTTTTTGCATCTTGTTTACTTAGAACAACGGTAGTAAATAAGATGATCCCTCATAATAATTTCAAGAAAGTGTTCCCCCTAACTATGCACCGTTGCGATAGTTCGTTGTTTCGAAGCACCACATGATGATCGGGTGTGATAGATTTCAACGTTCACATACAACGGGTGTAAGACAGATTTACACATGCAAACACTTAGGTTGACTTGACGAGCCTAGCATGTACAGACATGGCCTCGGAACACAGAAGACCGAAAGCTCGAGCATGAGTCGTATAGAAGATACGATCAACATGAAGATGTTCACCGATGTTGACTAGTCCGTCTCACGTGATGATCGGACACGGCCTAGTTAACTCGGATCATGTTATACTTAGATGACTGGAGGGATGTCTATCTGAGTGGGAGTTCATTGAATAATTTGATTTAGATGAACTTAATTATGATGAACTTAGTCTAAAATCTTTACAACATGTATTGTAGATCAAATGGCCAATGTTGTCCTCAACTTCAACGCGTTCCTAGAGAAAACCAAGCTGAAAGATGATGGCAGCAACTATACAGACTAGGTCCGGAACCTGAGGATCATCCTCATAGCTGCCAAGAAAGATTATGCCCTACAAGCACCGCTAGGTGAAGCACTTGTTCTCCCTGCAGAACAAGACGTTATGAACGCTTGGCAGACACGTACCAATGATTACTCCCTCGTTCAGTGTGGCATGCTTTACAGCTTAGAGCCGGGGCTCCAAAAGCGTTTTGAGAGACACGGAGCATATGAGATGTTCGAAGAGCTGAAAATGGTTTTTCAAGCTCATGCCCGGGTCGAGAGATATGAAGTCTCCGACAAGTTCTTCAGCTGTAAGATGGAGGAAAACAGTTCTGTTAGTGAGCACATACTCACTATGTCTGGGTTACATAACCGCTTGACTCAGCTGGGAGTTAATCTCCCGGATGACGCGGTCATTGACAGAATCCTTCAGTCGCTTCCACCGAGCTACAAGAGCTTTGTGATGAACTTCAATATGCAGGGGATGGAAAAGACCATTCCTGAGGTATATTCAATGCTGAAATCAGCGGAGGTGGAAATCTAAAAGGAACATCAAGTGTTGATGGTGAATAAAACCACTAAGTTTAAGAAAGGCAAGAGTAAGAAGAACTTCAAGAAGGACGGCAAGGGAGTTGCCGCGCCCGGTAAGCAAGCTGCCGGGAAGAAGCCAAAGAATGGACCCAAGCCTGAGACTGAGTGTTTTTATTGCAAGGGGAAGTGGTCACTGGAAGCGGAACTGCCCCAAATACTTAGCGGACAAGAAGGCCGGCAACACTAAAGGTATATGTGATATACATGTAATTGATGTGTACCTTACCAGTACTCGCAGTAGCTCCTGGGTATTTGATACCGGTGCGGTTGCTCACATTTGTAACTCAAAGCAGGAGCTGCGGAATAAGCGGAGACTGGCGAAGGACGAGGTGACGATGCGCGTCAGGAATGGTTCCAAGGTCGATGTGATCGCCGTTGGCACGCTGCCTCTACATTTACCTACGGGATTAGTTTTGAACCTCAATAATTGTTATTTAGTGCCAAGTTTGAGCATGAACATTGTATCAGGATCTCGTTTAATACGAGATGGCTACTCATTTAAATCCGAGAATAATTGTTGTTCTATTTATATGAGAGATATGTTTTATGGTCATGCTCCGATGGTGAATGGTTTATTCTTAATGAATCTCGAGCGTAATGCTACACATATTCATAGTGTGAGTACCAAAAGATGTAAGGTTGATAATGATAGTCCCACATACTTGTGGCACTGCCGCCTTGGTCACGTAGGTGTCAAATGCATGAAGAAGCTCAATGCAGATGGACTTTTAGAGTCTCTTGATTACGAATCATTTGACACGTGCGAACCATGCCTCATGGGTAAAATGACCAAGACTCCGTTCTTAGGAACAATGGAGCGAGCAACCAACTTATTGGAAATCATACATACTGATGTGTGCGGTCCAATGAGTGTTGAGGCTCACGGTGGCTATCGTTATGTTCTCACCCTCACTGATGACTTGAGTAGATATGGGTATGTCTATTTAATGAAACACAAGTCTGAGACCTTTGAAAAGTTCAAGGAATTTCAGAGTGAGGTTGAGAATCAACGTGACAGGAAAATCAAGTTCTTGCGATCAGATCGTGGAGGAGAATACTTGAGTCACGAGTTTGGCAAACACTTAAGAAAATGTGGAATAGTTTCACAACTCACGCCGCCTGGAACACCTCGGCGTAATGGTGTGTCCGAACGTCGTAATCGCACTCTATTAGATATGGTGCGATCTATGATGTCTCTTACCGATTTACCGCTATCATTTTGGGGCTATGCTTTAGAGACTGTCGCATTCACTTTAAATAGGGCTTCGTCGAAATCCATTGAGACGACACCGTATGAATTATGGTTTGGGAAGAAACCTAAGCTGTTGTTTCTAAAAGTTTGGGGATGCGATGCTTATGTCAAGAAACTTCAACCTGAAAAGCTCGAACCCAAGTCGGAAAAATGCGTCTTCATAGGATACCCTAAAGAAACTATTGGGTATACCTTCTACCTCAGATCCGAAGGCAAGATCTTTGTTGCCAAGAATGGATCCTTTCTAGAGAAGGAGTTTCTCTTGAAAGAAGTAAGTGGGAGGAAAGTAGAACTTGATGAAGTATTACCTCTTGAACCGAAAAGTGGCGCAACTCAAAAAAATGTTCGTGAGGTGCCTGCACCGACTAGAGAGGAAGTTAATAATGATGATCAAGATACTTCTGATCAAGCTCCTACTGAACTTCGAAGGTCCACAAGGACACGTTCCGCACCAGAGTGGTACGGCAACCTTGTCTTGGAAATCATGTTGTTAGACAACGATGAACCTTCGAACTATGAAGAAGCGATGGCGGGCCCGGATTCCGACAAATGGCTGGAAGCCATGAAATCCAAGATAGGATCCATGTATGAAAACAAAGTATGGACTTTGACTGACTTGCCCGTTGAGCGGCGAGCCATAGAAAATAAATGGATCTTTAAGAAGAAGACAGACGCGGATGGTAATGTGACCATCTATAAAGCTCGTCTTGTCGCTAAGGGTTATCGACAAGTTCAATGGGTTGACTACGATGAGACCTTCTCTCCCATAGCAAAGCTGAAGTCCGTCCGAATTATGTTAGCAATTGCCGCATACTATGATTATGAGATATGGCAAATGAACGTCAAAACGGCATTCCTTAATGGTTTCCTTAAGGAAGAATTGTATATGATGCAGCCGGAAGGTTTTGTCGACCCTAAGAATGCTAACAAGGTATGAAAGCTCCAGCGATCCATTTATGGGCTGGTGCAAGCATCTCGGAGTTGGAATATTCGCTTTGATGAGATGATCAAAGCGTTTGGGTTTATGCAGACTTATGGAGAAGCCTGCGTTTACAAGAAAGTGAGTGGGAGCTCTGTAGCATTTCTCGTATTATATGTAGATGTCATACTTTTGATGGGAAATGATATAGAGCTTTTGGACAGCATTAAGGCCTACTTGAATAAGAGTTTTTCAATGAAGGACCTTGGAGAAGTTGCTTATATATTAGGCATCAAGATCTATAGAGATAGATCAAGACGCCTCATAGGCCTTTCACAAAGCACATACCTTGATAAGAAATTAAAGAAGTTCAATATGGATCAGTCAAAGAAGGGGTTCTTACCTGTGTTGCAAGGTGTGAAATTGAGCTCAGCTCAATGTCCGACCACGGCAGAAGATATAGAAGAGATGAGTGTCATCCCCTATGCCTCAGCCATAGGTTCTATTATGTATGCCATGGTGTGTACCAGACCTGATGTAAACCTAGCCGTAAGTTTGGTAGGTAGGTACCAAAGTAATCCCGGCAAGGAACACTGGACAGCGGTCAATAATATCCTGAAGTACCTGAAAAGGACTAAGGAAATGTTTCTCATTTATGGAGGTGACGAAGAGCTCGTCGTAAAGGGTTACGTCGATGCTAGCTTCGACGCAGATCTGGATGACTCTAAGTCACAAACCGGATACATGTATATTTTGAATGGTGGGGCAGTAAGCTGGTGCAGTTGCAAGCAGAGCATCGTGGCGGGATCTACATGTGAAGCGAAGTACATGGCAGCCTCGAAGGCAGCGCATGAAGCAATTTGGGTGAAAGAGTTCATCACCGACCTAGGAGTCATACCCAATGCGTCGGGGCCGATCAAACTCTTCTGTGACAACACTGGAGCTATTGCACTTGCCAAGGAGCCCAGGTTTCACAAGAAGACCAGGAACATCAAGCGTCGCTTCAACTCCATTCGTGAAAATGTTCAAGATGGAGACATAGATATTTGTAAAGTGCATACGGACCTGAATGTAGCAGATCCATTGACTAAACCTCTCCCTAGAGCAAAACATGATCAACACCAGAATTCCATGGGTGTTCGATCCATCACAATGTAACTAGATTATTGACTCTAGTGCAAGTGGGAGACTGTTGGAAATATGCCCTAGAGGCAATAATAAAAGAATTATTATTATATTTCCTTGTTCATGATAATTGTCTTTTATTCATGCTATAATTGTGTTATCCGGAAATCGTAATACATGTGTGAATACATAGACACCAACATGTCCCTAGTAAGCCTCTAGTTGACTAGCTCGTTGATCAACAGATAGTCATGGTTTCCTGACTATGAACATTGGATGTCATTGATAACGAGATCACATCATTAGGAGAATGATGTGATAGACAAGACCCAATCCTAAACATAGCACAAGATCATATAGTTCATTTGCTAGAGTTTTTCCAATGTCAAGTATCTTTTCCTTAGACCATGAGATCATGTAACTCCCGGATGCCGTAGGAGTGCTTTGGGTGTACCAAACGTCACAACATAACTGGGTGACTATAAAGGTATACTACGGGTGTATCTGAAAGTGTCTGTTGGATCGACACGGACCAAGACTGGGATTTGTCACTCCGTATAACGGAGAGGTATCTCTGGGCCCACTCGGTAATGCATCATCATAATGAGCTCAAAGTGACCAAGTGTCTGGTCACGGGATCATGCATTACGGTACGAGTAAAGTGACTTGCCAGTAACGAGATTGAACGAGGTATTGGGATACCGACGATCGAATCTCGGGCAAGTAACGTACCGATTGACAAAGGGAATTGTATACGGGGTTGCTTGAATCCTCAACATCGTGGTTCATCCGATGAGATCACCGAGGAGCATGTGGGAGCCAACATGGGTATCCAGATCCCGCTGTTGGTTATTGACCGGAGAGCCGTCTCGGTCATGTCTACATGTCTCCCGAACCCGTAGGGTCTACACACTTAAGGTTCGGTGACGCTAGGGTTGTACAGATATGAATATGCAGTAACCCGAAAGTTGTTCGGAGTCCCGGATGAGATCCCAGACGTCACGAGGAGTTCCGAAATGGTCCGGAGGTGAAGAATTATATATAGGAAGTGCAGTTTTGGCCATCGGGAGAGTTTCGGGGGTCACCGGTATTGTACAGGGACCACCGGAAGGGTCCCGGGGGTCCACCGGGTGGGTCCACCCATCCCGGAGGGCCCCATGGGCTAAAGTGGGGTGGGGAACCGGCCCATAGTGGGCTGGTGCGCCCCCCTTGGCCCACCCCATGCGCCTAGGGTTGGGAACCCTAGGGTGGGGGCGCCCCACCTGGGTTGGGGGGCACTCCACCCCTTGGCCGCCGCCCCCTAGGGGGCCTATATAAAGTGGGGAGGGAGGGGCAGCCACACCCTTGAGTCTTGGCGCCTCCCTCTCCCCTGCTACACCTCTCCCTCTCGTAGTAGAACGGCGAAGCCCTGCTGCGGTGACCCCTGCATCCACCACCACGCCGGCGTGCTGCTGGATCTTCATCAACCTCTCCTTCCCCTTGCTGGATCAAGAAGGAGGAGACATCATGCTGACCGTACGTGTGTTGAACGCGGAGGTGCCGTCGTTCGGCGCTAGGATCTCCGGTGATTTGGATCACGTCGAGTACGACTTCCTCATCCCCGTTCTTTGAACGCTTCCGCGCGTGATCTACATAGGTATGTAGATGCAATCCGATCACTCGTTGCTAGATGAACTCATAGATGGATCTTGGTGAAACCATAGGAAATTTTTTGTTTTCTGCAACGTTCCCCAACACTGACATCATTAAAAATCTTGTTTCTGTTCGTTCTCTTACATGTGAAAATCCTTTCACCGTTGAATTTGACATGTTTGGCTTTTCTGTTAAGGATGCCCGTACCCAGATGGTGCTCCACCGATGTGACAGCCCCGACGATCTCTACCCGGTCCACTCATCCACATCCTCCGTCTGCACCCATGGCGCTTTCCGCTGGAGTGGACCTTTGGCATGGTCGTCTTGGTCATCCCAACACTGCCACCCTTCGTCATATTCTTCGCAGTTTTTCATTCACGTGTAATAAGATCGACAATCACACTTGTCATGCTTGTCGTCTCGGCAAACATACTCGTTTACCCTTTAGCACTTCCTCGCATGTTGCTTCATACCCATTTGAGTTAATTCATAGTGATGTTTGGACCTCTCCTGTTGCAAGTAACACGGGCTATCTCTATTATCTAGTTATTCTTGATGATTTTTCGCACTATGTGTGGACCTTCCCGTTGCGACGAAAGTCAGATTCTGTTGCCCTCTCACCGCTACTCCTATGTCTCCATGCAGTTTGGTCGCCCCATTCATGCGTTGCAAACAGACAACGGGAAGGAGTTCGATAATCTTGCAATCCGCAAACTTCTCGCCACACACGACACGATTTTTCGTCTCACTTGCCCGTACACTTCGCAACAAAATGGCCGTGCTGAGCGCGTGCTTCGCACTCTTAATGACTGCGTTCGCACCCTCCTCTTTCACGCCAACGTGCCACCACGTTTCTGGCCTGACGCGCTCGCCAGCGCATCACTACTCCTCAACATCCGTCCCTGTCGCACTCGCGGGAATTTTGCTCCTCATCATCTTTTGTTCGGCACGCCACCTTCCTACACCGAGCTTCGCATTTTCGGTTGCTTGTGCTACCTAGCATCGCTTCCACTACTCCTCATAAGCTCGCACCACGGTACGTGGCCTGTATTTTTATTGGCTATCCCCCCAACACCAAAGGCTACCGCTGCTATGATCCTATCTCACATCGGGTCATCACTTCCCGACACGTTTACTTTGATGAGATGGTTTTTCCATTTCAGCAGGTACCTTCGGATGTTGCGGCCTTGCCCGCTCCTGGTGAAGGCCACTCGAGCGCTTCTCTCAGGCCGCCTCCTGGCTTTGAGGGTGCCCCCCGTGCCCCGGGTCGAGTTCCTCCCCGGCCGGTTTCCTTAGGGGTTGCACCCCTCCCGGCGCCTGCGACGCCCCCTGCGCCACCATCGGCGCGGGCCTCCTAGGCGCCCCCCGCGCCCTCGCTTACGGCCTCGCCTGCGGCCCAGCCCGCGGCCTCACCCGCGGCATCAGTGGCGGCGGGCTCTTCTTTGTATTCGCCCGTCGCCCGGACTCGTTGCCCCGCCTGATGACTCGCTCTCGGGCCGGTACCTTCCGCCCGAGTACGCGGTACACCAGCGATGAGTATCTTCTCGCCGCTTCCGTCTCCGAGTCGTCCCCTCTCTCATCGTCAGCTCGAGCCGCCCTTCGGGGCCCTCATTAGCTCGCTGCGATGCAGGAAGAGTTCGATGCGCTCCAACGGAACCGCACCTGGCAGCTTGTCCCTCGGCCACCTTGTGCCAACATCATCATGGGCAAGTGGGTCTTTCAGCATAAGACTCATCCCGACGGGACTCTCAAGCGCTACAAAGCTCGCTGGGTGGTTCGAGGCTTTCGGCAACGTGCGGGCGTGGACTTCACCGACACTTTTGCTCCGGTTGTTAAACCAGGCACGATCTGCACCGTGCTTCAGCTGGCCATCTCCCGAGCTTGGCATGTGCATCAGTTGGACGTCTCCAACGCCTTTTTGCACGGCCACCTCGCCGAGCAGGTGTTCTGTGAGCAGCCCACCGGCTTCGTCGACGCCACACATTTGGACCATGTGTGCTTGCTCTCCCGTTCTCTTTACGGGTTGAAGCAGGTGCCTCGGGCCTGGTACCAGCGCATCGCTGCCTTCCTGCAAACGCTCGGATTTACATCGACCCGCTCCGATGCGTCCCTCTTCGTGTACCATCACGGGGTTGACACGGCCTACTTGTTGATGTACGTCGACGACATCATCCTGACGGCATCCACTGTCGCGCTTCTCTAGCAGCTTACTGCTTGTCTTCGCGATGAGTTTGCCCTGAAGGACTTGGGGGCCCTCCACTACTTCCTCGACATTAAGGTGGTTCGACGGCCAGATGGGTTCTTTCTGCACCAGCAGCGTTAGCCCATGAGCTTCTCGATCGTGCCGGCATGCTTAACTGCAAGCCTGCTCCCACGCCTGTTGACACCAAGGCCAAGGTTTCAGCTCTGGAGGGCTCTCCCGCATCCGACGCGGCCTTCTATCGCTCCATTGTGGGTGCCTTGCAGTACCTCACTCTGACGCGCCCCGACTTGCAGTATGCCGTTCAGCAGGTCTGTCTTCACATGCATGCTCCGCGTGACTCTCACTGGACCTTGGTGAAGCGTATCCTCCGTTACATACGCGGCACTCCGTCCATGGGACTTACACTGACGGCCTCCGCCTCTACCAACCTCGTTGCCTACTCTGATGTGGACTGGGCTGGCTGCCCGTACACACGGCGCTCCACTTCGGGGTACTGTGTCTACCTTGGGCCGTCTCTGATCTCTTGGTCTTCCAAGCGACAGCCCACAGTCTCTCGCTCCAGTGCCGAGGCAGAGTATCGGGCAGTGGCTAACGCCGTTGCTGAATGCTCTTGGCTTCGTCAGCTGCTCCAGGAGTTGCTTTGTGATGTTCACAAGGCCTCACTCGTCTACTGCGACAACGTCTCCGTCGTGTACCTCTCCGCCAACCCGGTCCACCATCGACGAACGAAGCACATTGAGCTTGACATACACTTTGTTCGTGAGCAGGTGGCCCTTGGGCGCATCCGGGTCCTCCACGTCCCGACGGCGCAACAGTTTGCCGATGTTATGACAAAAGGACTGCCTACTTCTGTTTTTGAGGAGCTCAGGTCCAGTCTTTGCGTCTCCGGCGACGCTTCGACTGCGGGGGGTGTTGAATATATGGTTTGTGCATGTATATTGTATAGTCCGGCCCACCTCCTAGCATTGTATAGTTGAGGTTGTGGCCCACATTGTACTCCATATATACGTGCGCTATGCGCCGATCAATACATCGAGTTGCATTGCCAAAATATTCGTTTCCAACAGTCCGGATACCCAACGGTGTTCCTCAATTGTCCTAACATTCAAACATAGTCATACATGCTAGCAACATTCAAACATAGCAAATCTACCTTAATTTAAACTATATTTAAATATAGCTGAACTAATGGACGACCGTGTAGCCAAAGTGGAGGCGAAGCTCGAAGGAGTTGGGGCGGCCACCGCTCTCATCGTTGTTGTCTAACCCGTTCCCAGTCATCATCTGGGCAACATCTGAAATTGGATGGAGAGGAGCTTTCTCATATGATGGATTCTGCCTTGGCGATGCGTCATGCTCGGAGCCCACGATACCCTTCTCGAGCGCGACGTTGCCCTCCTCTATGGTCTAGGAACCGGGGGATGTTGGGGAACGTAGTAATTTCAAAAAAATTCCTACGCACACGCAAGATCATGGTGATGCATAGCAACGAGAGGGGAGAGTGTTGTCTATGTACCCTCGTAGACCGAAGCGGAAGCGTTGACGCAACGTAGAGGAAGTAGTCGTACGTCTTCCCGGTCCAACCGATCCAAGCACCGTTACTCCGGCACCTCCGAGTTCTTGGCACACGTTCAGCTCGATGACGCTCCCCGGGCTCCGATCTAGCAAAGCTTCGGGGAGGAGTTCCGCCAGCACGACGGCATGGTGACGATCTTGATGTTCAACCGTCGCAGGGCTTCGCCTAAGCACCGCTACAATATGACCGAGGTGGAATATGGTGGAGGGGGGCACCGCACACGGCTAAGGAACAATCACGAAGATCAACTTGTGTGTCTATGGGGTGCCCCCTGCCCCCGTATATAAAGGAGTGGAGGAGGGGAGGGCCGGCCCTCTCTATGGCGCGCCCTGGGGGAGTCCTACTCCCACCGGGAGTAGGATTCCCCCTTTCCTAGTCCAACTAGGAGTCCTTCCATATAGTAGGAGTAGGAGACAAGGAAGGGGAAGAGGGAAGAGAAGGAAGGAGGGGGCGCCGCCCCTCCCCTTAGTCCAATTCGGACTAGCCAATGGGGGGGGGGGCGCGGCCTGCCTCTTCCTCTCCCCTAAAGCCCAATAAGGCCCATATACTTCTTCCCCCGTGTTCCCGTAACTCCCCGGTACTCCAAAAAATACCCGAACCATTCGGAACCTTTCCGATGTCCAAATATAGTCGTCCAATATATTGATCTTTACGTCTCGACCATTTCGAGACTCCTCGTCATGTCCCCGATCTCATCCGGGACTCCGAACTCCTTCGGTACATCAAAACTCATAAACTCATAATATAACTGTCATCGTAACGTTAAGCGTGCGGACCCTACAGTTCGAGAACAATGTAGACATGACCGAGACACGTCTCCGGTCAATAGCCAATAGAGGAACCTGGATGTTCATATTGGTTCCTACATATTCTACGAAGATCTTTATCGGTCAGACCGCATAACAACATACGTTGTTCCCTTTGTCATCGGTATGTTACTTGCCCGAGATTCGATCGTCGGTATCTCAATACCTAGTTCAATCTCGTTACCGGCAAGTCTCTTTACTCATTTTGTAATACATCATCTCACAACTAACTCATTAGTTGCAATGCTTGCAAGGCTTATGTGATGTGCATTACCGAGAGGGCCCAGAGATACCTCTCCGACAATCGGAGTGACAAATCCTAATCTCGAAATACGCCAACCCAACATGTACCTTTGGAGACACCTGTAGAGCACCCTTATAATCACCCAGTTACGTTGTGACGTTTGGTAGCACACAAAGTGTTCCTTCGGCAAACGGGAGTTGCATAATCTCATAGTCATAGGAACATGTATAAGTCATGAAGAAAGCAATAGCAACATACTAAACGATCGGGTGCTAAGCTAATGGAATGGGTCATGTCAATCAGATCATTCACCTAATGATGTGATCCCGTTGATGAAATAACAACTCTTCGTCCATGGTTAGGAAACATAACCATCTTTGATTAACGAGCTAGTCAAGTAGAGGCATACTAGTGACACTTTGTTTGTCTATGTATTCACACATGTATTATGTTTCCGGTTAATACAATTCTAGCATGAATAATAAACATTTATCATGAAATAAGGAAATAAATAATAACTTTATTATTGCCTCTAGGGCATATTTCCTTCAGTCTCCCACTTGCACTAGAGACAATAATCTAGATCACATCGCCATGTGATTTAACATCAATAGTTCACATCACCATGTGATTAATACCCATAGTTCACATCGTTATGTGACCAACACTCAAAGGGTTTACTAGAGTCAGTAATCTAGTTCACATCGTTTATGTGATTAACACCCAAAGAGTACTAAGGTGTGATCATGTTTTCTTGTGAGATAATCTTAGTCAACGGGTCTGTCACATTTAGATCCGTAAGTATTTTGCGAATTCTATGTCTACAATGCTCTGCACGGAGCTACTCTAGCTAATTGCTCCCACTTTTAATATGTATCTAGATCGAGACTTAGAGTCATCCAGATTTGTGTCAAAACTTGCATCGACGTAACTTTTTACGACGAACCTTTTGTCACCTCCATAATTGAGAAATATTTCCTTATTCCACTAAGGATAATTTTGACTGCTGTCCAGTGATCTAATCTTAGATCACTATTGTACTCCCTTGTTTAACACAGTGTAGGGTATACAATAGATCTGGTACACAGCATGGCATACTTTATAGAACCTATGGCTGAGGCATAGGGAATGACTTTCATTCTCTTTCTATCGTCTGCCGTGGTCGGGCTTTGAGTCTCACTCAATTTCACACCTTGTAACACAGCCAAGAACTCTTTCTTTGACTGTTCCATTTTGAACTACTTCAAAATCTTGTCAAGGTATGTACTCATTGAAAGAAAAACTTATCAAGTGTCTTGATCTATCTCTATAGATCTTGATGCTCAATATGTAAGCAGCTTCACCGAGGTCTTTCATTGAAAAACTCTTATTCAAGTATCCCTTTATGCTATCCAGAAATTCTATATCATTTCCAATCAGTAATATTCATCCACATATAATATCAGAAATGCTACAGAGCTCCCACTCACTTTCTTGTAAATACAGGCTTCTCCAAAAGTCTGTATAAAACCAAATGCTTTGATCACACTATCAAAGCGTTTATTCCAACTCCAAGAGGCTTGCACCAGTCCATAAATGGATCGCTGGAGCTTGCACACTTTGTTAGCTCCTTTTGGATCGACAAAACCTTCTGGTTGCATCATATACAACTCTTCTTCCAGAAATCCATTCAGGAATGCAGTTTTGATATCCATTTGCCAAATTTCATAATCATAAATTGCGGCAATTGCTAACATGATTTGGACAGACTTTAAGCATCGATACGAGTGAGAAAATCTCATCGTAGTCAACACCTTGAACTTTGTCAAAAACTTTTTTCGACAAGTCTAGCTTTGTAGATAGTAACACTACTATCAGCGTCCGTCTTACTCTTGAAGATTCATTTATTTTCTATGGCTTGCCGATCATCGGGCAAATCCATCAAAGTCCGTACTTTGTTCTCATACATGGATCATATCTCAGATTTCATGGCCTTAAACCATTTTGCGGAATCTGGGCTCATCATCGCTTCCTCATAGTTTGCAAGTTCATCATGGTCTAGTAACATGACTTCCAGAACAGGATTACCGTACCACTCTGGTGCGGATCTCACTCTGGTTTACCTACGAGATCCTGTAGTAACTTGATCTGAAGTTACATGATCATCATCATTAGCTTCCTCACTAATCGGTGTAGTAGTCACAGGAACAGATTTCTGTGATGAACTACTTTCCAATAAGGGAGAAGGTACAATTACCTCATAAAGTTCTAGTTTCCTCCCACTCACTTCTTTCGAGAGAAACTCCTTCTCTAGAAAGGATCCATTCTGAGCAATGAATAACTTGCCTTCGGATCTGTGATAGAAGGTGTACCCAACATTTTCTTTTGGGTATCCTATGAAGATTTATTTCTCCGATTTGGGTTCGAGCTTATCAAGTTGAAACTTTTTCACATAAGCATCGCAGTCCCAAACTTTAAGAAACGACAGCTTTAGGTTTCTCGCCAAACCATAGTTCATACGGTGTCGTCTCAACGGATTTAGATGGTGCCCTTTTAATGTGAATGTAGCTGTCTCTAATGCATAACCCCAAAACTATAGTGGTAGATCGGTAAGAGACATCATAGATCGCACCATATCTAATAAAGTACGGTTATGACGTTCGGACACACCATTATGCTGTGGTGTTCCAGGTGGCGTGAGTAGTGAAACTATTTCACATTGTTTTAACTGAAGACCAAACTCATAACTCAAATACTCTTCTCCATGATCAGATCGTAGAAACTTTATTTTCTTGTTACGATGATTTTCCACTTCACTCTGAAATTCTTTGAACTTTTCAAATGTTTCAGACTTATGTTTCATCAAGTAGATATACTCATATCTGCTCAAATCATCTGTGAAGATCAGAAAATAATGATACATGTCGCGAGCCTCAATATTCATCGGACCACATACATCCGTATGTATGATTTCCAACAAATTTGTTGCTCGCTCCATTGTTCCGAAGAACGGAGTCTTAGTCATCTTGCCCATGAGGCATGGTTCGCAAGCATCAACTGATTCATAATCAAGTGATTCCAAAATCCCATCAGCATGGAGTTTCTTTATGCGCTTTACACCAATATGACCTAAACAGCAGTGCCACAAATAAGTTGCACTATCATTATTAACTTTGCATCTTTTGGTTTCAATATTATGATTATGTGTATTACTACGATCGAGATCCAACAAACTATTTTCATTGGGTGTGTAACCATATAAGGTTTTATTCATGTAAACAGAACAACAATTTATTCTCTTACTTAAATGAATAACTGTATTACAATAAACATGATCAAATCATATTCATGCTCAACGCAAACACCAAATAACACTTATTTAGGTTCAACACTAATCCCAAAAGTATAGGGAGTGTGCGATGATGATCATATCAATCTTGGAACCACTTCCAACACACATCGTCACTTCACCCTTAACTAGTCTCTATTTATTCTGCAACTCCCGTTTCGAGTTACTAATCTTAGCAACTGAACTAGTATCTATTACTAAGGGGTTGCTATAAACACTAGTAAAGTACACATCAACAACATGTATATCAAATATACTTATGTTCACTTTGCCATCCTTCTTATCCGCCAATCACTTGGGGTAGTTCTGCTTCCAGTGACCAGTCCCTTTGCAGTAGAAGCACTTAGTCTCAGGCTTAGGATCAGATTTGGGCTTCTTCACTTAAGCAGCAACTTGATTGCCGTTCTTCTTGAAGTTCCCCTTCTTCCCTTTGCCCTTTTCTTGAAACTAGTGGTCTTGTCAACCATCAACACTTGATGTTTTTCTTGATTTCTACCTTCGTTGATTTCAGCATCACGAAGAGCTTGGGAGTTGTTTCCGTTATCCCTTGCATATTATAGTTCATCACGAAGTTCTACTAACTTGGTGATGGTGACTAGAGAATTCTGTCAATCACTATCTTATCTGGAAGATTAACTCCCACTTGATTCAAGCGATTGTAGTACCCAGACAATCTGAGCACATGCTCACTAGTTGAGCGATTCTCCTCCATCTTTTAGCTATAGAACTTGTTGGAGACTTCATATCTCTTAACTCGGGTATTTGCTTGAAATATTAACTTCAACTCCTGGAACATCTCATATGGTCCATGACGTTCAAAACGTCTTTGAAGTCCCGATTCTAAGCCATTTAAGTATGGTGCACTAAACTATCAAGTAGTCATCATATTGAGCTAGCCAAATGTTCATAACGTCTGCATCTGCTCATGCAATAGGTCTGTCACCTAGCGGTGCATCAAGGACATAATTCCTCTGTGCAGCAATGAGGATAAACCTCAGATCACGGATCTAATCCGCATCATTGCTACTAACATCTTTCAACACAATTTTCTCTAGGAACATATCAAAATAAACACAGGGAAGCAACAACGCGAGCTATTGATCTACAACATGATTTGCAAAATACTACCAGGACTAAGTTCATGATAAATTTAAGTTCAATTAATCATATTACTTAAGAACTCTCACTTAGATAGACATCCCTCTAATCATCTAAGTGATCACGTGATCCAAATCAACTAAACCATAACCGATCATCACGTGAAATGGAGTAGTTTTCAATGGTGAACATCGCTATGTTGATCATATCTACTATATGATTCACGCTCGACCTTTCGGTCTCAGTGTTCCGAGGCCATATCTGCATATGCTAGGCTCGTCAAGTTTAACCTGAGTATTCTGCGTGTGCAAAAACTGGCTTGCACCCGTTGTAGATGGACGTAGAGCTTATCACACCCGATCATCACGTGGTGTCTGGGCACGACGAACTTTGGCAACGGTGCATACTCAGGGAGAACACTTTTTATCTTAAAATTTAGTGAGAGATCATCTTATTATGCTACCGTCAATCAAAGAAAGATAAGATGCATAAAAGATAAACATCACATGCAATCAATATAAATGATATGATATGGCCATCATCATCTTGTGCTTGTGATCTCCATCTCCGAAGCACCGTCATGATCACCATCGTCACCGACGCGACACCTTGATCTCCATCGTAGCATCGTTGTCGTCTCGCTAATCTTATGCTTCTATGACTATCGCTACCGCTTAGTGATAAAGTAAAGCATTACAGGGCGATTGCATTGCATACAATAAAGCGACAACCATATGGCTCCTGTCAGTTGCCGATAACTTGGTTACAAAACATGATCATCTCATACAATAAAATTTAGCATCATGCCTTGACCATATCACATCACAACATGCCCTGCAAAAACAAGTTAGACGTCCTCTACTTTGTTGTTGCAAGTTTTACGTGGCTGCTACGGGCTTAAGCAAGAACCAATCTTACCTACGCATCAAAACCACAACGATAGTTTGTCAAGTTGGTGTTGTTTTAACCTTCGCAAGGACCGGGCGTAGCCACACTCGGTTCAACTAAAGTTGGAGAAACTGACACCCGCTAGCCACCTGTGTGCAAAGCACGTCGGTAGAACCAGTCTCGCATAAGCGTACGCGTAATGTGGGTCCGGGCCGCTTTGTCCAACAATACCGCCGAACCAAAGTATGACATGCTGGTAAGCAGTATGACTTATATCGCCCACAACTCACTTGTGTTCTACTCGTGCATATAACATCAACACATAAAACCAAGGCTCGAATGCCACTGTTGGGGAACATAGTAATTTCAAAAAAATCCTACGCACACGCAAGATCATGGTGATGCATAGCAACGAGAGGGGAGAGTGTTGTCTACGTACCCTCGTAGACCAAAGCGGAAGCGTTGACACAACATAGAGGAAGTAGTCGTACGTCTTCCCGGTCCAACCGATCCAAGCACCGTTACTCCGGCACCTCCGAGTTCTTGGCACACGTTCAGCTCGATGACACTCTCCGGGCTCCGATCCAGCAAAGCTTCGGGGAGGAGTTCCGCCAGCACGACGGCGTGGTGACGATCTTGATGTTCAACCGTCGCAGGGCTTCGCCTAAGCACCGCTACAATATGACCGAGGTGGAATATGGTGGAGGGGGGCACCGCACACGGCTAAGGAACGATCACGAAGATCAACTTGTGTGTCTATGGGGTGCCCCCTGCCCCCGTATATAAAGGAGTGGAGGAGGGGAGGGCCGGCCCTCTCTATGGCGCGCCCTGGGGGAGTCCTACTCCCACCGGGAGTAGGATTCCCCCTTTCCTAGTCCAACTAGGAGTCCTTCCATATAGTAGGAGTAGGAGACAAGGAAGGGGAAGAGGGAAGAGAAGGAAGGAGGGGGCGCCGCCCCTCCCCTTAGTCCAATTCGGACTAGTCAATGGGGGGGCGGCCTGCCTCTTCCTCTCCCCTAAAGCCCAATAAGGCCCATATACTTCTTCCCCCGTGTTCCCGTAACTCCCCGGTACTCCAAAAAATACCCGAACCATTCGGAACCTTTCCGATGTCCGAATATAGTCGTCCAATATATCGATCTTTACGTCTCGACCATTTCGAGACTCCTCGTCATGTCCCCGATCTCATCCGGGACTCCGAACTCCTTCGGTACATCAAAACTCATAAACTCATAATATAATTGTCATCGTAACGTTAAGCGTGCGGACCCTACGGTTCGAGAACAATGTAGACATGACTGAGACACATCTCCGGTCAATAACCAATAGCGGAACCTGGATGTTCATATTGGTTCCTACATATTCTACGAAGATCTTTATCGGTCAGACCGCATAACAACATACGTTGTTCCCTTTGTCATCGGTATGTTACTTGCCCGAGATTCGATCGTCGGTATCTCAATACCTAGTTCAATCTCGTTACCGGCAAGTCTCTTTACTCATTCTGTAATACATCATCTCACAACTAACTCATTAGTTGCAATGCTTGCAAGGCTTATGTGATGTGCATTACCGAGAGGGCCCAGAGATACCTCTCCGACAATCGGAGTGACAAATCCTAATCTCGAAATACGCCAACCCAACATGTACCTTTGGAGACACCTGTAGAGCACCTTTATAATCACCCAGTTACGTTGTGACGTTTGGTAGCACACAAAGTGTTCCTCCGGCAAACGGGAGTTGCATAATCTCATAGTCATAGGAACATGTATAAGTCATGAAGAAAGCAATAACAACATACTAAACGATCGGGTGCTAAGCTAATGGAATGGGTCATGTCAATCAGATCATTCACCTAATGATGTGATCCTGTTGATCAAATAACAACTCTTTGTCCATGGTTAGAAAACATAACCATCTTTGATTAACGAGCTAGTCAAGTAGAGGCATACTAGTAACACTTTGTTTGTCTATGTATTCATACATGTATTATGTTTCCGATTAATACAGTTCTAGCATGATTAATAAACATTTATCATGAAATAAGGAAATAAATAATAACTTTATTATTGCCTCTAGGGCATATTTCCTTCAGGGGAGTGCCCATTCAACCCCGAGCTCCTCGTTCTCAAGGATATCTCCTGACGGCACTGGTGAGGATGTCGGGTCGTGGAGGGGATAAAAGGGGGTAGTGGATGGGGGTAGGTTGCTGAGTCGACGTGGTGGACAATACGGCCATTCCCTACTCTCTCTTTTTTGTGCAAGAAATTTTCAATCTATTCTTCATTTGTTATGACAATATAGAGGACAACAAACGTAACAAACATTACAACTAGGCCCATAGGCCACTTAGTGACGACTACAAACATTCGAGTGAGTTGCATGTTCGTTTGACATCAAAGTGGAGTATTTCCAATAATCCGGACTGTTGGGGCAGAGTAGAGGTGTAGTATGTTGGAGACCCATTTTTTCCCCATCAAATAGGTACTCCCTCCTTTCCATTTTAGAGGGCTCATCTCAAAAAAATCAGATTTCATTACATTAGGCTCATTTTGAGTCCAAATTAAGTTAAGGTGCTTTGAGTCCGACGCCACATTTAGAGGCTGTTTGGTTTTAGGACTAGCATTGCCATACTTTGCCACACATTTTTGCCAAACTTGACTAAGGTTAGTTCATCAAAATGAGAGCCACAAGTTGGCAGCCTAAGGGAATCTTGCCACACTTTTTGTGTGTATGCCATGTGGGGTCTAAGTGTGGCTTGCCTAAGATGTGGCTTGAACCAAACACTCACCTAAGTTGGTCAAATTTGACTAACCTTAGGTGTGGCAATCTTGACAAAGTTAGTCACAAACCAAACATCCCCTTAATTCATAGAGATGAGAGAGGGGGATTAGTGGTCATGCATGCATCTTATTCTACGTGCACCATGCAAATCCAATTAGAGTAGGAAACAGGGAAGTCAATTGAAGATGTGGCATATGCATTCATGTGTTCGTCCCCATCAGAAAAAAAAAAAAGCAACATACATTGCTGCAAAATCTACTCCCTCCATTCAAAAATACTTGTCCTAAAAACAAATACTTGTCTTAGAAATGGATAAAATAGATGTGTTTATAACTAAACTAAGTCTTTTTTTTAGATACTCGAGTATACAGAATACTCAAGTGGGAGACGTGCAGTCATCCTGCATCATCGACATCAGCCTGACCGGGACCGTATCAATGAGCAGAAGATCGCCATGCTGTCTTGCCTCCACAGCTAGCTCATGGGCCAGGGTGTTGCATTCCCTACTCACATGATTGATGCTGAATGAGGTAAAAAAACCAAGACGTCCAAAATGTCCCGTAGGACTCCATAGCATGATGATAGGCTCTGAGCATCTCCTTTTAGATCGTTAACTATCACCATGCAATCCATCTCAAGCACGATTGGCCCTCTGTAAACTTCTGCCACCACCTTCAAGCCAACCAAAGCCGTCCGAGCTTCAGCTTCGTCCACACTTGCTGCAATGCTAATCTGCTCACAAATTAAGTCTAGATATAACCATTTTTAGAACAAATATTTTCAAACAGAGGGAGTACAAATTATTTTTATCTACTCCTATTGTTCATTTCTATAAGACGTTTAGACAAGACAACACACAAAATAGTTCAATGTGAGTTGTCCAAAACGTTTTATAAAAGAGAATGGAGGGAGTAATGTTGTTTGAATATAATCCGTGTCGGAAAATAAGACTTTTTTGCTGGACCAAAAACGTCTTATACTGTGCGATAGAGGGAGTATTTTTTTAATAAAAAACTATGGCAGATCAGACATTTGCATTGTGCGATAGAGGGTGCTTTCCACGTTGCCGTTGGCGCTCGATATGTATGGGCAAATTTTTGTATTCTGACCCTTTTCTGAAACTTATTCAAGATTTGACTCTAGTTTGAAATTTTTTTGAGATCTGACTCTTTTGCTACCGCCGGAATCCATGATGGTAGGGTCTAACAGCCTACCATCAGGGACTTTGGCGGTAGGAAACATCGCTATCGCCAACCGAGCTGGCGATAGTCTGCACAACCTTACCGTCAAGGTGCTTCGCAGTAGGCACGAGCACGCACTGTGTTCAATACTTAGGAGGTTTTTGGCGATACGGCATGCAACCCTACCGCCATGGTCCATGGTGTTAGCAAAAAGGTCAGATCTTGAAAAAAATTAAACTAAGGTCAAATCTCGAATAGGTTATAAAAAAGGATCGAAACACGAAATTTAGCCACATGCATGCTTGGCCGGCCACTCCCGCAGCCTCAACACCCCCTACCCGCCGCTGTTTTTCTCTAACACAGACATCTGTACTGTACTGGCACAGGCATACGTACACTCGTGCCAGCCTTTTTCGTTCGTGCCGGCCGGGCTGACTCCTTGTTGGATCGCTGTCAGCCTCGCACGAGGTTTTTTTTTAAACAAGGCAAAAGACTTGCCATTTTTATTTAATAAGAAGAGGTTTCAGAACAGACATCGTCAAGCGACGGAAAAGCAAAACAATTACTCTCACGGTATTACATTATGCAAATGCTTAGCGCCTGCAGTGGCCCAAATCGAAACTTCATCTTTGGTGCGTCGCATGATAATCGCCACCGGCGCCGCTTTGCTCCTGAAGACACGAGCATTCCTTTCATTCCATATCTTCCATCCCACAAGAAGTAACAGGGAAGATAGGGCCTTCATCGGGAGTGTATTATCAGAGAGAACCGCATCCCACCAAGATTTCACCGAATCGACCAGGAGCCACGGAGCCGTGGGGATAGCAAGCCCGAGCCATGAGAAGACCGCATTCCAAATCCGAACAGAGAAACGACACTTGAAGATCAGGTGTGCTGCAGATTCTTACACCTGACTGCAGAGTGGGCATTTGTCACAATTTGGCCATCCTCTCCTCAGAAGCCTATCAGCCGTCCAAACTCTGTTGTGGATAACGAGCCATGCGAAAAATTTGCATTTGGGGGGAGCCCATGCCTTCCAAACCGCAGCAGCCAAACTTGAGAGCGGGAGGTCATGAAACTGCGCCAAATAAGCAGACTTTGCAGAGTACTGCCCATCATTGGTTGACTTCCACAATATGGAGTCCTGGACACCCGGCTGAATAGCCACAGCCGCTAGCTTCTCCCAAAGGGCCAAGAATTGTTGAAGGTGTTCTAGAGTGAGGCCAGCATCAATGTTAATTTGTGCTATCCAGTGCCCATCCCTTAAGGCCGTGGCAACCGTAACACTTTTCTTGCGTGAAATATCGAAAATCTTTGACGCAATATCTTTGGGTCTAATGCCCTAAAGCCAAGAAGATTCCCAAAAGGAAGCCTTCTGTCCATCGCCGATCTTGACCTCAGTCAAGACCGCGAAAAGGTCGTGGTCGGAAATCGTGTAAGGCGTCCCTAATCCACATCACACACGAGGTGAGTCATTCCACTCAAGCCATAGCCACGCACGAGGTTTGCCGTGCCAGCCATATTCGATCCATCGTATCCTGTCGGGTGTCGGCCTGTAAGTACGTACAGTACATACGGTTGTTTTCAGCGACGGCTAGCTAGCTTGCACCGGACGTACGTGTAGAAAGAATCGATCGATCGTAATGGACCATGTGCGACACACCGACGCTATTAATCGCCGTCGCGTACGTACGGGATCTGTCCATCTCCGGCCGACGGCAACGCCGTAACGGCCGGCCGGCGACGACGTGACAGATTTAATAATGAGAGTGCATGAAGTCTTGCTTAATTGCCTTTGGGTTGGTCCTGGGATTAGGGGACGTCCTTTGGTTAGGCGTAACGTTCGGCAAATGATCAAGGAGGTCACCTGAATGATGTGAATTTCGTCCGGTGGTTATATGGTTGGTGGGTAGCACGCTCATGCGATTTGTGTAATGCAACGACGGGTTCATAGTACGTAGGGGTGACGCCTCTTCCAATTGTTTGTAGATCTCTGGCAAAAAAAAAATGTTTGTAGATCAAACACTGTTATGGTAGACCAAGAAAATGTATCATGTGCACCCATATACTTACGAAAGTGATAAATCCCGAACGTTTGGATTTTAAGCATTACAACCCGAACGTTTTTTATGGCAAATTTAGTTCACGTGAGGTTGACAAACATGACTGATAAAAAATAAACTGGGACGAAATTGTCATGTCTTAACAATTAAAGTTGCCACCTTGTGTCAACTAAAATTGTCATAAAAAAACATTCAGGATGAAATGCTTAAAATCTGAACGTCCGGGATTTATCGGAGTCCTATACTTATGGTATATAACAGGTGTATCCGTGGTCAAAAGCATACTCTACAAGCTCCACATTTTTACCAATTTTTCAATTCGATATGTTGCATGAAAAAGGCTTCGGGCGTGGATCCTCTGGCGACTGCCATCGCAGCCTGTTGACCCGCTGGAGACGCCCAGCGGCCCTGACATCGGGCAAGGCTTGGCGGGGGATGTTGTTATTCGGACAGTTCGACAGTTTTTATTACTCCATTCGTCTCGGTGTATAAGTCATTCGTGTAGTTTTAGGTCATCGATTTTGAGGAATTAAATATGTGTTATATGTCATGAAAAGTATATCATTAGATTTCTACACGGATGTAATTCTAAATATATATTTTTGTCACATATAATACATATTTAGATAGTTAAATTATCGATCTAGAACTACACGAATGACTTATACTCCGAATGGAGTACACCGAGACGGAGGCAGTATTTATTTCAGGAAGTATACCGAATGGGATCAATGATACCATAATTACTCTAATTACTAAAGTGAAGAATCTCCAATCAATTAAAGATTTCCGGCCGGTCGATTGAGACTTAACAAAGTCTGAATCGATGCTATATCCATGAGATCTTATATAGAGAATTGTGCAAAATTTTCTTTCTTCCTTTTATATGTTGTGTCACTTGACTATTAAGTCTCAATCAACTGAGATCTCCACACACATAATTTATCTCCAAGTGTTTGGTTAACATATTGAGACCGATAATGGATGGTATGATATCACCTACTCAAAGTGCTTTTATTTCTGGTAGATTAAGTTTGGATAATGCGCTCATCATCTTTGAATGTATGCATTCCTTGAGTATGTTAAAAGATTATCGCGACAATTATTGTGCATAAAGCTTGGATCTTACTATAGTGTATGATCGTGTCGATTGGCGGTTCTAGAAAAGTATGTTTGGGGCTTTTGGTTTTCTGGCGGTTAATATTAGTTAGATTATGACCTGTCTTAGGCCAGTAGAAATTTTGGTGACGCTTCTCGTGGTCTCAGGCAACCCTTCTCGTGGTCTCAGGCAAGGGGATCCCTTGTCATAGTAATTATTCCTATTTGTGGGTGAGACCATATCATTGCTACTTAATGATGTTTGTGTTAAAGAGGCCCTTCAGGATTTTTGGTTGAACAGGCAGGCTCGAGGTCTCTCTCATTTCTTGTTTGCTGATGATAGACTCCTATTTTTTAAGAGATCATTGATTAAGTTTTGACCATTAAAATCATTTTGACGGTTTATGAGGGGATTGGTCAGTTGCTGAGACTGGATAAGTGATTGATTAAGTCTGGGAAGAAGTGCAGTTTGAAAGATCAGGCATGCACCATGGTTATTCTTCTAATTACTGCTGATGGTTTTGAGGATAAATATCCGGGATTGCCTATGCCAGAAGGTCAAATGAAGACATGTAAGTCTACTGAAGATAAAGTTCTTCAACGAATTTCGAATAGGATTGACAAATATGCCTCTAGTGGGGCGAACAAAATTTCAAATTTTCAAAGCTAGACCATGTCGGCTATTCTGGCTCTCCCGGTGTATACCATGGGAACTTTCAAATTTTTAGCCTCTCTTTGTGAATAGTTATTATCTCAGCTTATTAGTAACTTTAGTTGAGCCTTTATTTTGTGAGGTTCTAGGGACTTAATGTATGTGATTTTGTTTCTAGAGTGATTATCTACAGTTAGTATTAGTATTTATAAATTGTGCAGTGAATGCCACAAAATAATAGTGGACCTTTACAAATGTAACTACCAATACTAACTGTAGATAATCACTCTAGAAACAAAATCACATAAATTATACATTTCAACCATCATCACTATACATGACGACATCCAGCAGCTTACACAATGCTGCCACTCTTTACCAAAGATTGCATCTAGGTGCACCAAGTACCTACACCTCACAAAATGCCATCTACCCAGGAGTGTCCAACTAGTAGCCTGAAATATATACAACATGCATCATGTAAGTCACTGGTCCAAAAAATCACGACCACCACCAAGTGCACGGACAAATAGCCAAGTGTCAGGTTGCACCTAGTAACAGTGCTTTGCTTCCAATTAATCAACACAGAAAGTTCACACCACTACCTTCACCACAACAAAACATATCTCAAAATGGAGGTAGACCGTCACCTGGTGGGGAGAAATTTCCAATAGCTACACCGTTGGCACCATTACCATTTGCATCAAAGAAGTTACCAAACATTCCATTTCCATACCACGTGATGTCCCTTGGGTGCCTGTTGTTGGCTCTAGGGAACCACTCCAGCATTGTCTTGTGGAGATGGCTACCAAGTTTATGTTAGGTCATTGGTCTCTTAGGGATTATTATATGGAGATGGTTGACCGCCCCAATTAAAAAAGGATAAATGTGTGTGTTTTGAAGACTCAGAAGTTTTGTTTTGGTTTCTTTTGAGTCATAGAAAAACCACATTATTAAGAGAGGTTGAGGTACTTGGATAAGAGTGTGGAATCATGCTAAACACATGCACCAGCCTCTCTACACCCACCACTGAAAAATTGCATCTTGAACCCATCATCACTGTGCCCAAGGTCAACCTTTCCACTTCACTTCCATGGAATGCATCATGTACTCTATTGCCAGCGAACAATTCAGTAACCCTAATCGCGCGGGATCAGCACATCGAAGCCAAGGTGCAGACCTTGTTCGTAGCATGTGTGCTCAATTCCTCCGGGACGAACACTGATGTGCCGATACTGGGATCAAGTAGCCGTTGAAGTTTCCAACCTCCATTAACATATATTGTGGATTAGGTTGTTGTTGAAGCATCAGGTGTTTCACCACATGACATATGTGGTAAGCAATTCAAACTATTCAAAAAAAAAAAGTGCACCAGGTGTCTCTGTGAACATGTAGCTTATAATTGATGCAGTATTCCATTCCATCAAGTCATCCATTTTACGTAACATTATACAATATTTTTCCGGAATGCACTTGAAGGTTCTCCCAGTATATTTATTTTGCTCTACCTAAGTACAGAGAAAGCCTTCCATTTTTATTCCCAGTTTGCCCCCGTTGCACTACTATAGTGGTAAGCAGGAAGCCAGGGAGTGTACCGGGCCGGGACTTGCCACGTAAATCGGGCTGGGCCTGCAGTATGAGAACATGTCACTTCATGCTCTCTGCTCAGTTTGTCAAGGAAAATGTGCTAAAAAATGTCAATAAAAAACTGTACGTGAGTTATTAATGTGCTAGCAGGGCCACGTCTCTCCTATCGGACTGCCGTTGTCGCGGTCCACGGCGCGCCATCACGTGTGTGGTACACGATGACTGGCTGGGTCGTGCCCACCTATCCGTCAACATAAGGCTGGTTGTAATAGAAAGTATCATATACTAGTATCATGCATATGATACTAGTGTATGATACTACATCCGTAGTGCATAGTAACATATGTTAGTATCATAGATGACTCATTTATTAGCATGCATGACACATAGTAGCACAACATTTAATATGATACAGTGTCATGATATGATACTCAATCCTTTCTTTCTTCAATAACTCTATGCCACCTCATCAAATTTATCTAGTTAGTATGCATGATATTATCTATGATACTCCCATTATAACTAGCCTAAATGACATGGATGTCATCATGCCATTCCAGCAAGTGTCGTGATCTTAAAGTCCCCTTGCTTGCACGGCGCTGCCATTTCCAAGTATGGTCAACAGCCGCGGCCGTGCTTGCAGACGAAAGTACGTTGTTGCCGATTCTACTAGTAACTTTTGAAGGGTTCTTAACGATTCATACGTAACACGTCTGTATGCTCTCGACGGATCACAGAGTATGTATTTTATCTATCTTGGCGAGTCATAAACAAACCTGTTCTGTCTGTCAAGGAGGAGTAGGAGTAGGAGAAGAAGAATTACCACGTTCAATCATAGGTCGACAGGCACGAGAGGGGATAGGCAGGTGGCGACTTGAATATGCATGGGAGCCACGTAGATGTACGGGTCTCGAATCATTAGTGGCGGTGGGCTGCATCCGGCCTCCTTGCTTGATGAGTCCTTTGCAGCGCAAACATGAATGCGGCTGACCGTTCTACTGTGACCCCACCTCTGGTCCATCAGCACCAACATTGTTCAGGAGAATTCATTTGCATCCCAGATCGGCCGGGTGGATATCCCAGAGCCAGAAAATTGTCGTTGTTCCTCTCCTCCGGATAACGAATGAGTTTAAAGTCTCTGAGCAAGCACCAACCATGGGCCCGAGACGAAGGGGGTGCATCTCGTCGACAAAATCTTTGCCGTTAAGGCGTGAACCTATGTATACTAAGTAAAGTGAAAGCCCAAACCAGGGCGTTCATTCTCTTTGTTTTAAGAACATATTAAGATCGAACTAAAGGAGAGAGATACGAACGTATGCACCCACCAGATTCATCATCGCTGATCCCCTTTATTTATCTCCCAGTTGTGTCGAGCTCTCTTTCTTTCCTCATCCTTTGTATCAAGGCTTAGATTTCCGTAAAGCAAGCAGCTAGGTTCGTATACTGAGACCAGGGTGCGCAGTCAGGAATTTTAAACTTTTGACGATCAAATTGGTGCACAACAGAACTACAACAGGAGAGCAAGCCACCTTTGTTTAGGGTGCTTTAACCACCAGCTGGTTGATACAGATATTTCGACTAGAATGGGAATTAGAAAACAATACGTACTCCCTCCATAAAGAAAAGCGTGATCTAAACGCTTTTATATTTTTTTTACGGAGGAAGACATCCTAGTCAGCGTGTCCAAAGCCGGAGGGGATTTATTTATTTTTGACAACTAAGCAAGAGGGGTTATATTTGCCGGGTACTCTTTTTATCCCTCCCCGCGCAACTGAAATAACCTGAATACCATTTGATCGTGCAAAATCTTTTCAGCTTGAATACCAGAGGCGGCACCGAGTTTTACTCATCACGAGCTGTGATGGATGCAGGAGGAAGAAAACTTCGGCACCTCAAGGCTTGTAATTTTACTTTTCGTATGGGTATGTTTCTAAGGTCTTGTCATTTTTAATATATAGCCTGGCCTGAGGCCTTTTTGCAAAAAAAAAAAAAAGAATAGAGATAAAATGACGTAGCAGTACTATAGCATGCATGTGTGGAAAGGCAGCTTAGTTAATTAACTGTTCCATGCACTAATTACCTATGTAGTAGTATATGTATAGTTAGGTCAGTGTCATGCCATCCTTTTTTGTCGGTTGATGGCCCAGCGGAGTCGCACGTCGAACATGGACATCGAGTAGAAGGGAAGAAGTAGGCGCGGCTGACGTTTCATTCACATGGCATGCGGACAATATTCTATAGCTAGCTCACATGTGAGGTTGCATATCAGCATATGCAGAGTGATCCCACAAACATAAAGATGATAAGACCGATTAGCAAGGAACTAGCTAGGTATCTATCTGGCTAGCTTATAATTAGCTCCATTCCAAGATGAAATGGTTGGTCCAATGTACCTATCATGCAAACATCCATTGCACATTTGTATATGTATGTATGCCACGCACAAAGTAGGCGTAGGCACGTCGTCGTCCGATTCATTCAACATCGGATATAAAATGATTCCAGAAGAGAAGATTTAAGGTCGAGACAACAATTAGGTACCTACCGGTCGAGTGAACGGCCCCAGCTGGTACCAAAATTTAAATCATGACCCAAGCAGCCAGCCAACCACACACAACCATATATGCATGCATGTGCATGCATGCATCGGAAATACTCCCTCCGTTCATAAATACTTGTCTTTCTAGATATTTCAAATGACTACTACATACAGATGTATGTAGACATATTTTAGAGTGTAGATTCACTCATTTTGCTCTGTATGTAGTCACTTATTGAAATGCCTAGAAAGACAAGTATTTAGGAACGGAGGGAATAGCAATATATTTCATGCACGAAACAAACCAGATGGATAATCTATTAATTTAGCCGGACGATATATATGACCCAAACTTGGTGGCAACCAACGCCGCCACCACAACTGCCGATTGAACCGCGACGAGATGACATGCATGCATGCACGACACAAGCCATATTGCCCACGCTGATGCTTAAATAATACTTCCTCCGTTTCTAAATACTTGTCTTTCTAGGCATTTCAACAAGTGACTACATACGAAGCAAAATGAGTGAATCTACACTCTAAAATATGTCTACATACATCTGTATGTAATAGTCATTTGAAATTTCTAGAAAGACAAATATTTAGGAACGGCGGGAGTACTATGAAAGCTTGGACTCTTTTTCTTAATACTGCTTGTGAGACGTTCACGTCGTGGGGTTGTACGTGCATGCATGATGGCAAGATTATTTGTTTGTCTGTTTTGTTTGGACAAGCATGCATGATAAATTGGGGAGGACGGGCTAGCTACATAGTACTGGGTGGGCGCACACACACCAGCTTAGTTAACTAACCAACGCAGAGAGATTGAGAGAGAGACATGGGTGGTAGCTAGAGCACACACGAGACACGACACGGCAACATGCATCTGCTACAGGAGTTTGCTAGCTTGAGTTTGTGGCGTTGGCTGGCCTGGCCGGAGGATTCCGATCTAGCTTAGCAGGTGATGATTGATAAGGGACACGGGAAATTTGGAAAGGGAAAGGGGCCGAGTGTGGCCAGCCACGGGCAGGCAATGATGTGTGCCGGGGAAAACAGGACAAACAAAATAACCAGATGGCCGGTCAATGAGATCGCCCACTGCGTGCTCCGGCTCTCTCGCGCTCTTCTTTTTGTCATCGCGTAAAAAGGGTTAGCGACAAGTGGTGGTAATCATCAGGGGCTCTACCGTCTGATCCAGTGATACGTCTACATCGTATTTACTTTTCCAAACACTTTTATTTTTATTTTGGACTCTAACTTGCATAATTTGAATGGAACTAATACGGACTGACGATGTTTTCAGCAGAATTGCTATGGTGTTATTTATGTGCAGAAACAAACGTTCTCGGAATGACCTGAAACTTCACGGAGCAACTTTTCAGAAATAATAAAAAATCCTCGCAAAAGATGAAGACCAGGGGGCCCACCACCTGTCCACGAGGGTGGGGGCGCGCCTGCCCCTCATGGGCCTCCTGGAGCTCCTCCGACCTCAACTCCAACTCTATATATTTGGTTTCGGAGAGAGAAAAATCAGAGAGAAGGATTCATCGCGTTTTACGATACGGAGCCGCCGCCAAGTCCTAAAACCTCTCGGAGGGCTGGTCTGGAGTCCGTTCGGGGCTCCGGAGAGGGGAATCCGTCGCCATCGTCATCATCAACCATCCTTCATCACCAATTTCATGATGTTCACCGCCGTGCGTGAGTAATTCCATCGTAGGCTCACCGTCGTGTATTTGATCCCTAGTATCCACTATGTTCTGAGATTGATGTTGCTATGACTTTGCTATGCTTAATGCTTGTCACTAGGGCCCGAATGTCATGATTTCAGATCTGAACCTATTATGTTTTCATCAATATATGAGAGTTCTTGATCCTATCTTGCAAGTCTATAGTCACATATTATGTGTTATGATCCGTTAACCCCGAGGTGACAATAATCGGGATACTTACCGGCGATGACCATAGTTTGAGGAGTTCATGTATTCACTATGTGCTAACGCTTTGTTCCGGTACTCTATTAAGAGGAGGTCTTAATATACCTTCGTTTCCATTAGAACCCCGCTGCCACGGGAGGGTAGGACAAAAGATGTCATGCAAGTTCTTTTTCCATAAGTATGTATGACTATATTCTGATACATGCCTACATTATATTGATCAACTGGAGCTAGTTCTGTGTCACCCTAGGTTATGATTGTTACATGATGAACCGCATCCGGCATAATTCTCCATCACTGATCCATTGCCTACGAGCTTTTCATATATTGTTCCTTGCTTATTTACTTTGCCGTTGCTATTGCTATTATTACTACAAAATACCAAAAACATTACTTTTGCTACCGGTACCACTACTATTATATTACTTTGCTACTAAACATTTTGCTGCAGATATTAAATTTTCAGGTGTGGTTGAATTGACAACTCAGCTGCTAATACTTGAGAATATTCTTTGGCCCCCTTGTGTCGAATCAATAAATTTGAGTTGAATACTCCATCCTCAAAAACTGTTGCGATCCCCTATATTTGTGGGTTATCATCCAGCGTTGTTCGGTTAAAAACGCCAATTTTATCGGTTCAATTTAAAATTTTGATCAGTCGATATTGTTTGCGAAGAGTCGATTTTGTTTGCGAAGATGATGGAGGTGCAGCGGAGCATCAACGCCAATGCCAGCGGCGGCACCGGGACGGGCAAGGCGAGTCCCGGGGACACTAGGAAGGTCTCGGCCAGGAACAAGCTATAGTCGGCGGCAGCTAAAGAGGGTGAGTTCGAAACTTGATGGTTTGAGGTGTGTGTGTGTGTGTCCCCACAAGTGCGCGCCTGTGTGGAGGTTCGCGAGGAGGATTTATGTGGTCCACCAGTTTAGAAGGATGGAGGGGGCGACAACAAGCACGACGGTGTGGGACGCCTGGGAGAGGATGGGCTGGCAAGGCAGTCACGGAGCATCACCGGCCGCGGGTAGCGGATGCAGACGATTCAACTCATGCGGCTCGGGGGAAGAAGATGGATAGGGAGATCAAGGGTGGAAGAAAGCCATCAGACCAATGGATTGAAATTTGATGGTTCAAAAAAAATCGATTGATCCAAATTATTTTTTCATTCATACAACCCTTAGGCAATCCCTAAAAATGGATGCATGTATGCATGGCCAGGTTGCATTGCTTTCTTCCGTCGCCGTTGGCGGCTAAATTTCATGTTTTGACCCTTTTTCAATATCTATTCGAGATCTGACGCTGGTCCAATAAAATTTTGAGATCCGACCCTTTTGCTACCGTTAAGGTCCATGGCGGTAGGGTCTAACAGCCTACCGCCAAGGTCCCTGACGTTAGGGTTGCATGCTCTACCACAAAATTCTTCTAAGTGTTAAACACGGTGCGTGCCTGTGCCTACCGCCAAGCACCTTGACGATAGGGTTGTACAGGCTACCGCCAGTATGTTTGGCGATAGAGATGTTTCCTACCGCCAAGGTCCCAGGCGGTAGGGTGTTACACCCTACCACCATGGACCCTGGCGGTAGCAAAAGGGTCAAATCTCGAAAAAAAATTAAATTAAGGTCAGATCTCAAATAGATTTCAGAAAAAGGTCAAAACACAAATTTTTGCCGCCGTTGGCGATCGACATGAGTGCATGGCCGGCCTTTCCCGCAGGATGAGGAGTCGCTGGTCGTCTCTGCCGGAGACATACGTACCGGCACACGCATACGTATACACAAGTGCGACTTGACTTTTTTCTTGGGTTGTGCCTGACTGCTCGCTCGCTCGCCGTCGGCGAGTCAGTCAGCGTGTCAGCTTCACGCGAGGGTTGGCGTGCAAGCCACCGGTCTCCTGTCGGGTGCTTAATTAGCTTGCACCGTACCCGTACGTGTATTCTCGTGTGTGACTTGTGCCGTGGACGCACGGGCAGTCCCTAACTGGACCGTCAGTGACCATGTGAGTAGTAATCGCAATAGTACGTGTGTGTGTCTGTCTCCGATCTCCTCCCACGGCAACGCCGTACCGCCCGGCTGGAACCCGACGAGATCGATGGGGTTCATAAGAGCATCTCCAGCTGTGTCCCCGGCAGCTCTCTTCACACGTTTTTGTCGCGTCAGTATCAAAAAATCGGTTCAGTCGTGTCCTCATGAGACCGTTTTTTGTCGGTTTGAGTCGAAATTAGCGCCGGCGGATCCAGACCGAACCAGGCGCACTGGGGGTGCGCCCGAAAACGCCGGGGCGAGTGATTTTGGCGCGAAAGCGAATGGGTCCGTCGAGTCAGCGAGACGCTGCTTCGTCGCCCTCATCGCCTCGATTCCCGCGGGAATCAATGCGAAGGCTGCCGCGCTGCCGCGCCGGTCAGTCTCCATTGATGCCTCTCACGGGCGGCGCAGTGAATGTGCCGCGACGCGCGTCCAGCCACGCATCGCCCGGCATGCAGCCCGTCACCGCCCCGCTACGGTTATAAAAGACGACCTCCCCGCCGGTGGACGCCACAACTCTCATTTCCCCCACTCTCCGGCGTAGATAGCAACACTCCTATCTTCCCGCCGACGAGAAACATGGCCGAGAGGTACCCAGGCGACGACGCGGCGACGAATGGCTTCGGTCGACGCGAGTGGTGGGGCGTGCCAGGCCGCACCCTCGAGGCCATCCTCGACCACATCGAGACCGGCAACGTGCCGTGCCTCGAGTATCCGCAGCTGCCGACCTTCTCTCGCCGCCGTGGTAGCTCTTGGACACCGCTGCGGATGGAGGCGGGGTCGTCCTCGTCGTCGGGTTCTGGCTCACCGGCCGCGTTCCGCCCTGTCAAGCCCGAGCCGGAGGAGACGCCGCTCAGGCGCCGCACCTACAGCGTTGCCCTCGTCATCAACGAGGGTGCCCGGCCCTCCCTGCCTAGTCTGGCTCCGGGGAGGCGCTCCCTCCGCCTGGTCCGGCCGAAGCCCGAGCTGGGGCTGCTTCCGGTGAAGCGCCGGAGCACGTCGAGATGGCAGCCCCCGACGACGAGTCCGCTCTCAAGTGGGCGAAGGAGGACTACGTCCATGAGCAGGTCCGCCGCCAGCGCCGGGCGTACGCGCAGCTCCTGGCCCGGCGCCACGGGCGCGAGGAGCGCGGCGTCATCGTCCTCGACAGCGACGAGGAGGACGAGGCCGGGCCGTCCAGCGCGCCACCTCACCTCGCCGACCCTGGCCAGGGCTGCAGCAGCGATGTCGCCGGCCCAAGCCAGCCGCGTGACGATGACGACGACGATGACAACAACGGTGGCGACTAGACCCACTTCTACAGATTTCTCGACATGTAGACCGCCGCGGTGGCGGACGGTGGCGGCTAGGCGTAGTTCAGTCGTAGTTTGCATGTTTTCATGTTTTACGTACAAATTTGAATGAAGTTTCGCCGAATTCGTGCAAATGTCGCCGAGTTTGCATATATTTTGTACACAACATCGCCGCACCCGGGGCGACCGGTGGACCGATGACTGGGAGCTAGGCCACCCCCACGCACCAATCTAGCGCCGGCTCGCCCCCGGAGGGCTCTTTTTTCAGCGCCCTGAGGGGCCAAACGGCTGGAGATGCTCTAAGCACGCATCCAGCCTTGGTTTGGTTTGGGTGTAGTTGGTTGGTGCACAAGGTTTTGGTGTGTCGTTCGGCAAATGACCCTGAAGATTATTAATCTATGAACAAGTATACGATGATTACTACCTCCGCCCTGGTTTACCGGTCCTTAGTATTTTGTGTCAAATTTTGATCATGGTGTAATTAATAAAATGTTAATGCATGTCACAAAAAATAGTACTATTAGAAGCAATGTTTACATACAAATTCAAGGATATAATTTTTATGACATACATTAACATTATATTAGTTAAATCTATGATAAAATTTTAACACTAAATACAAAGAGGACCAATAAACCAGGACATAGGTAGTACAAAATACTCGGAGGAAAAAAATAGAGAGGCTACATTTTTATAGAGTGAAAAAAGGGAGACTGCATGCATGGATCTCATGATGCGAGTTTCTCCCCGAAAATACTTCCTTTCTTCGGGTTTACAAGCTTCTCACAAATTTTGATCAAAAATTTAACTAATGAATTAGGAGTTTTACGGCACAAAAAATGTATCATTTGGAAGTTCTTTCGCATATAAATTTAACGATATAATTCTGTGGCATATCATCCAGGTTTTGTTATTCACTTTCATAGTTAAATTTGGACTCAAAATTCAAAGAGGACTAATAAACTCCAATGGAGAAAGCAGTCTCTAGTAGCGCCCTTCTATTTTCCGCAAAAATAAATAAATTAAAATAAACGCTCTTGTATGATGAGTTACTTGTGTTCATCGTGGACCGAGCATCCTAAATGGTACAGTATTCTCATAGTCACATGCAACTGACGTCCTCGAGAGAATGTCAACTATATCCATGCAAAAAAAGAAAATGTCAACTATATTCACTGCAAAAAAAAAGAGAATGTCAACTATATGTACGTATGGCATTGACGGTGCCAGCCACAGCAACGCTTTACAAAATTTTCCCGAATGGTGTTTAATAATAATGTAAAATAATGAATATGATTAGGTATCAGTTGACTGAGATTTAGTCATGTATCAGTCAAGTAGCATAACATGTAAGAAAAATAACAGAATTTTTTCGCCTGGATCTTCACGTAAAATCTGACAAATATGGCGATAGAGATTTTGAAAAGATAGGCGATTTGGTTAAACAAAAACTGTGGCAGATCCACCCGACATTTGCAATGCGTGAGTGCATGCATGCCCACGGTGCTTTCCCCCCGTTGCCGTTGGCGCTCGAGGTGCAAGCATGCATGGCCGGCCACTCCCGCAGCACCAGCAGCCGCTGTTTTCCTCTAACGCCTTGTACAATGCAAAGCGTTTAGGGAAGATGCGTCGCACGAGGATAGACGTTTCTTTAAGTATAAATAAACCAGCGTTTCTTTAAGCATATATGTTTATTTGTAAAGGATAGATATTTAAGTAGACGTCTCTCCAGCAGAAATAAACGCTGATGCTTCGGGTAATTCGGTTTATTTTTCTAAGCACTTTCCTAAGTATTCAGCATTGTACATACGTCGTAATGGCGCACGCATACTTACGGGCGTGCGACCTCTTTTGTTTGTGCGTGCTGTCAGTCAGTCAGTCACTCGGTCGCTTCGCACGAGGGGTTGCCGTGCACGCCATGACCGATCGGTCTGCTGTCAGTCGGGTGCACTTAGTACGTACGGTCTTTTCCAGCGACGACGGCTAGCTCGCACCGTGTACATACTGTACATACGTGTCGTCGTTACTGCGTGCGCGTGGTGCATCAATCGGTCGCAATGGCCCATGTGCGAGATAACGAAACGACGGCATTGTCGTGGACGTACGGTGCCCGTCTCCGGTCGACCGTGGATGGCAACGCCGTACCGGCCGGCCGGCGACGTGACTGGTCAATAATAAGCGTGCATCAAGCTTTGCTTAACTGCTTTTAGGTTGGTGCTGGGGTTGAGGGGTATCCTTTTAGATTAGCCATAACGTTCGGGAAATGATGGACAGCAACACATGAATGATGTGAATCTTGTCCGGTCATAGGGTTGTTGGTGGGTAGCACTAGCATAGCACGCTCATGCGCTTTGTGTTAAGCTACGGCGGTTTTGTAGTTGCCTCGCGGGCTTCCAGTTCCAGCCTTCCAGGTCTTGTGTTCTGAATCAAACTTTTGATCATCAATTCGACCAATAAACACCACTTATATGTAACAAAGATTACGCCATTAAGAATACCATTACTTTGAATGCGAAGCCCGTATTCCATCTATTTGTAACATACCCTAACTTATACTTCCTCCATCTAGTTTTTTCTTTTCAGAAAAATCAGATAAAGGTTCACCAGAGCATCCCATACATAATAAAAAATTATCGAGGTCCTTGCACCATCGAACGACCGTTGTCGCTGCTCCGATACCGGAACCGGCTTAACCTCGTTGATGGCAGCCGAGAAGTCTTCATACACGTGCCCCTGAGGATCAGCGCGTCGAAGCCGCAGTCATCGTAGTTGAACCTTTGAATTGATCTGAAGAGTCTGACACCAAATCTCGAGGACGCATAGACACGACAAGAAATCCTAATCTCGCTGCTCCGAGGAGCCAATAGGGATCTACGCCAGAGCTCCGTCGAACCCTTCCCGATGGACAAACTCGAGGAACATCAGGGCCCTGAAGACTAATTTGAAGATGAAGCATCGCCTTTGTGAGGACTAAAACCCTAACCTATCTACTATTTCAAGCGAGACACCAAGATTCCCCTCCCCGCCACCGGCCAATGGAGCGACAAGCAGGCGGGAGGCAAATACATGGGCTCACCCGCGAAGATCAGTGGAGGAAGGCTTTCCCCTAGTTGCCTTGTGTGAGG
>NC_041380.1:591166036-591177382 GCF_002162155.2 Triticum dicoccoides
TGTTTAGGTTATCCCCTCCGTCTGCGTTTATTAAGCCCCCTCTTATTTTGGACCAAATTTTGGCCATGAAGTTAACTAATAAAATGTGAACTACTATATGTCACAAAAATTATACGGTGAGAAATCTCTTTGAAATACAAATCCAGTGGTATACTTGTTCGCTAATCAAATTCATCGTCAAAATTTGACCCCCAAAACAAGGGTGCCTTGCAAACCTCAATGGAGGAGTAGTTGATATTCGAGATGCTATATAATTAAATAATACAATTGACCACAAGACATGCCTCCTTCCACCCATGTGTCTGTCGATTAACAGGGTTCATCTACCTTTCGAAAAAAATAGGCTAGATCCCCCTCTCTTCTCTCTCCTCCTAACTGGACACCAAACCACAAACATTCTACTACATGCATGGTCCCCACTTACTTTCTCTTTTTCCGACATGATTACTTTGTGATTAGCATCGGATGGCTCCCTTCAAAATTTTGTCCGCGGAACACGTCCGGACATAAAAACAAACATATACCGAAGACATTTTGCAGGTCAGCTTTGGAGATGCCCTAAACTACATTTTTCTTTCTGCTATGATAGTTATAGCAAAGACTTGATCCTCCGCGAAATCCATGCAGTCTTCCCGTGGTGCAGTTAATTTAGTAAGACCCAAAATGCCACGATGTCTAATTTGTGCGATTTTCTTGTTCTTATGTTTCTTTTCCTAATCTTGTAACACGGTACTCCAAATGCGCCATGACATCTAGCTAACCGGTACTCCGGATTCATCATGAAAGGAACACCAATCACCATTTAGCAATTGTATATCATTTCTTTTGTGAACCTAAGTACTAAGTAAAGTGAAAGCCGAAGCCAAGGCGTTCTCTTTGCTTTAAGAACAAAATTAAGATCGAATTAAAAGGAGGGAGATGCCTTTCCTTCCAGATTCGTGATCGGAGATGATCCTTTTTATCCCTAGTTTATTTTCTTTCTTTTATGCGATTGTGAAACCTTTTATGTCCCAGTTGTGTGCTCTGGTTCTGCATTCTTTGTATCTAAGGCATAGATTTCTGTAAAGCCGAGAGATATATATGTTGTGGCCAGGGTGCGTGCGTCAGGAATCTTGAACTTTTTTGATAAAAAATTGGTGGAGAACAGAACTGATAGGAGATCAAACCGCTTTTTTCTTTGGATATATACACACTGCTTTATTTGACCACCAGCTGTTGAATGTGGGCATTGCCAGCAATATGAGAGTAAGAAATGGATGGCATCATACTACCGCAAACCTCTTTTTAGCGGATACGGTACCTACCGGCAAACCATCTGCCACTCAAATGCGAAGTGATTCGTGCTATAGGGAGGCCCACAAACAATGTATAGATGTGTATAATGAGAGTCTATCTCTTGTATCTTTATTAATAGTCAAATCAATGTCAGATGAAAGGGGCCCATGTCAGCAATATAGTTATACTTGACGCATGCATGGTCCATTCTCTCTCCTCATTCCCACGTACTGAAGATGCATCACATGTCAGACTAATTCACGCCTTTTATTTTTTCTTTGGCAATTTCATTCATTCATATATTTTAAACTGCAACTTGATTTTTGAAACATTTTATATATTTGAACTCCTGATGCCATGACCTTCAGAACAAGACCAATCTTAAATACATTCAAACATATTTTAATTTCAACATTTCAAATGTGTGAAACATGTTTTGTGGCATACACGAAATAAGTATTTGAGTGAAACCAAAATTTTCAAATGAGTACATTCTGTTTTCATGCATATGGAACAAATTTCATCATGAAATATTTTTAACTTGTTATTTAGAAAATGTGAAACTAGTTATTTTAAAACATGTGAGACAGATTATTTCAATTTTTTTATAAATGAGCGAAATCTATTTTATGAAGCGAGTGAAATTGTTTTTTCATAGCATTTAAATTTCACTTATTTCAAGTTAAAATTTATATTTCAAACATTTGAAACTAACATTTGAGATGATTGAAATACATTTGAATATATTTCGTAAATACAAAGTGGAATTAGTTTTTGAGATATTTTTTGTAATGAGTGAAATCAGTTTTATGAAATGGGTTATTTCAATTAATTGAAATATGTTTTTTGAATTCAATGAAACCAATTTTATGAATTGAATGAAATCATTGTTTGAATGAGTGAAATCGTTTTTGAAATGAGTGAAATATAATTTTTGAAATGAGCGTAATCTGTTTTATGAAGCGAGCAATTTTATTCCTTTTCAATTGAGTGAAATCGTTTTTTTAATAATCGAGATGAGTTATTTGAAACAAGTGACATCAAATGAGTGAAGTTAGTTTTATGAAATAATTTAAGTTTATTTTTGTGACATATACCAGCTTCTTGAAACAAGAATATTTTTATTTTCAAATGAGTGAAATTAGCTTTTCAAATTATTGAAACATGTATTTCTTTCAATTGAAACGACTCAAATCAGTTGTATCAAATGAGTGAAATGTGTTGTTTGATTCAATGAGTGAAATCAGTTGTCTGAAATGTTTGAAATAAATTTTCGAATGAGTGATATCCATCATTTTGAATGGGCCTAAATCTATCTTTTGAAAATGAGTGAAATATGTTTATTCAAATGATTGAAAATGAGCGAAACACTAGAAAAAACTTTGTGAGTTCCATATTCCAGTTTGTGAAAAATGAGCGAAACACTAGGAAAAGCTAGAAAAAATGTTGTCCTATCAAATATATCCGTGTCTCTGTGAGTACCATATTCCAGTTTATGAAAATGAATGAAACGCTAGGAAAAACTTCTATGACATAGTGAAACAATCTAATTTTTATGAAAGTGATCTCAAACAAAATTGAAATATATAAAATAAAATATATTTCAAACATATCCAAAATTGATCTTGTTCTGAAGGTCTTGTCACCACGAATTCAAATATATAAAAAGTTTCAATAATAGACATTTGGTTCAAAGGATATGAATCATTAAAAATATGAGGAGAAAAATAAAGCATGTCATATGTATGGCTTGAGAGAATGCATGCATGCATGCACCGTTCTCTCTATTTTAACTCTCTCTCTTCTGTAAAGCTGACAATATCTGACATCAGTACATGTATTGCTATGTCCAATCTAATATCTGGAAATAGAGTATAAGATATGCACAGATCTTGACAAAAGTGATGGATGGTGGATTGGCCACCGGTACATACCAGCACCGGTAAAATAACTTAGTCGACCATACTACCCATAGATATCGGTTCCGCTAGAATTTCATTTTACCACAGTTGTGTGCTCTCTTTCTGCATTCTTTGTATCTAAGGCATAGATTTTCGTAAAGCAGAGAGATTTATATATTTTGGCCAGGGTGCGTGCGTCAGGAATCCTAAACTTTTTTATCAAATTGGTGTTGAGCATGACTGGTAGGGGATCAAGCCACTTTTTTCTTTGCATGTACACACTGCTTTATTTGACCTCAAGCTGGTTGTATGTGTCGACATTGCCAGCAAAATGAGAATAAGAAAATAACGCCACGTGTCCATACCAGAGGGAAGGATTTGCCAGCTGTTTCTTTCACCGTGCAAATTATTAATTAAATAACCTGGAAAATGTTCAGTCCTGCTCATATATAGTCTCAGTTTTTTCTAAAACTGATTATAGGCTCATGTATAAGTAGAGAGAGAGAGTGTTTGTTGTTGCTGCATGCAGTACTATAGCATGTGTCGAAAAGCACCATAGTTAATTAACCGTGTCATGGAGAAGTACTACTAATTACCTACTCCCTCCGTTCCAAAGTATAAGTGTTTCAACCTTAATACAACTTTGTACTAAACTAAAGTTAGTACACATATAGTTAGGTCAGTGTCTTGCCATCCATTCGTGTTTGTCCGTAGATGGGTGGATAGCCAGAACTGGACATGCTTAGAAGAAGGTAAGCGCTGATGTTTCATGCACAAGGCATTTCAGACATTGGTTATAGGTAGACGGTAGTGACCACACGATCATAAACATGACAAGACGAGCATGGAACTTGCTAGATTAGATATCGATCTGGCTTGCTTGGCTCCATTCCAAGAGGAAAATGGTTGATCCAATCTACAGTAGTACGTATCAATGATGCACGTATATGTATGGCCAGTTGGCCACGCACAAAGTAGGCGTAGGCACGTCGTCGTCCAGATTCAGTCATTAGATACAAAATGATTCCGGAAGAGAAGAATTAAGGTCGAGACAAGTAGGTGCCACCCGACCGAGTGGCCGGCCCAAGCTCATGCCGATATTAATCTCGACGGACCCAACCAACCAGCTTACAACACACAACTATTTAGCACGATTACATGCATATGCATGGGAAATAATACTCCCTTCATTCGAAAATACTTGTTGGAGAAATGAATATATATAAACGTAGTTTCAGATATAATTAATATGTCTATGTAGCACCATTTTGCCCACACGGATGCTAAAATATTATGGAAGCTCAAAAGAGTTAGTACTCATGACTTGTGAGACGTTAACGTCGTGGGGCTATCTATGTATGCATGATAGCGAAATAGTTTGTTTGTTTTTGTTTGGACATGTATCCTTGATAAATTGGAGAGGAGGGGCTGGTTACATAGTACTGGGTGGGCACACAGACCACACCACACCACACCAGCTGTTAACTAACTAACCAACACACAGGGAGAGATTCACATCAGAGAGAGACACGGGTGGTAGCTAGAGCATACACGAGACACGACATGGCGATATGAATCTACTACAGGAGTCTACTAGCTGAGTTTGTGGTGTTGGGAGGAGCCGGGGCTAGCTTAGCGGTAATGATTGAGAAGGGACACCGGAAATTTGGAAAGGGAAAGGGGCCGAGTGTGGCCAGCCACGGGCACGCAATGATATGATGTGTGCCGGGGAAAACAGGACAGACAAAACACCCTCTGATGGCATGCCCGGCCTATGAGATCGCCCACTGCGTGCTCCGGCTCTCTCCTGCTCTTGCTTTTGTCATCGCGCAAAAAGGGTTAGCGACTAGTGGTGGTAATCACCGGTGCTCCTCCCGTCTGATCCAGCGTTGTTCGGCTAAAAGTGCCAGTTTTGCTAAAAATAAGTTGCCCGAAATTAAAGTTTGGGCCAGTTGATTTGGTTTGAAAAGACAATAGAGGCGCAGCGGAGCACCGAGGCCGCTGCCGACGGTGGCGCCGGGGTGAACAAAGCGAGGCCCAAGGACGCAGGCAAGGCCTCAAGGAACGAGCTGTAGCCGGCGGCAGCGAGGGGGGTGGGGGGAGTCCGAGACTTGATAATTTGAGGTGTGGATTCGCGGGGGAATTTGGGTGGTTCGCCGGTTTAGAGGGATGTCGGGGGCGGCGACAAGCACGGTTGTGTGGGTGGGTGGGGGCGAGGAGAGGGCGGTGACGATGACATGTACTTAGGGTAGGGTCTTAGGCCTGACCTAGACACCCTACCCAAGGACACTACCCTAGAGTTAAAGGCCTACAAGGTTCAACAGAAGATGTCGACTGAAATCGACCTGAAGTGCAATCCACTCGACGGAAGATTCCACTCGGATGTCTCAATTCCACTAGACCATGGTAACTCCACCCGACCATACAAGAACCCACTCGGATTCCAGAAGGCCTAAAGTCACCCCAGGATGACAACGGTCAGGCACTCACTCCATCGTCATAAAGACCATTTATTGCAGGCGTTACCAGTAACGTTTAGGACATAACTCTCATTGAACCCTGTGTAACTGAGGGCTGCTAGGGCCCACACGCACTCTTTATAAGCCGCCCCTCCCCTCTGGCACAAGGGTTCGCACCCCCTGTAACTATTCCACATTCCAATCGACAGAGCCTCCGCGGCATCGAGACGTACAGCTGTTACCTCCTTCGAGAGGGGCCTGAACTCGTAAACTTGTGCATACAACCTCGTCGTAGCTAGAACACTGCCCTCTCCTACGTACCCCCTACTTTTACTGTCAGACTCGTTCCCACGACAGGCGGGGCGGCGAGGCGGTCACGGAGCGCCGCCAACCTCGGGCAGCGGATGCATACATTTCAGGCGGTGCTTGTTGGCGGTTTGGGGAAAAAGGTGAAGAGGGAGATCGGGAGGTGGAAGATGGCCATTTGACCAATTGATTCACATCCGGCGGTTCAAACAAAAAAAATCAACCGACCCAAGTTACCTTTTTCATTCATCCCACCCTAGCCAGTCCCTAAAAGTTTTTTTTGAAGGACCGGCCAAGGCTGGTGTTTCATTGATATAAAGCAGGGAGCAGATGACAAAGTGACAAGGCGGGGATCCGGAGATCAAGGAAAGAATGAAGAAGAAAAATAAAAAAGGGGGGACAGGGTGCCTACGACACCAAAAACAGCTAGCCTACTCTCCCGGCGGATCCCCGAAGGGGCTCTGGATGTTCTTGGCGCCGCCTTGTTGCCAGAGGTTTAAGCCTCTTCTGATCGCAAGAGTCACATCTTCCACGTTGGCCACTTTTGCCCTGAAAGTGCAATTGTTCCTCTCCTGCCAGATCTCCCAAAGGGCAAGCATCGCGAGTGCCTTGGCTCCCTTCCTGTAATTTGGTGGCGAGGCCTTGACCATGGCCTGTATTCTGTCGATGGAGCTTTGTTTTCCGATCCAGGTCTCCTGGCGCATGGCCTGGCAGCAATGCCAAGCGGAGATTTTTGTCCAGGTTGCGGTCGCAAAACGGCATTGCCAGAACAGATGGTCGGAGCTTTCCAGGTTACGGAGGCAAAGCTGACAGAAATAGCTATTGATCCAACCTCTACGTTGTAGCCTGTCGTTGCACCAGAGACAGTCCTGGTGGAGCAGCCATGCAAAAAAATTCAGCTTTGAAGGCGCCCATGTGTCCCAGATCACCATGCGTAGACGGGATTCCACGCGGCTCTGGAACTGAGTAGCGTACGCCGATCGCACGGAGTACTGCCTGGAGGCACCGATCTTCCAGGTGATATCGTCTCGGCTGGCTTCTTGGAGGGCCAGGCGACGCGGGTGGAGCCGCCTGTGCAGGTTGAGCACCTCCGGGGCGATTGAGCTGGCGTCGCCGTAAGCTAGGTCGGTGATCCAGCGATTGTCGATAAGTGCTTGCGCAACTGACCTGTTCTTCTGTCTGGAGAGCTTGAAAAGGGTGGGATGGAGATCTTTCAACGGTGTCGCGTCGAACCAAGACGAATGCCAGAAGCTGGCCGTCTGGCCGTTGCCGACCACAATCTTGGTGGCCGCACAAAAGAAGGCGTGGCCAGAGGCGTCGCAGGGTGGTTCCGTCCCCGCCCACGGCCGCTCCAGGCTTTTCCAGGCGTGCCAGAGCCAGCGTTGCCGGAGAGCGCGGCTGAATTTCGTCAGGTCAAGGATGCCGAGTCCCCCATGCTCGATCGGTGAGCAGACCCGTCTCCAACTGACTTTGCAGCTGCCGCCAGAGAGCTCCTGATCCTGGCCCCAGAGGAAGCGTCGTCTGCACTTGTCAATTTCCTTGAGAAGCTTCGCGGGGAAACGTAGCGCCGTGAGGGTGAAAGTTGGCATGGCCGTAAGGACACATCTGACGAGTACTCGGCGGGCGATGATGGACAACATCTTCCCTTTCCATCCGGCAAGTCGAGCCCTAATACGATCGAGGATGAATTGAAGGTGAACGAGTCGGAGACGGCCAATCGTTAAAGGGAGCCCTAAGTATCTAATTGAGAACTGCGTAGTCGGTCCTCCAAAAGACTGGAGCACTGTGTTGAGGTCGACGTTGCTGCAGCAAATCAGGGTCGCCGTAGACTTGGCGTTGTCGATCTTCAGGCCGGTTGCATCGCCAAAGCTACTGAGGATGTCCATGAGGTGGTCGATCTCCTCCTTGATCGGGTTGGCAAAGATGACAGTGTCATCTGCGTAGAGGCTAACTCTGAATTTGATTTCCCTACCAGGCACCGGTGCAATAACAAGCTCTTCCTCGGCCGCTTTGAGCAAGCGATGGATGGGATCTATAGCTAGGATGAAGAGAAGCAGCGATAGAGGGTCGCCCTGACGAAGGCCGCGTCGATGCAGGATGGATTTGCCGGGGATGCCGTTTAGGAGGAAGGCGGATGAAGAAGTGACAAGCAACAGGGTGATCCAATCCCGCCATCTAGCGCTAAACCCTAAAGTAACCATGAGCTCGAGTAGGTATTACCATGAAACATTGTCGAAGGCTCTAGAGATATCTAGTTTGAGGAGAACCGCCGGTGTTTTCCGACGATGCAAAGCCCTAACACAGTTCTGCACGTAGATGAAACTATCATGGAGACATCTGGACTTTAGAAAAGCTGTCTGGGCCGGCGATATGATGTTCTGGATAACTGGAGCCAGCCTGATTGATAGAACTTTGGAGACAAGCTTGGCGATGGAGTGGATCAGGCTAATTGGGCGGTAGTCGCCAATGCCTCTCGCGCCGTCCTTTTTAGGGATCAGGGCATCGATCGCAGAGTTGAGCAGGCCAAAATTGTTGTCGGCCAAGCTGTAGAATTGGTTGAATGCCTACAACACATCTTCTTTGATAATCTATCAGCACGACCTGAAAAACTACCCACTGAAGCCGTCCGGTCCTGGCAATTTTTCCGCCGGCGTGGCTTGGATTGCCGCCCACACCTCATGCTCAGAAAAGGGGTTGTCCAGCCCCCCTCCTTGGATCGTTGGCATGTTGATTTGGCTCCCGTTGATCGTAGATGCCCTCTGGCTTGCAGTCCCAAGAATGGCGTCAAAATGGCTGTGGATGGCCGTTTCTTTGTCGCTGTGGGCCATGGTTACCGTCCCGTCGATGGTCAGGCCATGAATGAAATTTTTCCTCCTTCGTGAGCAGATCTTGGCCATGAAGAATTTTGTTGGGGCGTCGCCGGAGCGTAGCCAGGTGAGCCTAGATGCCTGTCTCTTCATGCAGCGTTCGATCGCTGCCAGCCCTAGCAGCCTGAGCTTGAGGCCCTTCCGCAGTTCACGCTCGGCCGGCGATAGTTGCCGTCTTTCGTGGGCTACATCGAGGCGCAAAATGACCTCGCAAGCTATGTGGAACTGCAGCTTCACGTCGCCAAAGAGACTCTGACTCCAAATGCATAAATCCTTGGTCGTGCGGGCAAGCTTGACATGGAGGCGAGTGATCGCATAGGAGGTTGCAACTGGCCACGTCCAAGCCGCGGTCACCGTGTCCAGGAAGTGCGGAAAGCGGGGCCAGAATGACTCAAATTTGAAGCACCTGCGGTGGCGAGGGCCGCTGCGTCAGAGAGCAGCAGCGGGCAGTGGTCGGAGCACGCCGTGGAAGCAGCCAACAACATTGTTTGGGGGAACAAAATTTCCCATGGCACATTACAGAAGAACTTGTCGATGCCCACCATTGTTGGGTTGTCGCGCTCGTTGCTCCAGGTGAATTTGCGGTTTGCACATTTGATTTAGCGTAATCCGGCTCTATCTAAGGCGGCCCTAAAGCGTCCCATGAGCCTCCTATTTAGGTTGAGGTTGTTCTTCTCCCTAGCCTCGTAAATTTGATTGAAGTCGCCGTTGATTAGCCATGGCTCAGAGCAAGGTGGAGCAGAGTTTGTGATCTCGGCTAGGAAGGCCTCTTTGCCTGCGTCGTCGGTCGGGACGTAGACTGAAGTTAACCAGAACGAGGTCTGGTGTGTAGCTAAGCTTACTTTGACAGTGATCGCAAACTGGCCAACGGCGTGGGTGACTACGTCGACTAGGTCCTGATTCCACAGGATGGCGATGCCGCCGCGAGTGCCAGTGGCGGGAAGCACCGCGCACCCCCGCAGGATTTGGCTACCGATGTCGCGGACGAGGGCCGGCATCCACTCGTCGATCTTGGTCTCTTGCAAGCACAAGATGGATGTGCGATGCGCAGCCACAACCTCTCGAACCGCTTCTCGCTTCACCGGTGAGTTCAGGCCTCGAACATTCCAGCTCATGATCGGGGGTGTGGTGGGTTCGTCATTCATGGGGACACATGTTGTTTCTCCGGTGACTACACATACTAAGAAAACACAGGTACACCACCGAGCAATTCGGGGAACGTCGTCGCCCACCAATAGGCCCCAAACTACGACAGCGCCAGCTCGACCTCGCACTACTACAATCACAGGGGGGAAGCGAACCTAACTCAGACTAGCCGGGCGCTGGCCGCCACCGGAGACTACAGCTACTACTACAACAGAGAGAGCTCCCTAACATGACTACACCATGGCCTCCCCGGCGACTCCTTCAGGCCCGTTGAGGCCGGCAGCGATGCGTAGAGCTTCTGTGCCCATTCTGGTGAGCTTGGCGATGACGGCGATATCTTCTTCAGAGAGGGGCTCGTCAAACCTGTGCACGAGCGCCTCCGCCGCCTTCTTCGTCATCTTCTCTTTTGGACCAAGGAGGCCAAGGCCCTGAACCAAGCGGAGCGTGCCGTGTTGGGCAACGGGCACCTTGCAGTTCTGGGCTGCCTAGCGTGCGCTCTGCCGTGGTGGGGGAACAGACATGGCACACGTCTTGGGGGGAGCAGAGCTGCGCTTGGACGAGGGCAGGCTGAGCAGGGGAGCCGGTTTGTCGCAGAAGAGGCGTTGGGGCGCAGTTCAGGAGTCGGCGATCTCGAGGAGTTAAACTTGCTGCGTGACTGCCCCCAGCTCGACAGCAATCGTTGTCGCGGCCGTCAGGGTCTAGCAGCTGAGCAGCGCTGGACTGTGGCATGAACCTGAGAACGTTGGGCTGAACACGTCCGGGATGTCCACCGATTCCTTGCCCTTGGACCTCCTTGCTTCTTCTTCAAATTCGAGCGGCACAGCCGTCGAGGCCGCGATCACCTCATCCAGCTGGGCCGCGACGTCATCGCCAGGAGCCATGGGGGCGATCAGCACCTTGTCTGCCGTGGTGAAGAACTCGTCGACACCGTCAGGAGCGGGGGTGGTGGCAGGAGCGGGCAGGCGCCGACCGTTGGTGGCGTGGGCACGTGCACCAGGCTGGCCAGGCGGTGCTTGTCGGTCTTCTTCTTGCTTGGGTACACTTGGGCAGAGGAGCGGTCGCGGCCTCCATGCCGACCACTGCTCAAGCGCCGGGGCGGAGGGGAGCGGCTGCGGTGGCGCACTCTGCTTGTGGCCCCGTCCGCACCTGACGAGGCGTTGGAGGCATGCCCGCGTCCCAACAGCGTGTCCTTCCAAGAGCGACGGCCGCCGTTGCCCCGCCCATCATCGTCGCGGCGCGGGTCACCGCGAGGGAGCCCCCGGCGGCCAGTGTTGACCACCGGCGCGCGTTGTTAATGGCGGTGGTGCTCTTCAGGCTGTCCGTCCTCCACGTGCATGACCCAAGTGCCAGGGAAGGTGCGCGGCAGGTCGTCGTCATGATCCAAGCCGGAGG
>NC_041380.1:591177635-591192181 GCF_002162155.2 Triticum dicoccoides
GTAGTCCTCCACCCTGTCGACGTGGATGAGCAGATCGTAGTGTTCGACTCCGGATGGCAGGGCGACCCGCCGGTCAGGCGGCGAGTGGCCCTCCATCTCCTCGACGCGGACCGCGCCCTAGGGAAGCTTCCAGTAGGTGTGCCTGGTGGGGATGAAAGCCATGTCCCAGACCCACACCCAGCAGGCGAAATGCTATTGGGAAACGTAGTAATTTCAAAAATTTCCTACGCACACGCAAGATCATGGTGATGCATAGCGACGAGAGGGGAGAGTGTTGTCTACGTACCCTCGTAGACCGGCAATGGAAGTGTTGACACAACATAGAGGAAGTAGTCGTACGTCTTCCCGATCCGACCGATTCAAGTACCGAACGTACGACACCTTCAAGTTCTGCACACGTTCAACTCGGTGACGTCCCTCGAGTTCCGATCCAGCAAAACGTTGAGGGAGAGTTTCGTCAGCACGACGGCGTGATGACGGTGATGATCTTCTACCAACGTAGGGCTTCGTCTAAGCACCGCTACGATATGACCGAGGTGGAATATGGTGGAAGGGGGCACCGCACACGGCTAAGGAACGATCACGAGGATCAACTTGTGTGTCATGGAGTGCCCCCTTGCCTCAGTATATAAAGGAGGGAGAGGAGGAGGTGCGGCCGGCCCTATGGGTGCGCCTGGAGGAGTCCTAATCCAACCGGGAGTAGGACTCCCTCCTCTTGCCTTGTTGGAAAAGGAAGGAGGAAGGGAGAAAGAGGAAAGGGGGGCGCCCCCCCCCCTTCCTTGTCCTAATAGGACAAGGGGGGAGGGGGAGCGCGGCCTGCCCTGGCCGGCCCTCCTCTTCACCCTTATGGCCCATGTAGGCCCAATAACCCCCGGGGGGGTTCCGGTAACCCCCCGGTACTCCGGTAAAATCCCGATTTCACCCGGAACGTTTCCGATATCCAAATATAGGCTTCCAATATATCAATCTTTATGTCTCGACCATTTTGAGACTCCTCGTCATGTCCGTGATCACATCCGGGACTCATAACAACCTTCTGTACATCAAAACACAAAAACCCTAATTACGATCGTCACCGAACTTTAAGCATGCGGAGCCTATGGGTTCGAGAACTATGTAGACATGACTGAGACACGTCTCCGGTCAATAACCAATAGCGGAACCTGGATGCTTATATTAGCTCCTACATATTCTACGAAGATCTTTATCGGTCAGACCGCATAACAACATACGTTGTTCCCTTTGTCATCGGTATGTTACTTGCCCGAGATTCGATCGTCAGTATCTCAATACCTAGTTCAATCTCGTTACCGGCAAGTCTCTTTACTCGTTCCGTAATACATCATACTACAACTAACTTATTAGTTGCAATGTTTGCAAGGCTTGAGTGATGTGCATTACCGAGAGGGCCCAGAGACACCTCTCCGACAATCGAAGTGACAAATCCTAATCTCGAAATATGCCAACCCAACAAGTACCTTCGGAGACACCTTTAGAGCACCTTTATAATCACCCAGTTACGTTGTGACGTTTGGTAGCACACAAAGTGTTCCTCTGGTAAACAGGAGTTGCATAATCTCATAGTCATAGGAACATGTATAAGTTATGAAGAAAGCAATAGCAACAAACTAAACGATCAAGTGCTAAGCTAACGGAATGGGGTCAAGTCAATCACATCATTCTCCTAATGATGTGATCCCGTTAATCAAATGAAAACTCATGTCTATGGTTAGGAAACATAACCATCTTTGATTAACGAGCTAGTCAAGTAGAGGCATACTAGTGACTCTCTGTTTTTGTCTATGTATTCACACATGTATTATGTTTCCGGTTAATACAATTCTAGCATGAATAATAAAACATTTATCATGATATAAGGAAATAAATAATAACTTTATTATTGCCTCTAGGGCATATTTCCTTCAGTCTCCCACTTGCACTAGAGTCAATAATCTAGATTACACAGTAATGATTCTAACACCCATGGAGCCTTGGTGCTGATCATGTTTTGCTCGTGGAAGAGGCTTAGTCAGTGGATCTGCAACATTCAGATCTGTATGTATCTTGCAAATTTCTATGTCTCCCACTTGGACTAAATCCTGAATGGAATTGAAGCGTCTCTTGATGTGTTTGGTTCTCTTGTAAAATCTGGATTCCTTTGCCAAGGTAATTGCACCAGTATTGTCACAAAAGATTTTATTGGACCCGATGCACTAGGTATGACACCTAGATCGGATATGAACTCCTTCATCCAGACTCCTTCATTTGCTGCTTCTGAAGCAGCTATGTACTCCGCTTCACATGTAGATCCCGCCATGATGCTTTGTTTAGAACTGCACCAACTGACAGCTCCACCGTTCAATAAAAACACATATCCGGTTTGCGATTTAGAATCGTCCGGATCAGTGTAAAAGCTTGTATCAACGTAACCATTTACGATGAGCTCTTTGTCACCTCCATATACGAGAAACATATCCTTAGTCCTTTTCAGGTATTTCAGGATGTTCTTGACCGCTGTCCAGTGATCCACTCCTGGATTACTTTGGTACCTCTCTGCTATACTTATACCAAGGCACACATCAGGTCTGGTACACAGCATTGCATACATGATAAAGCCTATGGCTGAAGCATAGGGAACATCTTTCATTTTCTCTCTATCTTCTGCGGTGGTTGGACATTGAGTCTTACTCAACTTCACACCTTGTAACACAGGCAAGAACCCTTTCTTTGCTTGATCCATTTTGAACTTCTTCAAAACCTTGTCAAGGTATGTGCTTTGTGAAAGTCCAATTAAGCGTCTTGATCTATCTCTATAGATCTTAATGCCCAATATGTAAGCAGCTTCACCGAGGTCTTTCATTGAAAAACTCTTATTCAAGTATCCCTTTATGCTATCCAGAAATTCTATATCATTTCCAATCAATAATATGTCATCCACATATAATATCAGAAATGCTACAGAGCTCCCACTCACTTTCTTGTAAATACAGGCTTCTCCAAAAGTATGTCCAAAACCAAATGCTTTGATCACACTATCAAAGCGTTTATTCCAACTCCGAGAGGCTTGCACTAGTCCATAAATGGATCGCTGGAGCTTGCACACTTTGTTAGCTCCCTTTGGATCGACAAAACCTTCTGGTTGTATCATATACAACTCTTCTTCCAGAAATCCATTCAGGAATGCAGTTTTGACATCCATTTGCCAAATTTCATAATCATAAAATGCGGCAATTGCTAACATGATTCGGACAGACTTAAGCATCGCTACGGGTGAGAAGGTCTCATCGTAGTCAATCCCTTGAACTTGTCGAAAACCTTTTGCAACAAGTCAAGCTTTATAGACAGTAACATTACCGTCAACGTCAGTCTTCTTCTTGAAGATCCATTTATTCTCAATTGCTTGCCGATCAATAGGCAAGTCAACCAAAGTCCACACTTTGTTCTCATAAATGGATCCGATCTCAGATTTCATGGCTTCTAGCCATTTTGCGGAATCTGGGCTCACCATCGCTTATTCATAGTTCGTAGGTTCATCATGATCTAGTAGCATGACTTTCAGAACAGGATTACCGTACCACTCTGGTGCGGATTTTACTCTGGTTGATCTACGAGGTTCGGTAGTAACTTGATCTGAAGTTTCATGATCATTATAATTAGCTTCATCACTAATTAGTGTAGGTGTCACAGAAACCGGTTTCTGTGATGTACTACTTTCCAATAAGGGAGCAGGTACAGTTACCTCATCAAGTTCTACTTTTCTCCCACTCACTTCTTTCGAATTTAGCAACAAAAGTTTTTGCCTTCAGATATGTGATAGAAGGTGTACCCAACAGTCTCCTTTGGGTATCCTATGAAGACACATTTCTCCGATTTGGGTTCGAGCTTATCAGGTTGAAGCTTTTTCACATAAGCATCGCAGCCCCAAACTTTCAGAAATGACAACTTTGGTTTCTTGCCAAACCACAGTTCATAAGGCGCCGTCTCAACAGATTTCAATGGTGTCCTATTTAACATGAATGCATCCGTCTCTAAAGCATAACCCCAAAACGATAACGGTAAATCAGTAAGAGACATCATAGATCGCACCATATCTAATAAAATACGATTACGACGTTCGGACACACCATTACGCTGTGGTGTTCCGGGTGGCGTGAGTTGCGAAACTATTCCGCGTTGTTTCAAATGTAGACCAAACTCGTAACTCAAATATTCTCCTCCACGATCAGATCGTAGAAACTTTATTTTCTTGTTACGATGATTTTCAACTTCATTCTGAAATTCTTTGAACTTTTCAAATGTTTCAGACTTATGTTTCATTAAGTAGATATACCCATATCTGCTTAAATCATCTGTGAAGGTGAGAAAATAACGATATCCGCCACGAGCCTCAACATTCATTGGACCATATACATTTGTATGTATGATTTCCAACAAATCCGTTGCTCTCTCCATAGTACCGGAGAACGGCGTTTTAGTCATCTTACCCATGAGGCACGGTTCGCAAGTACCAAGTGATTCATAATCAAGTAGTTCCAAAAGTCCATCAGTATGGAGTTTCTTCATGCGCTTTACACCGATATGACCTAAACGACAGTGCCACAAATAAGTTGCACTATCATTATCAACTCTGCATCTTTTGATTTCAACATTACGAATATGTGTATCACTACTATCGAGATTCATCAAAAATAGACCACTCTTCAAGGGTGCATGACCATAAAAGATATTACTCATATAAATAGAACAACCATTATTCTCTGATTTAAATGAATAACCATCTCACATCAAACAAGATCCAGATATAATGTTCATGCTCAACGCTGGCACCAAATAACAATTATTTAGGTCTAATACTAATCCCGAAGGTAGATGTAGAGGTAGCGTGCCGACCGCGATCACATCGACTTTGGAACCATTTCCCACGCGCATCGTCACCTAGTCCTTAGCCAATCTTCGCTTAATCCATAGCCCCTGTTTCGAGTTACAAATGTGAGCAACAGAACCAGTATCAAATACCCAGGTACTACTGCGAGCATTAGTAAGGTACACATCAATAACATGTATATCACATATACCTTTGTTCACTTTGTCATCCTTCTTATCCGCCAAATACTTGGGGCAGTTCCGCTTCCAGTGACCAGTCTGCTTGCAGTAGAAGCACTCAGTCTCAGGCTTAGGTCCAGACTTGGGTTTCTTCTCCTGAGCTGCAACTTGTTTACTGTTCTTCTTGAAGTTCCCTTTCTTCTTCCCTTTGCCCTTTTTCTTGAAACTGGTGGTCTTATTGACCATCAACACTTGATGCTCCTTCTTGATTTCTACCCACGCGGCTTTTAGCATCGCGAAGAGCTCAGGAATAGTTTTATTCATCCCTTGCATATTATAGTTCATCACGAAGCTTTTGTAGCTTGGTGGCAGTGATTGAAGAACTCTGTCAATGACACTATCAACAGGAAGATTAACCCCCAGTTGAGTCAAGTGATTATGATACCCAGACATTTTGAGTATATGTTCACTGACAGAACTATTCTTCTCTATCTTGCAGCTATAGAACTTATTGGAGACTTCATATCTCTCAATCCGGGCATTTGCTTGAAATATTAACTTCAACTCCTGGAACATCTCATATGCTCCATGACTTTTAAAACGTCGTTGAAGACCCGGTTCTAAGACGTAAAGCATGGCACACTGAACTATCGAGTAGTCATCAGCTTTGCTCTGCTAGACGTTCATAACATCTAGTGTCGCTCCTGCAGCAGGCTTGGCACTTAGCGGTGCTTCCAGGACATAATTCTTCTGTGCAGCAATGAGGATAATCCTCAAGTTACGGACCCAGTCCGTGTAATTGCTACCATCATCTTTCAACTTTGCTTTCTCAAGGAACGCATTAAAATTCAACGGAACAACAGCACGAGCCATCTATCTACAATCAAACATAGACAAGCAAGATACTATCAGGTACTAAGTTCATGATAAATTTAAGTTTAATTAATCATATTACTTAAGAACTCCCACTTAGAAAGATATCCTCTAATCCTCTAAGTGATCACGTGATCCAAATCAACTAAACCATGTCCGATCATCACGTGAGATGGAGTAGTATCAATGGTGAACATCAATATGTTGATCATATCTACTATATGATTCACGCTTGACCTTTCGGTCTCCGTGTTCCGAGGCCATATCTGTTATATGCTAGGCTCGTCAAGTTAAACCTGAGTATTCCGCGTGTGCAACTGTTTTGCACCCGTTGTATTTGAACGTAGAGCATATCACACCCGATCATCACGTGGTGTCTCAGCACGAAGAACTTTCGCAACGGTGCATACTCAGGGAGAACACTTATACTTTGATAATTTAGTGGGAGATCATCTTATAATGCTACCGTCAATCAAAGCAAGATAAGATGCATAAAAGATAAACCTCACATGTAATCAATATAAATGATATGATATGGCCATCATCATCTTGTGCTTGTGATTTCCATCTCCGAAGCACCTTCATGATCACCATCGTCACCGGCGCAACACCTTGATCACCATTGTAGCATCGTTGTCGTCTCGCCAATCTTATGCTTCCACGACTATCGCTACCGCTTAGTGATAAAGTAAACCATTACATCACAATTGCATTGCATACAATAAAGCGACAACCATATGGCTCCTGCCAGTTGCCGATAACTCGGTTACAAAACATGATCATCTCATACAATAAAATTTAGCATCATGTCTTGACCATATCACATCACAACATGCCCTGCAAAAACAAGTTAGACGTCCTCTACTTTGTTGTTGCAAGTTTTACGTGGCTGCTACGGGCTTAGCAAGAACCGTTCTTACCTACGCATCAAAACCACAACGATAGTTTGTCAAGTTGGTGTTGTTTTAACCTTTGCAAGGACCGGGTGTAGCCACACTTGGTTCAACTAAAGTTGGAGAAACTGACACCCGCCAGCCACCTGTGTGCAAAGCACGTCGGTAGAACCAGTCTCGCGTAAGCGTATGCGTAATGTCGGTCCGGGCCGCTTCATCCAACAATACCGTCGAACCAAAGTATGACATGCTAGTAAGCAGTGTGACTTATATCGCCCACAACTCACTTGTGTTCTACTCGTGCACAACATCAACGCATAAAACCTAGGCTCGGATGCCACTGTTGGGAAACATAGTAATTTCAAAAATTTCCTACGCACACGCAAGATCATGGTGATGCATAGCAACGAGAGGGGAGAGTGTTGTCTACGTACCCTCGTAGACCGGCAACGGAAGTGTTGACACAACATAGAGGAAGTAGTCGTACGTCTTCCCGATCCGACCGATCCAAGTACCGAACGTACGACACCTCCGAGTTCTGCACACGTTCAACTCGGTGACGTCCCTCGAGTTCCGATCCAGCAAAACGTTGAGGGAGAGTTTCGTCAACACGACGGCGTGATGATGATGATGTTCTACCGACGCAGGGCTTCGCCTAAGCACCGCTACGATATAACCGAGGTGGAATATGGTGGAAGGGGGCACCGCACACGGCTAAGGAACGATCACGAGGATCAACTTGTGTGTCATGGGGTGACCCCTTGCCTCAGTATATAAAGGAGGGAGAGGGGGAGGTGCGGCCGGCCCTATGGGTGCGCCTGGAGGAGTCCTACTCCAACCGGGAGTAGGACTCCCCCCTCTTGCCTTGTTGGAAAAGGAAGGAGGAAGGGAGAAAGAGGAAAGGGGGTGCCGCCCCCCCCCTTCCTTGTCCTATTCGTACTAGGGGGGAGGGGGCGCGTGCCCTGCCCTGGCCGGCCCTCCTCTTCTCCCTTATGGCCCATGCAGGCCCAATAACCCCCGGGGGGGTTCCGGTAACCCCCGGTACTCCGGTAAAATCCTGATTTCACCCGGAACGTTTCCGATATCCAAATATAGGCTTCCAATATATCAATCTTTATGTCTTGACCATTTTGAGACTCCTCGTCATGTCCGTGATCACATTCGGGACTCCGAACAACCTTCGGTACATCAAAACACAAAAACCCTAATTACGATCGTCACCGAACTTTAAGCGTGCGGACCCTACAGGTTCGAGAACTATGTAGACATGACCGAGACACGTCTCCGGTCAATAACCAATTGCGGAACCTGGATGCTCATATTGGCTCCTACATATTCTATGAAGATCTTTATCGGTCAGATCGTATAACAACATACGTTGTTCCCTTTGTCATCGGTATGTTACTTGCCCGAGATTCGATCATCGGTATCTCAATACCTAGTTCAATCTCGTTACCGGCAAGTCTCTTTACTCGTTCCGTAATACATCATCCTGCAACTAACTTATTAGTTGCAATGCTTGCAAGGCTTGAGTGATGTGCATTACCGAGAGGGCCGAGAGATACCTCTCCGACAATCGAAGTGACAAATCCTAATCTCGAAATACGCCAACCCAACAAGTACCTTCGGAGACACCTGTAGAGCACCTTTATAATCACCCAGTTACGTTGTGACATTTGGTAGCATACAAAGTGTTCCTCCGATAAACGGGAGTTGCATAATCTCATAGTCATAGGAACATGTATAAGTTATGAAGAAAGCAATAGCAATAAACTAAATGATCAAGTGCTAAGCTAACGGAATGGGGTCAAGTCAATCACATCATTCTCCTAATAATATGATCCCATTAACCAAATGACAACTCATGTCTATGGTTAGGAAACATAACCATCTTTGATTAACGAGCTAGTCAAGTAGAGGCATACTAGTGACTCTTTGTTTTTGTCTATGTATTCACACATGTATTATGTTTCCGGTTAATATAATTGTAGCATGAATAATAAATATTTATCATGATATAAGGAAATAAATAATAACTTTATTATTGCCTCTAGGGCATATTTCCTTCAGTCTCTCACTTGCACTAGAGTCAATAATCTAGATTACACAGTAATGATTCTAACACCCATGGAGCCTTGGTGCTGATCATGTTTTGCTCGTGGAAGAGGCTTAGTCAGCGGGTCTGCAACATTCAGATCCGTATGTATCTTGCAAATTTCTATGTCTCCCACTTGGACTAAATCATGAATGGAACTGAAGCGTCTCTTGATGTGTTTGGTTCTTTTGTGAAATCTGGATTCCTTTGCCAAGGTAATTGCACCAGTATTGTCACAAAAGATTTTCATTGGACCCGATGCACTAGGTATGACACCTAGATCGGATATGAACTTCTTCATCCAGGGTGCGATGACGCAGCGGACGTGGAGGTTGAAGGTACCGTAGCCGGCGTGGTCATTTTCTCTCCAGGGTGCGATGATGAAGTTGACATCGTCGACGCGCAGGGTGCCGCGGCGCACCGCATTGTCGTGGTGGGCAGGCTGGGTGAAGACGACGAAGAAATCCTCTGGGTTGTGCGCCGTCACACGAAGGTGATGCCGTGGGACGCAGAGTTGCGCCTCAAACGCGCGGCCCACTGCCATGGGCGAGGTGGCGCTGACCCCGTCGAGCGCGCGCAGCGTAACAGCATGCCGCCGGAGGAAGAAGATGCTCTGCTCAATGGCCGGGGTGGATCCGCCGATCTTGTGGCTCGAGCGCGGGCGCCTGGCCGGGTCGACCAGGCTGAGCTCAGCCATGTCGGTCGCAGGTGTTGCTTGGGGTGGCGTTGGCAGAGGCGGCGGTGTAGGGAAGCGGAGGCGAGCGTGCGCCGGCGTGCTTGGAAGGAGCGGGCCTACCCTACTGGAGACAGGGCCGCCATGGCCGTTGCGAGGGTTCTGTGGGCACTCCTTAGCAAAATGGCCGAAGAGCTCGCAGATCACGCAGCGGAGGGGGTCGCGGCAGTCCTTTCTACGGTGGTGCTTGCTGAGGCAGCGGAAGCAACGGCCGCGGAAGCGGCTTAAGAAGGCCTCCCGGCCACCCACCGCAATGAATCCCGGACGGCGGTCCGAGCGAAGAGCTGCGCTCGACCTTGGAGAGACCGGTAGATCCAGGGAGGCCTTGCGGTTTTTGCGCGAGGAGACCTCGGTCCAGCCGCCGTCCATTCCCGATGAGGAATGGTCGACCGCAGGGGATGGGACGACGATGATGGATTGCAGTCGTCGGGGTGGGGGAGGGAAGAGATCCGCCGGATCTTCATAGGCCGCCGTCATGGAGCATTGACCATGCAGCAGCAGGCGCAGCGGGGCCGCCGGATCCAGGGTTGTATGCGCAGCAGGGACCGGGATCTCGGACGGGGCGGGGAGAGGGACTGGATTGCCCCCCGGTTTAGAGCCAGCCGGCGCGCAGCCCAGCGGATCAGAGACGGCGGCAGCAGTGCGTTGGGGTCGCGCGCCCATGCTGGGCGCGGGGGAGGTGGCGGCCGCGGCCGGAGCGGGCTGGTGGCTACCTGGAGCGGCCGGATCCCGCACACGTAAGGTCGGAGTTTCCAGTCCCTAAAAAGTGCATGCATGCATCATGGCAACAGATTGTTTTGCTTTCCGCCGTTGCCGTTGACGATCGAGGATGGACATACGTGTATGGCCGGCCGTTCCCGCACGATGAACAGTCATTGCCCGTGTCCGCTTTATCTGCCGCAGACATAAGCACTGGCACGCGCATACACTCGCTCGCCGTCGGCAAGTCAGTCAGCGTGTCAGCTTCACGCGAGGGTTGGCGTGCAAGCCACCGGTCTCCTGTCGGGTGCTTAACAAGCTCGCACCGTACGCGTACGTGTCGTCCTAGGTCTACTCTCGTACCATGTGCCTTGTGCCGTGGACGCACGGGCAGTCACGTACGTACGTGCCCGCCCTACTAACTGGACCGCCTGGACGATAAATAGATCCATAGATGGATCGTCAATGACCATGTGGGTATTCATCGCGGTCGTACGTGTGTGTCCCCGATCTCCTCCCACGGCAGCACCGTACGAGACCGAGTTCAATACTATTAAGCACGCACGCATGCAGCTCTGGTTTGGTTCGGTTGGGTGTGGTTGGTTGCTGCACAATGTTTTGGTGTACCGTTCGGCAAACGATCCTCAAGAATCATGATTATTACGTACTAAATTATTTCTGTTATTTGTAAGCGATGCTACATCCTTACGAATGAATAAACGAGTAGATAATTGTAAAAAAACGTACACAGGGACAAAAAGACGGCATTTTTCTCAAGGATCATGAATGATGCGAGTTTCATCTGGTTACACGGTTAGTTTCTAGCTTTTTCTTTCCGTGATTTTTTTTCCTTCTTTCCTCGAACGGTAACATGGTTAAGGCAACTCTAACCGATCTCCTATATATAACGAAGGACCCGACGAAGTAAATCCTTAGTGGAGTATTTTTACTCCACTAAGATTTGGCTGGATCTAACCGATTCCCTGTATATAACAGTGTAAAAATCAAATATGCATTAGTTCAACATAGTTTCGACCAAAATTTGCATAAATTTAAACATAAGTTCAACTTACTTGAACACATTGCCTTGACAACCAAACTTTAAACATAAATTCAAACTTAAACTACACCAAACCCTAAACTAGACTACTCATCATCATCATCCTTGACATAGTAGTGGTCCAACCAATCTTGCTTCGACATCCCACCGCCCATTGGGTCCGGGCCGGTGCCGTCGTCGCCGGAGTCGAGGAAGATGTGCCGCCACTCCTCGGCGTCGAATTCCTTCTCCGCACCACCGTCGCCGCCGCCTTGCTCCTCGTCATCGGAGATGATGATGAACTCGCCGTCGACCTCCCGCTCTGCTTCCACGAGCTCGAGGTCCGTCATGTACTCCTCGTCGGCGGCCTCCCTCGCGTCCCGATCCTCCCAAGCCATCGCCGCAGTCACCACACCCGGAGCCGATGGGACGAGGTGGACCGGGGCCATCCCAAAGGGGAAGTTGAGGCGCGCCGCCGCGCCGTGGAGCCAGACCTGCCACCGGTCGTATTAGAGCGCAACGAGCTCCACTGTGTGGAACGACCCGATCCGCTTTTTGGTGGGTCTCGCGGTCGATGATCTTCGCCACCCACGTCCCCCATGCTCACTGGCGGATGCAGAGTTATTTCCTCTACGGCTCCCGCAGCGGAGGTGGGTCGGGGAAGTCGGTGATGCGGCGGGTGGTGGCGACATCGGTGGGACGACGGCCGCTCGAGGATGCGCCGCTTGAAGACGAACCACGGGCGTGGCGGCGCGGATCGGTGGCGAGGATCACCGGCGATGGGATCCAACCAATGGGAGGAGGGGGCGGGGAACGAAGGAGGGGAGTCGCCGGCAGCGGGGATGAGGGAGGAGAAGAGGCGGAGAAGAAGAGTAGTAGAAGTGGCTTTTTTTACTCGGCCACGGAGTGGGGGAGTAAAAATAGGGGCGACGGAGACGGGCCCTCATGGCGTATTGAGGATCGGCTAGGTCCCGGTTAAAGAAGTAAAAGCAGGTTATTACTTCTCTAACTGATTATTGGGGATCGGTTAGAGTTGCCCTTAGACTAGTCACAATGGGGAGTAACTTAGACTAGTAATATCACATTTTACTAGGCTATATTACTACCTCCACAGTGGGTAGTAACATATGTGTGTTGTCGTGTTATGATTCATTTATTAGCCTATAGACTCATATTGTCTTGGTATGTATGATGATACAGTAATTAGCTAAGTTATCACCATCACCTCTCTCATCATTAAATATGTGCCACATAAGCAAAATTATCTTGAAAAGTGTGATGTTACTAGTGATGTTACTCCTACTGTGGCCAACCTTAGGCTAGTCAGGCTAGTCATAGTGGGAGTAACTTAGCTAATAACATAGCGCACTCCAAGAAAATGTTGCTTATGTGTCATGTAGTTAATGAGAAATAGTAACATAATATAGCGCACTCCAAGAAAATGTTGCTTATGTGTCATGTAGTCAGGCTAGTCATAGTGGGAGTAACTTAGCTAGTAACATAGCGCACTCCAAGAAAATGTTGCTTATGTGTCATCGAGGTGGGTCGGGGAAGTCGGCGATGCGGCGGGTGGTGGCGACATCGGTGGGACGACGGCCGCTCGAGGATGCGCCGCTTGAAGACGAACCGCGGGCGTGGCGGCGCGGATCGGTGGCGAGGATCACCGGCGATGGGATCCAACCAATGGGAGGAGGGGGCGGGGAACGAAGGAGGGGAGTCGCCGGCAGCGGGGATGAGGGAGGAGAAGAGGCGGAGAAGAAGAGTAGTAGAAGTGGCTTTTTTTACTCGGCCACAGAGTGGGGGAGTAAAAATAGGGGCGACGGAGACGGACCCTCATAGCGTATTGAGGATCGGCTAGGTCTCGGTTAAAGAAGTAAAAGCAGGTTATTACTTCTCTAACTGATTATTGGGGATCGGTTAGAGTTGCCCTTAGATTAGTCACAATGGGGAGTAACTTAGACTAGTAACATCACATTTTACTAGGCTATGTTACTACCTCCACAGTGGGTAGTAACATATGTGTGTTGTCGTGTTATGATTCATTTATTAGCCTATAGACTCATATTGTCTTGGTATGTATGATGTTACAGTAACTAGTTAAGTTATCACCATCACCTCTCTCATCATTAAATATGTGCCACATAAGCAAAGTTATCTTGAAAAGTGTGATGTTACTAGTGATGTTACTCCTACTGTGGCCAACCTTAGACTAGTCAGGCTAGTCATAGTGGGAGTAACTTAGCTAGTAACATAGCGCACTCCAAGAAAATGTTGCTTATGTGTCATGTAGTTAATGAGAAATAGTAACATAATATGTTACTATAACATAGCGGTTTCCAAGACAAGATGAGTCTACAAGCTAATAAATGAAGTCCTCTATGACACTAATGCTATGTTATTTTGCACTATGAAGATAGCAACTTAGACTAGTGTCATATACATGACACCAGTATAAGTTACTTCCCACTATGACCAGCCTCATAGTGGGAGGAACTTAGCTAGTAACATAGCGCACTCCAAGAAATTTTTACTTATGTGGCAAGTATTTAATGTGAGGTAGTAACATAATATGTTACTGTAACATAACGCTTTCCAAGACAAGATGAGTCTACAAGCTAATAAGTGAAGTCATCTATGACACTACTATTATGTTACTTTGCATTATGAAGGTAGTAACTTAGACTAGTGTCATGCATATGACATTAGTCTAAGTTACTCCTCACTATGACCAGCCTTAGTGGGTAGCACCGTGATGTGCTTCGTGTGATGCAAATGATATTCTGATAGTTGACTAAAGATAATCAATCAATTGGCATTATGGATGGGTTGACTAAACAGAGCCCTCCTTGCAACCGCTAACGAACCAGATAAGATTTTATTTATTTATTGAGAGGAATTGGATACTCCCTCCATTCTAAAATATCGTGCGCCCACGCTTCCCGAGGTTCAACTTTGACCATAAATTTAACCAACGAGACCAACTGCAGTGGGGAAAAAATTATATAATTGAAAACTTCTTTCGAATACGAATTCACTGATATAATTTTTGCTCTCGCCGCAATCGGTCTTGATAGTTAAATTTACGGTCAAAGTTGAAGCACGCGGATAGAGGAAGCATTATATTGTGGAATGGAGGGAGTAAGATTTTATGAACAATTAATACTTTCTCTG
>NC_041380.1:591192453-591250053 GCF_002162155.2 Triticum dicoccoides
CCATGAAAGTTATATCATTTGAAAGTTTCTTTAATACGTACCCAACAATATTATTCTATGTCATACAATCCATATTTTTTATTCAAATTTGTACTTGTATTTAGACACAAAATTGGAAGAGGCCTAATAAACTTAGTCAGAGAAGATATCCGGTAGCGAACTAGCGGTCTTGTATTTCCCGCACACACAAAAAGAAACTAAATGATCTTCTACAAGATTATGATACCAAGTTTTACTTCTGTTAGCTCATCGTGAACCGAACATCCTAAATGATACTGCCGTGCACGTAGCCACATACGTACTCATAGTCACTTCAACCGACGTCCTTGAGAGAATGTCAACTGTACGTATGTAGAATGTCAAACTGTATGTATGTAGAATGTCAACTATACTATACGTATGTACCATCACAGTGACGGTGCCAGGCACAGCAATATTTTACGAGATTTTCCGGAATCGTGTTTAAAAAAGCTGTGGATCCACCCGACATGTTGCATTGCGTTGGTGCAGTGCATGCATGCCCACGATGCTTTCCCCCCGTTTGCCGTTGGCGCTGGACATACATGCATGGCCGGCCACTCCCGCAGCACCAACAGCCGCTGCTTTTCTCGAACGCGCACCAGACAGTACGTGCCTTCTTTTTAACACACTACAATTGAAGTGGCTCACATACAAAACATATATTCATTTCTATAAACTTCGGCATAACATCTTAAAAATTTACGAAGGGCGTCGACTCGATGGGAACGTCTACTCCTAGTGAACGAATGTTGTCCGAAACCTAAACTAAATTGAAAAAAAATTGCAAGCATCAATGTCAAATTTAGGATTTAAACTTTGATGGGCTGAGGAATCACTGTTCTCCTAACCATCCAACTAGACATTGGTTTGCGACCAGACATATGTACTGGCGCACGCATACGTACAAGCGGTCGTGCGCGTGCCTCTTTTGTTTGTGCGTGCTGTCAGTCAGTCAGTCACTCGGTCGCGTCGTTGGCACAAGGTTTGCCGTGCAAGCCACATTCGATCGACCGTGCGCACGGTCTTTCCAGCGACGCGCGGCTAGCTTGCACCGTACCACGTGGCCTCGATCGTCATGGACAGTGTGCGAGATAGCGAGGGCATTAATCGCGGCCGTGTACCTACGGTGTCTGCCCATCTCCGATCGACGGCAACGCCGTACCGGACGGCGAGGTGACGGGTTAGTGGTAATAGGCGCTCATGAAGCCTTTGCTTAACTGCTTTCGGGTTGGTCTCCTGGAATTAAGGTTCGTCCTTTGATTAGGCGTAACGACAGGCAAATGATCAGGAAGATCACATGAATGGTGTGAATCTCGTCCGGTCTACCAGTTGTTGGTGGGTAGCGGCAGCACGCTCATGCCGTGCGCGCGCTTTGTGTTAAGCAACGGCGGTTTTGCATTTGCCTCGCTGATCACCCTTGATCGTGTTATGGTTATCGATCGAAGTTTTGAACATCAATTACTCCTAATTAAACCAATAAACAGTACGATCTTTGGCAGATGTCACATAAAGTTCAGATTTGTTGTTGGCGGTTGCTACATGGAATCGTCCCGCTGAAATCCACACTTGCTAATACACTTGCTAATAGGCGTATCGGAACAGATGGAGCATGCCCTATCTACCACCAAGGCGCAGAAGATGTTCGGCACCTGCTTTTTTTTTTAGCATTAGTACAGACACAAGCGCTTATATACACGCGCATACACTCATTCTTATGAACGCATACACGCACATCGTATCCTTATGAGCACCTCCAAAAGACTGAGCCAACATATCATCTTGAAATAAATTTAGGAATAATGCGAGCACCAGGATTTAAACGCTGATGGGTTAGGAATACGACTACCCACCTAACCATCTCAATCACAGCCCCTGCTTTTTCAATACATTAGTGCAAATGATCTTTTGGCAGTGCATTGGTATGCAGGGAATGGTATCCTCGTCTCCAATGTAGATTATCTGGTACTATTATTTTCTAGCACCTATTTACTTTTTCAGATGGTTCTCTTGAGATCATGCCCAGCTCACGGCATCTCCAAGGTGGAACCGCAAGCCACCCGCATAAGTCCGGACCATGTTGTTCGGACCGCAAAAGCCATCTAACGCGGTCCTGTATCGATTCGCGGCGCTGTCCGGATGTTATTTCGCCTGCAAACCAAAGACAAAAATGTGGGGCTTTACGGGATTCCAGACACCGCACACATAGGACTCCGGCCCACTCAAAATCCTTCCCAGACCCGCGCCTTCATCCTTCACATTTTCTCTCATTCCTTCTTTCTCTCTTTGTCTTCACCGCCGCTCTACCACTCGGGTCGCCACGCCACACCCCTGCCGGAACTCTACGTCTCCGTCACCTCCCGCGTTCCTGCCGGGCTCCACCCCCCTTCTCCTCCGTCGCCGTTCAACCCCTGTCCTCCAACCGCCCCGCCAAGAACCATCCGCTACTGTTATACTCACCATGCTAGTGTGAAAGCCTGGCTTAATAGGAATGATACACTACTCATATCAATAAGGAATTCCTTCTTTTCCGGAAACCCCTTCGAAAAGAACTCCAAAGTTAAGTGTGCTTGGCTTGGGGTAATTCTAGGACGGGTGACTGACCGGGAAGTAGCTTCCGGGTGCGCACGAGCGAGGATAAAGTGCGTAGAAAAGACTAGTGTTGGTTTGTGGGGCCAGTCTTGATCCCGCCAGGCGTAACAGGGTATTACAACCCGTCACTTGTTCGATGAATTGTCGAAGCTCAAAAAGTTGTTCCTTCGTCTTTCTAGTAATGGATTCCGATTTGGAGTACATATACGAGCACCATGTTGAGTCGTCCAATGGCTTGTCCAACGAGGAGGAGTACTCGAATAAGACGGCAATGATGCAAGTTGTCCTTGAAGACGTGGAGCATGCGGAGGAGCATGTTCTCAATTTCAAGGGCTCGATTAAGGGTCATAGCGTGCTCAACCGCAACAGGGCGCGTGACCATTTGATACTAATGGCCGACTACTTTGCCACGGATGCACTCTTCGTTGGCCATTTTCGACGGCGTTTTTGGATGTGCAAGACTGTCTTCGATCGTTTTTACCATGGCGTCCGGTCCTATGATGACTACTTCATCTTGAAGAAGGATGGCGTCAGAACGATTGGCTTCTCTGGTTACCAGAAGTGCACAGCCGCACTACAGATGCTTGCATATGGTATGGCCGCTGATTTGTGCAACAAGTACCTACGGATGTCTGAGAGCACATGCGGAGATGCCATGGTCAGGTTTGCAACTGTCATGGTCGAGGTGTCCGGACCTAGTACTTGAGAGAACCAACTGTGGCAGACACCGAGAGGCTCTGGCAATCTTAGAAGCAAGAGGGTGGACATTTTTGTTCGGATCTCTTGACTACATGCATTGTCAATGGAAGAAGCGTGTGCAGTTTTACAAGGGCAATATCAGGGTCATGTTTGTTGGAAATATGCCCTAGAGGCAATAATAAAATGGTTATTATTATATTTCTTTGTTCATGATAATTGTCTATTGTTCATGCTATAATTGTGTTATCCGGAAATCATAATACATGTGTGAATACATAGACCACAACACGTCCCTAGTGAGCCTCTAGTTGACTAGCTCGTTGATCAAAAGATAGTCATGGTTTCCTGACTATGGACATTGGATATCATTGATAACGGGATCACATCATTAGGAGAATGATGTGATGGACAAGACCCAATCCTAAGCATAGCTCAAAGATCGTGTAGTTCGTTTGCTGTAGCTTTTCCGAATGTCAAGTATCATTTCCTTAGACCATGAGATTGTGCAACTCCCGGATACCGTAGGAGTGCCTTGGGTGTGCCAAATATCACAACGTAACTGGGTGACTATAAAGGTACACTACAGGTATCTCCGAAAGTGTCTGTTGGGTTGGCACGAATCAAGACTGGGATTTGTCACTCCATATGACGGAGAGGTATCTCTGGGCCCACTCGGTAATGCATCATCATAATGAGCTCAATGTGACCAAGTGGTTGATCACGGGATCATGCATTACGGCACGAGTAAACTGACTTGCCGGTAACGAGATTGAACGAGGTATTGGGATACCGACGATCGAGTCTCGGGCAAGTAACGTATCGATTGTTGGAAATATGCCCTAGAGGCAATAATAAATTGATTATTATTATATTTCCTTGTTCATGATAATGGTTTATTATCCATGCTAGAATTGTATTGATAGGAAACTCAGATACATGTGTGGATACATAGACAACACCATGTCCCTAGTAAGCCTCTAGTTGACTAGCTCGTTGATCAATAGATGGTTACGGTTTCCTGACCATGGACATTGGATGTCGTTGATAACGGGATCACATCATTAGGAGAATGATGTGATGGACAAGACCCAATCCTAAGCATAGCACTAGATCGTGTAGTTCGTATGCTAAAGCTTTTCTAATGTCAAGTATCATTTCCTTAGACCATGAGATTGTGCAACTCCCGGATACCGTAGGAGTGCTTTGGGTGTGCCAAACATCACAACGTAACTGGGTGGCTATAAAGGTACACTACAGGTATCTCCGAAAGTGTCTGTTGGGTTGGCACGAATCGAGACTGGGATTTGTCACTCCGTGTAAACGGAGAGGTATCTCTGGGCCCACTCGGTAGGACATCATCATAATGTGCACAATGTGATCAAGGAGTTGATCACGGGATGATGTGTTACGGAACGAGTAAAGAGACTTGCCGGTAACGAGATTGAACAAGGTATCGGGATACCGACGATCGAATCTCGGGCAAGTATCGTACCGATAGACAAAGGGAATTGTATACGGGATTGATTAAGTCCTTGACATCGTGGTTCATCCGATGAGATCATCGTGGAACATGTGGGAGCCAACATGGGTATCCAGATCTCGCTGTTGGTTATTGACCGGAGAGTCATCTCGGTCATGTCTGCATGTCTCCCGAACCCGTAGGGTCTACACACTTAAGGTTCGGTGACGCTAGGGTTATAGAGATATTAGTATGCGGTAACCCGAAAGTTGTTCGGAGTCCCGGATGAGATCCCGGACGTCACGAGGAGTTCCGGAATGGTCCGAAGGTAAAGAATTATATATAGGAAGTGCTATTTTGGCTATCGGGACAAGTTTCAGGGTCACCGGTATTGTACCGGGACCACCGGAAGGGTCCCGGGGGTCCACCGGGTGGGGCCACCTGCCCCGGGGGCCACATGGGCTGTAGGGGGTGCGCCTTGGCCTACATGGGCCAAGGGCACCAGCCCTTAGAGGCCCATGCGCCAAAGGGACAAGAGGAGGGGAGAGTCCTAAAGGGGGAAGGCACCTCCGAGGTGCCTTGGGGAGGATGGACTCCTCCCCCCCTTGGCCGCACCCTTCCTTGGAGGAAGGGGCAAGGCTGCGCCCTCCCCCTCTCCCTTGGCCCTATATATAGTGGGGGGAAGGGAGGGCAACCATACCCAAGCCCTGGCGCCTCCCTCTCCCTCCCATGACACATCTTCCTCCTCCCGCAGCGCTTGGCGAAGCCCTGTTGGAATCCCGTTACTTCCACCACCACGCCGTCGTGCTGCTGGATCTCCATCAACCTCTCCTCCCCCCTTGCTGGATCAAGAAGGAGGAGACGTCGCTGCTCCGTACGTGTGTTGAACGCGAAGGTGCCGTCCGTTCGGTGCTAGAATCATCGGTGATTTGGATCACGACGAGTACGACTCCATCAACCCCGTTCTCTTGAACGCTTCCGCGCGCGATCTACAAGGGTATGTAGATCCACTCCTCCCTCGTTGCTAGATGACTCCATAGATAGATCTTGGTGACACGTAGGAAAATTTTGAATTTATGCTACGTTCCCCAACAGTGGCATCATGAGCTAGGTCTATGCGTAGTTACTATGCACGAGTAGAACACAAAGTAGTTGTGGGCGTCGATATTGTCAATTATCTTGCCGTTACTAGTCTTATCTTGATTCGGCGGCATCGTGGGATGAAGCGGCCCGGGCCGACCTTACACGTACTCTTACGTGAGACTGGTTCCACCGACAAACATGCACTAGTTGCATAAGGTGGCTGGCGGGTGTCTGTCTCTCCCACTTTAGTCGGATCGGATTTGATGAAAAGGGTCCTTATGAAGGGTAAATAGCAATTGGCATATCATGTTGTGGTTTTTGCGTAGGTAAGAAACGTTCTTGCTAGAAACCCATAGCAGCCACGTAAAACATGCAACAACAATTAGAGGACGTCTAACTTGTTTTTGCAGGGTATGCTATGTGATGTGATATGGCCAAAGGATGTGATGAATGATATATGTGATGTATGAGATTGATCATGTTCTTGTAATAGGAATCACGACTTGCATGTCGATGAGTATGACAACCGGCAGGAGCCATAGGAGTTGTCTTAATTTATTTATGACCTGCGTGTCAACATAAACGTCATGTAATTACTTTACTTTATTGCTAACCGTTAGCTGTAGTAGTAGAAGTAATAGTTGGCGAGACAACTTCATGGAGACACAATGATGGAGATCATGATGATGGAGATCATGGTGTCATGCCGGTGACGATGATGATCATGGAGCCCCGAAGATGGAGATCAAAAGGAGCAATATGATATTGGCCATATCATGTCACTATTTGATTGCATGTGATGGTTATCATATTTATACATCTTATTTGCTTAGAACGACAGTAGTAAATAAGATGATCCCTCGTTAAAATTTCAAGAAAGTGTTTCCCCTAACTGTGCACCGTTGCGACAGTTCGTGTTTCGAAGCACCACGTGATGATCGGGTGTTAGATTCTTATGTTCACATACAACGGGTGTAAGCCAGATTTACACACGCGACACACTTAGGTTGACTTGACGAGCCTAGCATGTACAGACATGGCCTCGGAACACAGAAGACCGAAAGGTCGAACATGAGTCGTATAGAAGATACGATCAACATGAAGATGTTCACCGATGTTGACTAGTCCATCTCACGTGATGATCGGACACGGCCTAGTTGACTCGGATCATGTAATCACTTAGATGACTAGACGGATGTCTATCTGAGTGGGAGTTCATAAGATGAACTTGTTTATCCTGAACATAGTCAAAAGGATTTTGCAAATTATGTCGTAGCTCGCGCTTTAGTTCTATTGTTTAGATATGTTCCTAGAGAAAATTTAGTTGAAAGTTGATAGTAGAATTATGCGGACTAGGTCCGTAAACTGAGGATTGTCCTCATTGCTTCATAGAAGGCTTATGTCCTTAATGCACCGCTCAGTGTGCTGAACCTCGAACGTCGTCTGTGGATGTTGCGAACATCTGACATACACATTTTGATAACTACGTGATAGTTCAGTTAAACAGTTTAGAGTTGAGGCACCGAAGACGGTTTTGAAACGTCGCAAAACATATGAGATGTTTTGAGGGCTGAAATTGGGATTTCAGGCTCATGCCCACGTCAAGAGGTATAAGACCTCCGACGATTTTCTTAGCCTACAAACTAAGGGAGGAAAGCTCAATTGTTGAGCTTGTGCTCAGACTGTCTGAATACAACAATCATTTGAATCAAGTGGGAGTTGATCTTCCAGATGAGATAGTGATGTTTCTCCGAAGTCATTACCACCAAGCTGCTAGAGCTTCGTGATGAACTATAACATATCAGGGATAGACATGATGATCCTTGAAATACTCGCGATGTTTGACACCGCGAAAGTAGAAATCAAGATGGAGCATCAATTGTTGATGGTTAGTGAAACCACTAGTTTTAAGAAGGGCAAGGGCAAGAAGGGATACTTCATGAAACGGCAAATCAGCTGCTGCTCTAGTGAAGAAACCCAAGGTTGAACCCAAACCCGAGACTAAGTGCTTCTGTAATAAAGGGAACAGCCACTGGAGCAGAATTACCCTAGACACTTGGTAGATAAGAAGGCTGGCAAGGTCGATAGAAGTATATTGGATATACATTATGTTAATGTGTACTTTACTAGTACTCCTAGTAGCACCAGGGTATTAGATACCGGTTCAGTTGCTAAGTGTTAGTAACTAGAAATAAAAGCTACGGAATAAACGCAGACTAGCTAAAGGTGAGCTGACGATATGTGTTGGAAGTGTTTCCAATGTTGATATGATCAAGCATCGCACGCTCCCTCTACCATCGAGATTGGGGTTAAACCTAAATAATTGTTATTTGGTGTTTGCGTTGAGCATAGACATGATTGGATTACGTCTATCGCAATACGGTTATTCATTTAAGGAGAATAATGGTTACTTTGTTTATTTGAATAATACCTTCGATGGTCTTACACCTAAAATGAATGGTTTATTGAATCTCGATCGTAGTGATACACATGTTCATGCCAAAAGATATAAGATAGTAATGATAATACCACCTACTTGTGGCACTGCCACGTAAGTCATATCGGTATAAAACGCATGAAGAAGCTCCATGTTGATGGATCTTTGGGCTCTCTCTTTTTTTTAAAGTTTGAGACATGCGAACCATGTCTATTGGTGTATATGCATGAAGAAACTCCATGCAAATGGACCGTTTGAACTCACTTGATTTTGAATCACTTGAGACATGCAAATCATACCACATGGGCAAGATGACTGAAAGCCTCGTTTTCAGTAAAATGGAACTAGAAAGCAACTTGTTGGAAGTAATGCATTTTGATGTGTGCAGTCCAATGAGTGCTGAGGCGTGTAGTGGATATCGTTATGCTCTTACTTCACAGATAATTTGAGTAGATGTTGAGTATATTTACTTGATGAATCACGAGTCTGAATTATTGAAAGGTTCAAGTAATTTCAGGGTGAAGTTGAAAGATCGTCGTGACAAGAGGATAAAATATCTATGATATGATCATAGAGATGAATATCTGAATTACGAGTTTGGCACAGAATTAAGACATTGTGGAAATTGTTTCACAACTAATACAGCCTGGAACACCATAGTGTGATGGTGTGTCCGAACATCATAACTGCACCCTATTGGATATGATGCATACCATGATGTCTCTTATCGAATTACCACGATAGTTTATGGGTTAGGCATTAGAGACAACCACATTCACTTTAAATAGGGCACCACGTAATTCCGATGAGATGACACCGTATGAACTATGGTTTAGAGAAACCTAAGCTGTCATTTCTTAAAAGTTTGGGGCTGCGACGCGTATGTGAAAAAGTTTCAGGCTGATAAGCTCGAACCCAAAGCGGATAAATGCATCTTCATAGGACACCCAAAATAGTCGGGTATACCTCCTGTCTCAGATCCGAAAGCAATAAGGAATTGTTTCTAGAATCGGGTCCTTTCTCGAGGAAAAGTTTCTCTCGAAAGAATTGAGTGGGAGGATGGTGGAGACTTGATGAGGTTATTGAACCGTCTCTTCAACTAGTGTGTGGCAGGGCACATGAAGTTGTTCCTGTGGCACCTACACCAATTGAAGTGGAAGCTTATGATAGTGATCATGAAACTTCAGATCAAGTCACTACCAAACCTCGTAGGTCGACAAGGATGCGTACTACTTCAAAGTGGTACGTAACCCTGTCTTGGAAGTCATGTTGCTAGACAACAATGAACCTATGAGCTATGGAGAAGCGGTGGTGGGCCTGGATTCCGATAAATGGCTCAAGACCATAAAATCCGAGAGAGGATCCATGTATGAAAACAAAGTGTAGACTTTGGAAGAACTACTTGATGGTCGTAAGGCTGTTGAGTACAGATGGATTTTAAAAGGAAGACGGACAATGATGGTAAATGTCACCATTAATAAAGCTCGACTTGTCGTTAAGATGTTTCCCGACAAGTTCAAGGAGTTGACTGCGATGAGACTTTCTCACTCGTAGCGATGCTAAGAGTCTGTTGGAATTATATTAGCGATTACTGCATTATTTATGAAATCTTGCAGATAGGATGTCGAAACATTGTTTCCTCGACGATTTTCTTGAGGAAAGGTTGTATGTGATACAACCGGAAGGTTTTGTCAATCCTGAAAGATGCTAATAAGTATGCAAAGCTCCAGTAATCCTTCTAAGGACTGGAGTACGCATCTCGGAGTTGGAATGTACGCTTTGATGAGATGATCAAAGATTTTGGGTTTATACAAAGTTTATGAGAAACTTGTATTTCCAAAGAAGTGAGTGGGAGCACTATAGAATTTCTGATGAGTATATGTTGTTGACATATTATGGATCAGAAATGACGTAGGATTTCTGGAAAGCATATAGGGTTATTTGAAAGTGTTTTTCAATGGAAGGCCTGGATTAAGCTACTTGAACATTGAGCATCAAGATCTATGAGGATAGATCAAAACGCTTAATGGTACTTTCAAATGAGCACATACCTTGACATGATCTTGAAGGTGTTCAAGATGGATCAGTCAAAGAAGGAGTTCTTGCCTGAGTGGTAAGGTATGAAGTTAAGACTTAAAGCTCGACCACGGCAGAATAGAAAGAAAGGACGAAGGTCGTCCCCTATGCTTAAGACATAGGCCCTACAGTATGCTATGCTGTGTACCGCACCTGAAATGTGCCTTGCCATGAGTCAGTCAAGGGGTACAAGAGTGATCCAAGAATGGATCACAAGACAGTGGTCAAAGTTATCCTTAGTAACTAGTGGACTAAGGAATTTTCTCGATTATGGAGGTGGTAAAAGAGTTCGTCGTAAAGGGTTACGTCGATGCAAGCTTAACACCTATCTGGATAGCTCTGAGTAGAGATACCGGATACGTATAATGGAGCAACAATTTAGAATAGCTCCAAGTAGAACAGTTATTTGGAATGGCTCCAAATGTAGCATAGTAGTTGCATCTAGGAGATGACATAGAGATTTGTAAAGCGCACACGGATCTGAAAGGTTCAGACCCGTTGACTATAACCTCTCTCACAAGCATAACATGATCAAACCCAGAACTCATCGAGTGTTAATCACATGGTAAATGTGAACTAGATTATTGATTCTAGTAAACTCTTTGGGTGTTAGTCACATGGGGATGTGACCTTGAGTGTTAATCACATATCGATGTGAACTAGATTATTGACTCTAGTGCAAGTGGGAGACTGTTGGAAATATGCCCTAGAGGCAATAATAAATTGATTATTATTATATTTCCTTGTTCATGATAATGGTTTATTATCCATGCTAGAATTGTATTGATAGGAAACTCAGATACATGTGTGGATACATAGACAACACCATGTCCCTAGTAAGCCTCTAGTTGACTAGCTCGTTGATCAATAGATGGTTACGGTTTCCTGACCATGGACATTGGATGTCGTTGATAACGGGATCACATCATTAGGAGAATGATGTGATGGACAAGACCCAATCCTAAGCATAGCACTAGATCGTGTAGTTCGTATGCTAAAGCTTTTCTAATGTCAAGTATCATTTCCTTAGACCATGAGATTGTGCAACTCCCGGATACCGTAGGAGTGCTTTGGGTGTGCCAAACATCACAACGTAACTGGGTGGCTATAAAGGTACACTACAGGTATCTCCGAAAGTGTCTGTTGGGTTGGCACGAATCGAGACTGGGATTTGTCACTCCGTGTAAACGGAGAGGTATCTCTGGGCCCACTCGGTAGGACATCATCATAATGTGCACAATGTGATCAAGGAGTTGATCACGGGATGATGTGTTACGGAACGAGTAAAGAGACTTGCCGGTAACGAGATTGAACAAGGTATCGGGATACCGACGATCGAATCTCGGGCAAGTATCGTACCGATAGACAAAGGGAATTGTATACGGGATTGATTAAGTCCTTGACATCGTGGTTCATCCGATGAGATCATCGTGGAACATGTGGGAGCCAACATGGGTATCCAGATCTCGCTGTTGGTTATTGACCGGAGAGTCATCTCGGTCATGTCTGCATGTCTCCCGAACCCGTAGGGTCTACACACTTAAGGTTCGGTGACGCTAGGGTTATAGAGATATTAGTATGCGGTAACCCGAAAGTTGTTCGGAGTCCCGGATGAGATCCCGGATGTCACGAGGAGTTCCGGAATGGTCCGAAGGTAAAGAATTATATATAGGAAGTGCTATTTTGGCTATCGGGACAAGTTTCAGGGTCACCGGTATTGTACCGGGACCACCGGAAGGGTCCCGGGGGTCCACCGGGTGGGGCCACCTGCCCCGGGGGCCACATGGGCTGTAGGGGGTGCGCCTTGGCCTACATGGGCCAAGGGCACCAGCCCCTAGAGACCCATGCGCCAAAGGGACAAGAGGAGGGGAGAGTCCTAAAGGGGGAAGGCACCTCCGAGGTGCCTTGGGGAGGATGGACTCCTCCCCCCCTTGGCCGCACCCTTCCTTGGAGGAAGGGGCAAGGCTGCACCCTCCCCCTCTCCCTTGGCCCTATATATAGTGGGGGGAAGGGAGGGCAACCATACCCAAGCCCTGGCGCCTCCCTCTCCCTCCCATGACACATCTTCCTCCTCCCGCAGCGCTTGGCGAAGCCCTGTTGGAATCCCGTTACTTCCACCACCACGCCGTCGTGCTCCTGGATCTCCATCAACCTCTCCTCCCCCCTTGCTGGATCAAGAAGGAGGAGACGTCGCTGCTCCGTACGTGTGTTGAACGCGAAGGTGCCGTCCGTTCGGTGCTAGAATCATCGGTGATTTGGATCACGACGAGTACGACTCCATCAACCCCGTTCTCTTGAACGCTTCCGCGCGCGATCTACAAGGGTATGTAGATCCACTCCTCCCTCGTTGCTAGATGACTCCATAGATAGATCTTGGTGACACGTAGGAAAATTTTGAATTTATGCTACGTTCCCCAACATCGATTGACAAAGGGAATTGTATACGGATTGATTGAATCCTCGACATCGTGGTTCATCCGATGAGATCATCGTGGAGCATGTGGGAGCCAACATGGGTATCCAGATCCCGCTGGTGGTTATTGACCGGAGAGTCATCTCGGTCAGGTCTGTAAGGTTCGGTGACGCTAGGGTTGTAGAGATATTAGTATGCAGTTACCCGAAAGTTGTTTGGAGTCTCGAATGAGATCCCGGACGTTACGAGGAGTTCCGAAATTGTCCGGAGGTAAAGATTTATATATAGGAAGTCCAGTTTTGGCCATCGGGAATGTTTCGGGGGTCGCCGGTATTGTACCGGGACCACCGGGTGGGGCCACCTATCCCGGAGGGCCCCATGAGCCGAATTGGGAGGGGAACCAACCCCTAGTGGGCTGGTGCGCCCCTCCTTGGGCCTCCCCTGCGCCTAGGGTTGGGAAACCCTAGGGGTGGGGGCGCCCCCCACTTGGCTTGGGGGGGGGAGCCACCCCTTGGCCGCCGCCCCCTTGGAGATCCATCTCCCTAGGGCCGGCGCCCCCCAAGGCCCCTATATAAAAAGGGGGGAGGGAGGGCAGCCGCAACCCTTTGCTCTTGGCGCCTCCCTCTCCCTCCGTAACACCTCTCCTCCTCGCTTGCGCTTGGCGAAGCTCTGCCGAGATCCTGCTGCATCCACCACCACACCGTCATGCTGCTGGATCTTCATCAACCTCTCCTTCCCCCTTACTGGATCAAGAAGGAGGAGACGTCTTCCAACCGTACGTGTGTTGAACGCGGAGGTGCTGTCCGTTCGTCACTTGGTCATCGGTGATTTGGATCACGACGAGTACGACTCCATCAACCCCGTTCTCTTGAACGCTTCCGCGCGCGATCTACAAGGGTATGTAGATGCACTCCTCTCTCCCTCGTTGCTAGATGACTGCATAGATTGATCTTGGTGATGCGTAGAAAATTTTAAAATTCTGCTACGTTCCCCAACAGTGGCATCATGAGCTAGGTCTATGCGTAGTTTCTATGCACGAGTAGAACACAAAGTAGTTATGGGCGTCGATATTGTCAATTATCTTGTCGTTACTAGTCTTATCTTGATTCGGCGACATTGTGGGATGAAGCGGCCCGGACCGACCTTACACGTACGCTTATGTGAGAATGGTTCCACCGACTGACATGCACTAGTTGCATAAGGTGGCTGGCGAGTGTCTGTCTCTCCCACTTTAGTCGGATCGGATTCGATGAACAGGGTCCTTATGAAGGGTAAATAGAAATTGGCAGTTCACGTTGTGGTCTTGGCGTAGGTAAGAAACGTTCTTGCTAGAAACCTATAGCAGCCACGTAAAAACTTGCAACAACAATTAGAGGACGTCTAACTTGTTTTTGCAGCAAGTGTTTTGTGATGTGATATGGCCAAAGGATGTGATGCATGATATATGTGATGTATGAGATGATCATGTTCTTGTAATTGGAATCACGACTTGCATGTCGATGAGTATGACAACCGACAGGAGCCATAGGAGTTGTCTTTATTTATTTATGACCTGCGTGTCAACATAAACATCATGTAATTACTTTACTTTATTGCTAAAGCGTTAGCCATAGTAGTAGAAGTAACAGATGACGAGACAACTTCAAGAAGACACGATGATGGAGATCATGGTGTCATGCCGGTGACAACGATGATCATAGAGCCCCGAAGATGGAGATCAAAAGGAGCAAATGATATTGGCCATATCATGTCACTATTTGATTGCATGTGATGTTTATCATGTTTTACATCTTATTTGCTTAGAACGACGGTAGCTTAAATAAGATGATCCCTCGTAATAATTTCAAGAAAGTGTTCCCCCTAACTATGCACCGTTGCGATGGTTCGTTGTTTCGAAGCACCACGTGATGATCGGGTGTGATAGATTCTAACGTTCGAATACAATGGGTGTAAGCCAGATTTACACACGCAATACACTTAGGTTGACTTGACGAGCCTAGCATGTACAGACATGGCCTCGAAACACAGAAGACCGAAAGGTCGAGCAGGAGTCGTATAGAAGATACGATCAACATGAAGATGTTCACCGATGTTGACTAGTCCGTCTCACGTGATGATCGGACACGGCCTAGTTGACTCGGATCATGTTTCACTTAGATGACTAGAGGGATGTCTATCTGAGTGGGAGTTCATTGAATAATTTGATTAGATGAACTTAATTATCATGAACTTAGTCTAAAATCTTTACAATATGTCTTGTAGATCAAATGGCCCACGTTGTCCTCAACTTCAATGCGTTCCTAGAGAAAACCAAGCTGAAAGATGATGGCAGCAACTATACGGACTGGGTCCGGAACCTGAGGATCATCCTCATAGCTGCCAAGAAAGATTATGTCCTAGAAGCACCGCTAGGTAACGCACCTGTCCCAGAGAACCAAGACGTTATGAACGCTTGGCAGTCACGAGCTGATGATTACTCCCTCGTTCAGTGCGGCATGCTTTACAGCTTAGAACCGGGGCTCCAAAAGTGTTTTGAGAGACACGGAGCATATGAGATGTTCGAAGAGCTGAAAATGGTTTTCCAAGCTCATGCCCGGATCGAGAGATATGAAGTCTCTGACAAGTTCTTCAGCTGTAAGATGGAGGAAAATAGTTCTGTCAGTGAGCACATACTCAAAATGTGTGAGTTGCATAACCGCTTGACTCAGCTGGGAGTTAATCTCCCGGATGACGCGGTCATTGACAGAATCCTTCAGTCGCTTCCACGGAGCTACAAGAGCTTTGTGATGAACTTCAATATGCAGGGGATGGAAAAGACCATCCATGAGGTATATTCAATGCTGAAATCAGCAGAGGTGGAAATCAAAAAGGAACATCAAGTGTTGATGGTGAATAAAACCACTAAGTTCAAGAAAGGCAAGGGTAAGAAGAACTTCAAGAAGGACAGCAAGGGAGTTGCCGCGCCCGGTAAGCAAGCTGCCGGGAAGAAGCCAAAGAATGGACCCAAGCCTGAGACTGAGTGTTTTTATTGCAAGGGAAGTGGTCACTGGAAGCGGAACTGCCCCAAATACTTAGCGGATAAGAAGGCCGGCAACACTAAAGGTATATGTGATATACATGTAATTGATGTGTACCTTACCAGTACTCGTAGTAGCTCCTGGGTATTTGATACCAGTGCGGTTGCTCACATTTGTAACTCAAAGCAAGAGCTGCAAAATAAACGGAGACTGGCGAAGGACGAGGTGACGATGCGCGTCGTGAATGATTCCAAGGTCGATGTGATCGCCGTCGGCACGCTACCTCTACATTTACCTGCGGGATTAGTTTTAAACCTCAATAATTATTATTTAGTGCCAGCTTTGAGCATGAACATTGTATCAGGATCTCGTTTAATTCGAGATGGCTACTCATTTAAATCCGAGAATAATGGTTGTTCTATTTATATGAGAGATATGTTTTATGGTCATGCTCCGATGGTGAATGGTTTATTCTTAATGAATCTCGAGCCTAATGTTACACATATTCATAGTGTGAATACCAAAAGATGTAAGGTTGATAATGATAGTCCCACATACTTGTGGCACTGCCGCCTTGGTCACATAGGTGTCAAACACATGAAGAAGCTCCATGCAGATGGACTTTTAGAGTCTCTTGATTACGAATCATTTGACACGTGCGAACCATGCCTCATGGGTAAAATGACCAAGACTCCGTTCTCAGGAACAATGGAGCGAGCAACCAACTTATTGGAAATCATACATACTGATGTGTGCGGTCCAATGAGTGTCGAGGCTTGCGGTGGCTATCGTTATGTTCTCACCCTCACTGATGACTTGAGTAGATATGGGTATGTCTACTTAATGAAACACAAGTCTGAGACCTTTGAAAAGTTCAAGGAATTTTAGAGTGAGGTTGAGAATCAACATGACAAGAAAATCAAGTTCTTTCGATCAGATCGTGGGGGAGAATACTTGAGTCACGAATTTGGCACACACTTAAGAAAATGTGGAATAGTTTCACAACTCACGCCGCCTGGAATACCTCAGCGTAATGGTGTGTCCGAACATCGTAATCGCACTCTATTAGATATGGTGCGATCTATGATGTCTCTTACCGATTTACCGCTGTCATTTTGGGGCTATGCTTTAGAGACTGTCGCATTCACTTTAAATAGGGATCCGTCAAAATCCGTTGATATGACACCGTATGAATTATGGTTTGGGAAGAAACCTAAGCTGTCGTTTCTAAAAGTTTGGGGATGCGATGCTTATGTCAAGAAACTTCAACCTGAAAAGCTCGAACCCAAATCGGAAAAATGCGTCTTCATAGGATACCCTAAAGAAACTATTGGATATACCTTCTACCTCAGATCCGAAGGCAAGATCTTTATTGCCAAGAATGGGTCCTTTCTAGAGAAAGAGTTTCTCTCGAAAGAAATAAGTGGGAGGAAAGTAGAACTTGATGAAGTATTACCTCTTGAACCGGTTAGTAGCGCAGCTCAAGAAAATGTTCCTGAGGTGCCTGCACCGACTAGAGAGGAAGTTGATGATGATGATCATGAAACTTCAGATCAAGTTGCTACTGAACTTCGTAGGTCCACAAGGACACGTTCCGCACCAGAGTGGCGGGCCCGGATTCCAACAAATGGCTGGAAGCCATGAAATCCGAGATAGGATCCATGTATGAAAACGAAGTATGGACTTTGACTGACTTGCCCGATGATCGGTGAGCCATAGAAAATAAATGGATCTTTAAGAAGAAGACAGACGCGTATGGTAACGTAACCATCTATAAAGCTTGGCTTGTCGCTAAGGGTTATCGACAAGTTCAAGGGGTTGACTACGATGAGACTTTCTCACCCGTAGCGAAGCTGAAGTCCGTCTGAATCATGTTAGCAATTGCCGCATTCTATGATTATGAGATATGGCAAATGGACGTCAAAACGGCATTCCTTAATGGTTTCCTTAAGGAAGAATTGTATATGATGCAGCCGGAAGGTTTTGTCGATCCTAAGAATGCTGACAAGGTGTGCAAGCTCCAACGCTCGATTTATGGGCTGGTGCAAGCATCTCGGAGTTGGAACATTCGTTTTGATGAGATGATCAAAGCGTTTGGGTTTACGCAGACTTATGGAGAAGCCTGCATTTACAAGAAAGTGAGTGGGAGCTCTGTATCATTTCTCATATTGTATGTGGATGACATACTGTTGATGGGAAATGATATAGAATTCTTGGAAATCATAAAGGCCTACTTGAACAAGTGTTTTTCAATGAAGGATCTTGGATAAGCTGCTTATATATTAGGCATCAAGATCTATAGAGATAGATCGAGACGCCTCATTGGTCTTTCACAGAGTACGTACCTTGACAAGATATTGAAGAAGTTCAAAATGGATCAGTCAAAGAAGGGGTTCTTGCCTGTATTGCAAGTTACGAGATTGAGCACGGCTCAATGCCCGACCATGGCAGAAGATAGAGAAAAGATGAGTGTCGTCCCCTATGCCTCGGCCATAGGGTCTATCATGTATGCTATGCTGTGTACCAGACCTGATGTAAACCTTGCCGTAAGTTTGGTAGGAAGGTACCAAAGTAATCCCGGCATGGAACACTGGACATTGGTCAAGAATATCCTGAAGTACCTGAAAATGACTAAGGATATGTTTCTCGTTTATGGAGGTGACGAAGAGCTCGTCGTAAAGGGTTACGTCGATGCTAGCTTCGACACAGATCTAGATGACTCTAAGTCACAAACCGGATACGTGTATATTTTGAATGGTGGGGCAGTAAGCTGGTGCAATTGCAAGCAAAGTGTTGTGGCGGGATCTACATGTGAAGCGGAGTACATGGCAGCCTCGGAGGCAGCACAAGAAGCAGTCTGGGTGAAGGAGTTCATTACCGACCTAGGAGTCATACCCAATGCGTCGGGCCCGATGACTCTCTTCTATGACAACACTGGAGCTATTGCCCTTGCCAAGGAGCCCAGGTTTCACAAGAAGACCAGGCATATCAAGCGTCGCTTTAACTCCATTCGTGAAAGTGTTCAAAATGGAGACATAGAGATTTGTAAAGTACATACGGACCTGAATGTGGCAGATCTGTTGACTAAACCTCTCCCTAGAGCAAAACATGATCAACACCAGAACTGCATGGGTGTTCGATTCATCACAATGTAACTAGACTATTTGACTCTAGTGCAAGTGGGAGACTGTTGGAAATATGCCCTAGAGGCAATAATAAAATGTTTATTATTATATTTCTTTGTTCATGATAATTGTCTATTGTTCATGCTATAATTGTGTTATCCGGAAATCGTAATACATGTGTGAATACATAGACCACAACACGTCCCTAGTGAGCCTCTAGTTGACTAGCTCGTTGATCAAAAGATAGTCATGATTTCCTGACTATGGACATTGGATGCCATTGATAACGGGATCACATCATTAGGAGAATGATGTGATGGACAAGACCCAATCCTAAGCATAGCTCAAAGATCGTGTAGTTCGTTTGCTGTAGCTTTTCTGAATGTCAAGTATCATTTCCTTAGACCATGAGATTGTGCAACTCCCGGATACCGTAGAAGTGCCTTGGGTGTGCAAACGTCACAACGTAACTGGGTGACTATAAAGGTACACTACAGGTATCTCCGAAAGTGTCTGTTGGGTTGACACGAATCGAGACTGGGATTTGTCACTCCGTATGACGGAGAGGTATCTCTGGGCCCACTCGGTAATGCATCATCATAATGAGCTCAATGTGACCAAGTGGTTGATCACGGGATCATGCATTACGGCACGAGTAAAGTGACTTGCCGGTAACGAGATTGAACGAGGTATTGGGATACCGACGATCGAGTCTCGGGCAAGTAACGTACCGATTGACAAAGGGAATTGTATACGGATTGATTGAATCCTCGACATCGTGGTTCATCCGATGAGATCATCGTGGAGCATGTGGGAGCCAACATGGGTATCCAGATCCCGCTGTTGGTTATTGACCGGAGAGTCATCTCGGTCATGTCTGCATGTCTCCCGAACCCGTAGGGTCTACACACTTAAGGTTCGGTGACGCTAGGGCTGTAGAGATATTAGTATGCAGTAACCCGAAAGTTGTTCGGAGTCCCGGATGAGATCCCGGACGTCACGAGGAGTTTCGGAATGGTCCGGAGGTAAAGATCTATATATAGGAAGTCCAATTTTGGCCATCGAGAATGTTTCGGGGGTCGCCGGTATTATACCGGGACCACCGGAAGGGTCCCGAGGGTCCACCGGGTGGGGCCACCTATCCCGGAGGGCCCCATGGGCTGAATTGGGAGGGGAACCATCCCCTAGTGGGCTGGTGCGCCCACCCCTTGGGCCTCCCCTGCGCCTAGGGTTGGGAAACCCTAGGGGTGGGGGCGCCCCCCACTTGGCTTGGGGGGGGGAAGCCACCCCTTGGCCGCCGCCCCTTGGCGATCCATCTCCCTAGGGCCGGCTCCCCCCCAAGGCCCCTATATAAAGTGGGGGGAGGGAGGGCAGCCGCAACCCTTTGCTCTTGGCTCCTCCCTCTCCCTCCGTAACACCTCTCCTCCCCGCTTGCGCTTGGCGAAGCCCTGCCGGAATCCTGCTGCATCCACCACCACGCCATCGTGCTGCTGGATCTTCATCAACCTCTCCTTCCCCCTTGCTGGATCAAAAAGGAGGAGACGTCTTCCAACCGTACGTGTGTTGAACGCGGAGGTGTTGTCCGTTCGGCACTTGGTCATCGGTGATTTGGATCACGACGAGTACGACTCCATCAACCCCGTTCTCTTGAACGCTTCCGCGCGCGATCTACAAGGGTATATAGATGCACTCCTCTCTCCCTCGTTGCTAGATGACTCCATAGATTGATCTTGGTGATGCGTAGAATTTTTTTAAAATTCTGCTACGTTCCCCAACAATGTTAAGAAGCCCACCATCATTCTTGAAGCAGTTGCAGCACATGATCTTTGGATTTGGTACACTTTTTCTTTGGCATGCCTGGGTCTCACAATGACATTAATGTGCTGCAGTGATCACCGTTGTTTGCGAGACCGACTGAAGGAAAAGCTCCTCCTTGCCACTATACTGTCAATGAACATGAGTACAACATGAGATACTAGCTGGTTGACGGTGTCTATCCTCTGTGGGCTACCTTTGTTAGCACCATCTCTAATCCAGTTGGCTAGAAAAAGGCTCACTTTGCTTAAAGACAAGAAGCATCTAAAAAGGATGTCGAGAGGGCATCTGGAGTTTTGCAGGTCCGTTTTGCAGTTGTTCGTGGACCTGCTAAATAATGGGATCCAGGGACCTTGTGGGAGGTGATGACATGTTGTGTGATCATGCACAACATGATCGAGGATGAGGTTGCACACTTGCTGATATTATGTTCTGCAAATCATATTTTTATAACCGTTTATGGTTGAGTACATGTATCTTGTAATCATAATTTGTATCATATATACACCATGTGTTAAAAAATTATTAGCTCCGAATCTGGACTCCTCCTCCGACATACTTGATTATATATACATGATCATGTTTGTAATTAGAAAATAATCTAGAATGTATAAGAACCCTAGGTAGGCAGCGCTCGCAGAGTTGCAATGTGAGTCGAAGTAGTGGCGGGAGATGGTTTCTTTAAGTAGGGGTCACATAGGTTTGTCGCTGCTGGGCGGTAAGAGGTAGCAACGTGCTGCCATGATTAGAGTTCGACACGGCTTTTGTTCCGTGCGTTATCATAAAACAATAGCACGCATGGCTTATTATCATTGTTATACTATAAAAAACACTAATTGGTGTTACTATCCTGTCATGATTAAGTTGAGCTATGTTATCTCTTCATAGATTATAATTTTCTCTTAGATGGTTGCATATATTACACTTCGGTTACAGGTTTAGGACGCCGCTTATTTCTATTTAGATTTGGTAAAATAGTTGGTTAATCACATGAATTCTATGGCCTTTTTGATTCACAGGATTTCCACAACACGGAAACAGAAAAAACACATCAGCAATGGCCATGCCATATTCAATACTATAGGACTGTACTGATATTTGATTGAGCACAAAAAACAAATCTTTCATAAAATCTAGTAGAATGAATCATTGGAAAAAATCCTAAGGATTAAAATAGTTCAAAATGACTATACAGATCCTTTGCATCAAAGAGGCCCTTAAAGGTCCGATGAAGAGAGATAGAATGCAAAAAAAAGTTTGAGGTCATTACGGAATAGAGGCCACAATAATGGATTCCTTAGGAGTCTCTGTTGGTTGAGTTTGTTTTGGTTGTAGCGTGGAGTGAAATTCCTTGGTCGAGTTTGTGTTTTGTTTTGATTGGAGGAGTGAAATGGTCGAGGACCAAACAAGGACTTATCATCTGCTAAGTCTCACCACACTAGAAATCATTCGAGTGGATCAAGATGATGTGCAACCCCTAAAAATTTGTGTGAAGTTTCAGTTATTCTTTGTATTCTTAACTATTTCTTTACCCTTTAAAGCACTTTTAGTTCTATATTTGTTGAAATAGCACATTTTATGTTTTTTTGTACAGTTGCATCCTAATGATGGGCACATATGGAAAAAATTCAGTCACATGCACCGTACGTAGTTGCGGAAGAAAATGTGAGTTGCAAATAATTACTCTATATTGAACAAGAATAAACTCAATTGCTACATAGCCATGATGGCCATCCATAAGAAAACACTATCTTTATATAAAATAAATCACGCCATTACGAAATACTCCCTCTGTCCCACAATGCAAGACGTTTTTTGACACTACACTAGAGTCAAAAAACATCTTACATTATGGGACGGAGGGAGTAGCATAGAAACTTATTTTGAACACGAGAGCTATATTTCATATATTTGGAACGTATGGCTTATATTTTGCTAACCAGGTTCATCATCAAAGTTTGACCCCAAAAAAGAAGACAAAAGTGTCTCACAAGACTGAGCGGAAGAGTGATTGATACCCCCTCTTTCCCAAAATATAAGACGCGATTGACTTTTTACGGTCTTTGATGCACGACTTTAACCCTTAATATATATCAAAGTATACGGATTGAACATGCATAAATGGCATCGTCGTATTTTTCTTGCAAAACAACTTTATTTCATATGTATGTATACTAATTTTATAGACATACAATACATGAAAATTATAGTCAAAGTTGTGCCAGAAAAGTCAAACCGCGTCTTGTATTTTGGGAAGGAGGGAGTACGAGAGATGGCATACAACACAACTGGATACCATGGTTGACCACAAACATGCCTTGCTTCCAACCACTTACAGAAGTTCATCCATGCCCAAGTCAACACCAACATGTTTCGCAGAAGTTGATTCATGGATAACAAGAACATCGAACAATTCACTATTAACAACACATTGTTTCCTTTTTTCTGCTGGAAAGGACTATATGTTGGATCCACGTTGTTGCTCCTACGTGTGTTTTCCAACCAAAAGCAAAATGAAACAAAGATAGTCTTTTTATTTCCAAGGGCTATCCCTGGTTGGAGTATGGTGTCATACTGATATACCAGCATTTGGCACCATGCGGCTACAATGCCATCAGTTTCCCTGACGTTTTGCTGCCTGGCAGAGTAAAAACTTTTGCGATGAATATGCATGTATAAAAAAAAAGCGAGTGCCACCCAGTTGGAAAATGGGAAAGACCATCAAGATTCGTGCATGTTACGAGCAACTCTTGATCGAACGGCCATGCAGCGCTGCCGGCGCCGCCGCGGACCGGGGGCGCATGCCGGATGCCGGTGGGAAACCGGGAGGCGGCACCGGCACCGGCAGGCAGGAAGCGACAAGACCACACCCGACGCTCCACCCATTTAATACTCCCCCTCTCCCCGGGCCCACCGAACCAGGGTCCGCCGGGCCCACGCGACAGCGACCCCGTCAACGCCGCGCTCTAGTGCCCGACGAAACGAGAAAAAGCGCCCCCCCCCACTCCCCCACCCCCTCTGTCCTGTCGCCTCTCCCCGCCCCAAACCCAAACCCCTACCTTTGTTGCTCCGCTCCGCTCCGTCCCCCTCCTCCGCACCACCCACCGGCCTCCGGCGAGAGAGAGAGAGAGAAGGGAGGGAGAGCGTGGGGTGGTGCTACCCCCCTACAGCGCGGGCGAACGGCGCCCATGGACGGGCCGCGGAGGGAGCGGCGGCACCACCGGAAGGCGGCGCCGGCGGGGGCGGCCTCCTCCTACGGGGACGTCTTCGGCGGGCCGCCGCGCTTCGCCGCCGCGCCGTTCGGGGCCGCCGCCGTGGTCGGCCCCCCGCTCGACTACGCCGAGGTGTTCGGGGGCGCCGCCGCCGCATGCTCCATCCCCTACCTCGACCTGCCGCCCGTCGCCGCCGTCCCCTCGGGCGGCGCCTCCGCGGGCGACTACCGCGAGATCTTCGGCCGCTTCGGCTTCGCGGACTTCGCCGCGCCCTACGAGGACCTCTTCGGCGACGCGCCCGCTCCGCCGCCGGCGCCGCAGCAGCTGCCCGAGGAGGAGATCGCCTCGTCCAGCGGCGGGAGTTCCTACAGGTTCGCTCGCTCGTCCGCTCGTGCCCCCTCTCCCCTCTCGTCCGCAGTCCTTTTTCTTGTTTCCTTTCCCCTGTGCTCCAATGGCGTCTCGACGAGCCGCCGCCGCCTGAAATGTCCTCGCACCGGCCGCGGGATTGGACGATGTAGGCCGCTACGATCTCCGATTTCCGATTACATCCTGCCTCTTTCCAGTCTCATGGTGTGAGGATTTCCCGACTCCTTTTTTCCTTTCCTCCGTCCGCCCCTTTCTAATCGTAAAGGCGGACATTTTTTAGGCTACACTGTACTGTTAGCTTTGCTCATTATTCCGGGCTTTAGAGGCTGGAGATGCTACTCATGGAGCATCAAGAATTCCCCAAAGCATTCTGGAATTCCTTGATTCCTAAAGGCTACCATGGAATCTCTCTCTGAGAAAGAAAGTGGTGAGTGGCGACTTTGCTTGCTGCTACCTGGTTTTTCACATTGGCCCTGAAATGGTGAGCTGTTTCAGACACGGTGGCAATTACAGACTGCCTTGATTGTCTAGGGGTATTCATGGTACGTTTTGGTGTGCATACATTATGGTGGAATTAAGATGCCTGCCTGTGTCTGTGTGTTGGTTGGATATCATGAAGTCTTGGCCATGTTAGGTAATGCTTTCCTAATCGAGGTCCTCGTGTGGTCTCGGGAATTTACTAGTGTTAGTTGTGTCACACATGGATAAAATGGTTGAATGTGAAGAAGAGTTTGGTGAGCTCAAATGGAAATATTGTGTGCTTATTGAGGCTGACTTCGGTAGAACTGGAAGGGTTATCAGGGAGCAAGCTTGATAATAGGCGTAGCCATTCAACAACTGTATGCTTCAGACTGGTTCCAGCCGGCCGTGTAGTCATGGAACAATTGTATGCTTCAAGTGGGAGTTTACAAGCCGCTTTGTTGTGTAACAAGTGTGTGCTTCAGATTGGTGTCAGCCTGCCGCCGTAGTTGTGGAACAAGTGTATGCTTTAGGTTGGTGTCAGCCTGCCGGGGTAGCTGTGGAACAAGTGTAGTTGGTGTCAGCTTGCCGCTTAGTCATTGAGTTCCACAACAACGTAGTCTCAGAGATGATGAAAGCTTGCATGGCCAGCAGATGAGGAACGTTGGACGTGCATGTAATTATATCCGTATGCGAGGTTGTATGTGCTTCAATTGTCGGTTGTAGATGGCGTACCGTTAATAGGCTAGGCTGGCCTTTATTTGTCGTTTTAGACCGGTAATAGGCATGTCTTCATTAGTCGTCGCAGACCGGTAATAGGCGTTTCTTAATTTGCTCACTGCACTTCTCTTTACGATAGTTGTTTCCCAGTACATGTCGCGTTTTTGTTGGCTGAGGTCATAAGAGTGGGTCCCACCCTACCGTTTAGCGCCAAAAACCGGCATTCCCCTTATGTTATTTTGCTCCCTATAGGAGCTACTTGAGCGCAGCAATATAGCTGAAATCAGCCAGCTCAGTGTCCGCCAAAAACCCCAGCAGTAGGGTAATAGGCAGTATCCTTATTTGTCGTATTAGACGAGTAATAGGCGTTTCTTTATTTGCTCACCGAACTTATCTTTATGACTGTTTCCCAGTACATGTCGCATTTTTGTTGTCTGAGGTCATAACAGTGGGTCCCACCATACCGTTTAGCGCCAAATAATGGCATTCACCTTGTATTATTTGCCAAAGGGATGTGTTTGCAGCCTGTGGGCAGAAGTCTCCTACCACTTCCTGTGGAAGGAGCCGAGCTACTTGAGCTCAACAATATAGCTGAAATCAGCCAGGTCAGTGTCACATGCACTGCCAAAAACCCCAGTACACCACAAGTGGAATGCGTGGTTGATGTTTCACACTGCAAGAAGTGCTATTGATGAGTGTGCCTCGATCTTGCTCCGCAAGCTAGGCAAAAGAAGTTGGTGTTGCAACGAGCATTACGAGCTTCGTTGCTAGTCCACTGCTGGTTGGAACACGACAAGCAGAACGACTACCCTATGACATAGGAGATGGGAATCACGTTGATTTCCCTCTGCATTTGACAATTGGCCTAGAAAGTACCTTTTCATACATTTTCCTCTTTTTAGTTCATGCCAATGTCAACAGATGGATGAGTTCAACAGATGTATTATTCGGGAGGGAGAGGACTATGTAAAGGCGGTGGGCCACCTCTAACATCTCAACCAGCAGAAACAGATCACATGATAGGAAACACCAGGGGTTGATTAAGTTGGGGTAGGACAGGGAAGCACTACTGTGTAACATTAATGTAGTCGGTTTAAGTAGTTGGTTATCTTGATGAGCTCTACGCACGAATCTGTGAACTATGTGCTGTAATGTTAATCTGGATATGATGCCGATGAAGCTAGTGAGTCACATTACTATGCTGTACTAGCTATATGTATGATGTATCTGTGATATCTACCGTCTGTGATCAACCTATGCATTTTTTTTCTTCTTGTGAGCTGCATCTATCTAGGAGAAAATAATCTGCAGTTCCTTGTTATTTGAACATTAATTTATGGTGAATCATGTCATCTGAATATTGAAACTGCAAGATTTGGGGGTTATACCAATTGTGTTAATATGGACTGTCTATATGCCTGAGGTGGCATCTTAATATAAAATTTAGCGTACATGTTGATATATGTTTCTACAAACATAACAGTACAAAAATTTAGACAACACCTTTTCAAACAAGCATATATTCAGTACTATGGACACTTCAGAATCTGGCGTGTATAGTTTGTCCATGGATGAGAGGCTTCTCAGTTCTCGCATGGCCTTGTGTTGAGAATTGCTTAGACATTCCTCATAAAGGTAGATAGATAGTTCCTCTGTGTATAGCCATTTTTTTTGTTTTTCTACTTGTGCCAAGTTTCAGTTATTTTTAGAGTTCTTTCTTTCATTCGTGGTATGCGATAAATGTCCTGTCCTTCTACATTTTTAAATGTACCTTCGCTAAAAAAATTGGTGTACCATAATTTTATTGATGCTTGTTACTCTGGAACTTGAGTGAATAAAGTACACAAGTCATATTTATTGCTAAATTAACCATCACTGATTTCATTTTTAACAGATCATCGATAAACAATGAATCTAGGCTGGATGCTGAGCAATCTACACTTCATCAACACTTCAAAGAGCATGAGTCTTCTCCAATTCCCTCACTTCCGGATAGTCGGGAATTCGTCATGTCATATTACAAGACTACCCAAGCGAAACCGGATGATCTAGTTGAGATGACTACTTGCACAGTTCACCCTTCAGTCGATTATGTGGTTGGTTCTTCCAATTTTTCACCTGCCCCAGCAACTAACCATGTTTCAAAAATGGATAATGGTATAATGGCTAATGGAGACAGAGGGAAGAAGTCTCCATCAACCTCTGTGACTGCCAATGTGAGAGGTCCTGAGAGTGACTTCACTTTTGATCAAAAGCTGCACATACCAGAATGTCCACCTCTTTCTGAAAATGTTTCTGCGAATGGAAGTAACCAGAAATCTGATAGTCATGCAACACCCAGTAACGGAAAACCTTTTGCAGATTATGCATTTATGAGGGTATCTACTCCAACTGTGCAAACACAACCAAAAGTACCATTACCACCTTTGGGACAGCAACCTAAAGTGCTCAACAAGAAAGAAAGTGCAGCAAAAGAAGACTTCCATTTTGCAAATCACAGTGGCACTCCAACTTCTGTTCACACCCCTACAAGTACCAAGCTTGCTCGGGCCGAAAAAAGAGCTGATGCTGCCTTGTCTAATACTGAGGCCAATCCCAGTTCTGCTGCAGCCGCTATGAAGGAGGCAATGGAATATGCTGAGGCTAGGCTAAGAGCTGCAAAGGAACTGATGGAGAGAAAAGGTGACAGTTTTAAAATTCGGAAGAAGCCAAGTCATCATAGAAGCACAAGATCTGTAGAAATCAAGGCTCCTGTAGAAGTATATGCATTTGAAGAAAATCTGTCAGTGAAAAATCCAGCAACTGAAGAAAACAACTCTGAGAATTTTGTGTTTGACAGGCACCAACAAGTTAGTGCAGTCAGATCAAATCATCACGATGACAGTGGAAAAATGGTACTGCCATTGAAGAAGCCTCAGCAGATGATGCGAACTCACACTATGCCCTGTCAAACCTCCAGTAATATAGAGAAATTAGGTAACTGGAGATCAGGTGATGAATATTTTGAGCTCACTGGAGATTATCAGAAATGCCAGACTGGTACAGTCAGAGAGAAGGAAGATAACTGTGGGAGATCAAAGCCTGTCACTGAACCCAGCGAGGGCCAAAAGGCTAAAACTAAAGTTACCACACAAGGCTCTGACGTGGAAAGATACGAAAAACTGTGGGATGTTAGTGATGCCAGCGATTTGGGAGTGAAAGAGGAAAAACAGAAAGAACTCAGTACAGCTCCAATGGAGAAAGGGGAGGATAGGGTGTCTACAGTTCTGGAAACTTCTACAGGCAATATGGCACATAAAGGTGTTGATAACACTCAGTTGGAGGGGCTTCTGATTGTTGAAAATTCTAAAGGAAGTCATGATGATGGGAGTTTTGAGCTTCCTTGTATGAGTGAGATCACTCCCGAAGTAGACTTCATCAAGGATGTTCCTAATTCATTATCGGCTTCCTCTTCTGCTAACTATGCTACTGATCTAGGTAACAGTAGTATGAGTGAAGGTTCAGTAACAGGAACATCAGAGGAGCCAAAAAACAGCGAAGGAGGACTAGAGGTAAGATATGATGATGAGATGCAATGCATTTCAGGGAGTAGTAAAACATCACAAGAACCTCCAGAAGTTGCTAATGTTGGTAATTCCCAGGCAAGTCAAATTAAATCGTTGATTTTAGAGGAACTTGAAGGATCTTGTGTAACTCAAGCTTCTCCAAGGGTACAGAGTAAATCTGAGCTTGAAGCTGAAACTTATGGAAGGGAAAAGTTTAGTTTTGTAGGTGAATCTTACCTACATAATGAAAATGAGAAGATAATTGAAGTACCCCGCGAATCGCTAATCTCCGAAGTAGAGAAAGCTGAAGGTGAGGTGGAACTTCGTCCACACGCACATTCTGAAGAGTCTGTTCCAGATGAGGATGTTGAGTGTCCTGAAGAGAGTGACATTACTCAGCAAACCAATAATCCGGTAGTATCAACCATGCTGAACGTGTTTGAGATAGCCAGCAAGTTCATCAAAGGAGACCTTGATCAAGAAATCCAGGGTTCATTAGGGCCTGTTGAAGTGAAAAATAGAACAGAAGAAGGGACTGATAGACTTGAGTCTGATGGTAAAGGGAAAGAAGCAGAAAAACCCCACTCAGAAAACAGTGAGAAGACAGATGTTGAAGCAGAGTCAGCTCATGATACTGATAGACATGAGTCAGATTGTGAAAGTAAAGAAGCAGAAAACTCCACCTCAGAAAACAGTGTTAAGACAGATGCTGAAGAAGAATCAGCTCATGCTAACCAGGAGGAGCCAACAACATCTGCATCTGATACCAACAAAGGAGAAAGTGTTGTGGATGCACAGGGTAATATAACAGTTGATGAAATGGGCAGTGCAGCGAGTTCTGGAGATGAAGTTACTATCAAATCTGCTAATGATGGTCCCACCAGATTAACAGTAAATACAACATTTGATGAAATGGGCAGTGCAGCGAGTTCTGGAGATGAAGTTGCCATCAAATCTGCTAATGATGGTCCCACCAGATTAACAGTAAATACAAAGGACGAGCCAACTTCCTGTTCAGAAATGAGTACTGGCTTGCAGCAATTACCTAAAAATGTGGAATCTGCTACTTCTCAGACATCTAATGCAAATGTTCCAGGTGCTGACAAGACCAAGGAGGCGTGCAAAGAAGCAGAACGAGAATTGGCTACAACATTTGAAGAGAATGGCAGTGTAAATAGAATGGAAGGGAAAGACTCTAGAGAAAGGAGATCAAAGGCAGAACCAAAGCATCAACATACTCATCTGGAGAAGATTGACAGTGCTACTTCTCGGACATCTTATGAAAATGTTCCTGTTGTTGACAAGACCAAAGAGGTGTGCAAAGAAGCAGAAAGAGAATTACCCACAGAAAGATGTACAATATTCGAGGAGAAAAGCAGGGTAAATAAAATGGAAGGAAAGGTCTCTAGAGAAAGGACATCAATGGCAGAACCAAAGCATCAACATTCTCATTTAGAGAAGAGTGACAGTGTACCAAAACCTGCAGAAAGGCCATCCCCAGTTTCTGCTGAGGTGTCAGGAAAAGAGACACCTAGGGTTCAGAGAACCAAAGAGAGAGGGAGTATAACAGAAAAGGAAAGAGAGAAGAAGGACAAAGAGGCTTCTCGAAGACTGGAAGAAGCAAAAGAAAGGCAAAAGACATTGGAGAAAGAAAGAGAAAATGCTGAAGTCAATGAAAGAAAAAAAATGGAAGAGGAGGAAAGGGAGAGGGAAAAGGAAAGGGAAAAGGATAAGCTTGCTGTTGAAAGAGCTACAAGAGAAGCCCAGGCTGTTGAAAGAGCTATAAGAGAAGCTCATGAGAGGTCTTTTAATGAAGCTCGTGAAAAGGCAGAAAAAATGGCGTTGGAAAGGATTGCGGCAGCACGGCAAAGGGCTTCTGCAGAAGCCAAGCTAAAAGAAGAGAGGGCAAATGCCGAAGCTCGGATAAAAGCAGAAAGGGCTGCAGTCGAGCGAGCAACTGCAGAAGCTCGGGAGAGGGCGATTAAGAAGGCCAAGGCCGAGAAGGCTGCTGCGGAGGCAAGAGAACGCAGAGAACAAATCAGGTCCTCTTCCAAGGTAAGTGGTGTTTGTTGGTATGGTATTTCATCTGATATAGTGAAGGAGCTTCAAATATTACCATGTCATTATTACTATTGTTTGTTTTATTCAAAATACTGACTAGATTCAAACCCTGGTTCTGGATGAGCAGGATGTTCGACAGGACAATCAGTTTCAGAGGGCAACTTCCAGTGGTTACGTAAGAAATACAGATTCTAGTAGCAAAGGTACTTGTTATTTCCACATATTTTGTTGTAGCGCATGCAAAATTGTTTTTTCCACTAAGCAAAATGCAATCTATGTTCCTCAAACGAATAAAATGTTTTCCATATATGAATTGGTGAGTCAAGAACAATTCTACTTCCTCTTCTAATTTGTTGATCTATGGTATTTGTTGGCTGTAGTGGTTGATTCCGAGTCGGCTTTAAGGCATAAGGCAAGAATAGAGAGGCATCAACGCACAACTGAGCGTGTGGTATATATGCTTTCTTCTTTCTCTAGTTCTACTTCTGTATCCTTTTTGGAGTAGTTTTTGTGCTGACACGCATTGCCAATTTGCAGTCAAAAGCACTCGCGGAGAAGAACATGCGTGACCTGATGGCTCAAAGAGAACAGGCAGAGAAAAATGTAAGACATTTACGCATTGTCAGAAGAACAATTCTCTCACCACATCCACATTTTTATTCATGGCCTGGCATTTGTTCTTGATGTTTCAGAGGTTGGCCGATTTCCTGGACCCTGAGGTCAAGAGGTGGTCGAATGGAAAGGAAGGAAACCTGAGAGCCTTGTTGTCCACTCTGCAATACGTAAGCCGCCATTTGTTTTGAGCATCACACATCTGTAGAACCCTTATGCAGATAAGTAACGGAATGCAGAACAGAAATATCATCGTCTTATTTCTCTTCCATCTGGCAGATCCTTGGAGCTGACAGTGGCTGGCAGCCAGTACCGCTCACAGATCTCATCACAGCCGCCGCCGTGAAGAAAGCCTACAGGAAGGCGACTCTGTGTGTCCATCCAGATAAGGTGCAGCAAAGGGGCGCGACGATCAGGCAGAAGTACATCTGTGAAAAGGTCTTCGATCTTCTAAAGGTCTGTGCTAAGCTACTTGGAACAGCTATTTGGTGCTCCAGTCTGACTTTCTGCTCCTCCATACCATCTTTTCTGAAATTCCATCAGATTCGTGCAAAGCATTCGAACGTCACTTCTTAACTAGTACGACCGTCGTATTTTGTCGCAGGATGCTTGGAACAAGTTCACCTCGGAGGAGCGGTAGGATGGGAGTGATGGATGGATGGACAGAAGCCGGATTCATTTTGCTAGTTGCATAGCCATATTGTTGGTTCTTTCCATTGGATATTGCTGTAAATAGGCAGCTCGGTCTAGGTACCACCATTCTAGATGATGATAGAAGACTCTGAAGCGGTCTCGGATGAAAGAGAGAGCTCTGTTGTTCTGGAAATGAATTGTGATGTTCCAGTCCAGACCTGGGTAGCAGTCTAGTCTAGTAGCAAGGCATCTAATAGGCACCTTGATTGTGGTGGAGTTGAAGATTAAGAAGTTGAAAGATTACCTAGTTCTTGTCTCTGGTTGAGTTTGAGATGAAAGTTGGGTTGGCGGTGTTGGTAGTAGATGGCAAGGTCGACCGAGGCCAAGGAGTGACCTCCCTACTTGCCGACGGCCATGAGGCCATCAGGAGGAGAGGAGTCGCCTCTCTCTTTGCCCATTGTTTCTACCTCCGGTGGCGGCCATTTGGAGGAGAGAGCGTCCAAAGAGTCGCTTCTCTCTTTGCGCTTCAAATTTTTCAGAATGAATTCTCAAAAAAGTAAAAAAAGAGCCTCACCTTCACGCCGATGATGCAGTTGCTGCAATGCAGCCTCGAGATCTCGTCCTCGGTCTCGTACAAGTCCGTGCCCATCGTCGTCGCGTCGCGTTCATCTCATTCTATGGTTAGAATCCAAGGCAATGCCAGGCAAATTTTCCTATGGTTGACAAATCTGAAGTGCAGATCACTTGCTTAACAAGAGGATGCGCCTCACAATTACAGCAGAGTGTGCAGCTCATCTCATTCTTCATTTCTTTCAAGAAAAATCTCATTCTTCGTTGCCCTTATGCAACAGAGGTTGAAAGTTGGTACCTGCACAGTTCATCTAATTCCATCGAGAGGAACAAAAGGCTTTGATCTACCCCCTCTGTAACAAAATAGAAAACGTTTTTTAGACTAAACTAGCCTACAAAAACGTCTTATATTTTGACACGGAGGGAGTAATGAAGAATGTAGCAGCTGCCTGATACACTGCCTTGATAGTATTACGTGCAGAGTATGGCCTCTAGTGTTTAGAGGATGCTTCTGGTTCCTTTTTCTTCCAGACATTATATACATATGGAAATCGAAAGAAAAACATTCATCTAATTACATAGCATTCTAAATAATCCATGACGAGATATGACAAAGCCAGCTAGCATTCCAACCAATCATTCTTGATGACGCCCATGTCGCTGACCATCCAAAAGCTTCTTAATACCATCCCCATTCCCCCTTCACATGGCATTCCTGGCTCAAGGAAACATGGGAAGAATCAGGATAGAGTGGAGGTAATTCAGCATCATAATATTTTAATATCATTGGTCACTCAAATGTTATGTGTGTAAATCAAAAGAATCATGCCCTCGTATTGCAGACTGTTTCGATTTCATAATTGCATTCAAGTAAAACAAAAATCCGATCATAAAAAAAAATGCATGCCTGACACAAATGACCCACTATTAGCTTGCACTAGTCACAAAAGAAAATCGCATACATAAGTACAACAAAAACATCTCATAAGCTTGAGGTTCACAACTCAAAGGTTTGTGATAATATTTCAGGACAATGAAGTGGTCATCATGATGACAAGGCTAGGCATTTTCGGTTCTTATACATATTTTATCCATTTATAGGTAGTAAACACAATGTAATACTACTCCACAAAATTGACTTACGCAAGTGATTGCAAGACATCTTAGGGCAAGCATTATCTAAAGTTGCTGAACTAGTATACTGTTAAAATGGCCCAAAAAATCGATCATATACTAACACCACCCCGTAGCTATACCAAGCAGTGCAGTGAGTGATGTGCATTGCAAAAACTATGTAACCTCAACAAAAGCAAAATACAAAAATCATCTGAAGGCCAAAAGGCAAAACCTTGCAGGATTATCCTTGAGCGCGGGGAATATGGGCGGCCAAATCATCATAAGAGGATGTATATCACCCAAATGCAGTTCTTCTGTCATGTCATACACTTTACGCAACTGCGTGCACTTGACATCCAGGTGGAGTGCACATCGACCCATCTCCAAGAACACAAACTCAGCACAGTCCCCCACATGTTTTATCCGGAGAGGAGCAGTGGGCTCATCATCAACCTCACAACCTGGAATCCTCAAATTAGCAAGCATGTCACGCAAACAAATGGTGTTCACCAGCAACTAGTTGTCCCCCTTGTGGAGCCAGATGTGAAGCTGAAGCTTCTTGGCATGGATGAGATACATAACGGACTGTGCACCCCAACTGTAAATTTGTTACCGTTGACCTGGTTCTGGTTATACAAGCTGATGAGGACTCTGCCGCTCTGGGTGCAGAGCAAGTTGGCCGGCGCACCGTGGTAGGAGTCCAAACTGTAGCTCGCCACACGGGGGTTCAGAGACGTGCTGGTACCATCGCTTGCAGACGAGGGCGGCACGGACGAGGGTGTTGGAGAAGCTAATGCGGACAATGATCTCCCTGAGGAGGTCATCGTCGTTGAGCACCTTGGATACGTTTCCACTACATGCAGCCATCACACAAGAATCATTGTTGGCTGACTCCTCCGGAAAGATGGAGCGAACCTTGTTGGCTTGGTCTGGAGTTTCTGGCATTGTAGCTACACGAAATACTTCGAAAAGCCAGTAAAGATCTGAGTCCATCAGCGTTTGCAAGTACCTTAAAGCCACTGTCTATTGTAGTAACAGCAAGAAGATTGCCTTCTTTATTGAACCTTAACCGCGGAAGGCTCTGTTAGAACGTACAGAGGTTAGATCACTAAATGAAGAAAAAATGTTAGCAAAGACAATAGGGTACAGAGACTAACTGGCAAGCCTCCGTCAGCTTCAATGCAGGTAAGCATGTTGATGTTATCAACATCCCAAAACTTAATTTGGTTATCTTCGCCAGCAGCTAAAATTTGATTCTGAGCTGTATCAAACTGCACGACACCCTGCACTACTCCAGATGGATTTTTACGGAATCCAGAATATGACCTCTTGATAGATCCTTCGCTTTGGTTCCACTTAACCAAATGCGTTTCTCCCTGTTTGCTTGTTCCGCATGAGAACAACCTTCAAATTGACAACAAGTAAAATATTACATCGACAATACTTCTAGTGAGAAAAATGCCACATCTATGTTTACCTAGTTCCATCGGCACTGTAGAGCATTGCAGTACACCAGTTTCCTGGAGCATCATAGTCCACCCTAGATCCCAAATCGTCATAAAGCCATGCTTTGATTTTCCCGTCAACGGAAGTTGAGAAAATGAACTGCAGGGGACACAATAAAATCAGGTATCAGTACACCAGGTAAAGGCTGATGTGCTTGAAAAAGCTATGTACTCATAAACCTCATGATGGCCCATACTGCCTCAATTCACACTATAGTTGAGTAGACTTTTGCAGCATACAGACTTAGGAGCAACCATAGATATTCATTGCACTCTGACATGTTAATGCCTAAATATTGTATTCAAACAACACAGACCTGAATAGGACCTATGTCATGAGGGCAAACAGAATACACAGGTGCCTCATGCCCTTCAAACGAATATATCTTCTGTCCATGCATATCCCAGACCTACAAAACGGGAAGGGGGGCATAGAAGACCAGCTAGGGAAAAAGGAAATAGACGATAACCATTTAAGACATGCCAGATACCCTTATCAGCTTGTCATCTCCACAAGTGACAGCACAAAGTTGCTTATTTGGCAGGGAGAAAGCTATGTCATTAACCCCTCCAGAATGAGCCTCAATCTGACATGAAGAATAAATGGGTCCGTAACAAAAGTCATCTAATATAGTGAAATGTAACATCTATATAATTGAAGTTCGATGTGGAATTAGAAGACCAAACCTCCACAACTTGACGTGTTTCGTTTGGATGCTGGTATGCATTCAGATGGATCAAATGTTTTGTGAATGCAACTCCTAAATGCAAAAAAAGGGGAGCTTAAGCAACAATGAAGCACAATACAAATAACATACTGAGTGGAGCAGAAAGTTACTCGCTGAAGATTGAAATATTGACACTAACCAATCAAGTGTCCATCAGGGCTCCATGCAACTCGATTAACAGCAATGGAAGAGTCTTTAGCCACGACACTCTTTTTCTCATAAGAGGTAGATAGTGAGTCACTCAGGCACATAGAACATTAGGTGCTTGCAAACAAGTTGCAAGACTACAAGTAAAAGCAAAGAGGAGCAAATTACATACAGAGGTTCAACTTGTGCCCAGTTACCTGAAATTGTGTTGAACATGCTTGCAGGTCCCATATTTTGAAGGGCTTTGAGACCAGCCTCTCATGCATACCGATCTCCCAAAGTGTAAATTCATCATTAGCAGATCCAACTGTTTGAGAAGTAATCATGACAAGAAAATCAATAAGGTGTTGAAATCCGAAGCTTCACCCAAATCATGTGAAACACCTTTTGTACTTGCAAAGTTGTGACTGCATCTATTTTTTTTAGATGGAGTAAATTAGCAATCTTGACTGTACCTAGTATTAGTAGTAGTGTATGACGAGAAGGATGAAAGTCCATGCTAGTTACATTAGATCCCTGTGATAGTGTACAGGCTACTTTCGTAGGAAGGTCATCCAATGACCGTGAATGTTGAGGAACAAGTGCAGTATAGGTGGCCTGCAAATAAGTAGGGATAATTTTCTTAGCTCGGACAAAAGATACACCATGGTCGTAGATCTTGACTACATATGCAACATCACCTCATCAATACGATGTTCACTGGGACTCGGTCGCTCCATTGGTTGCTGAGATTCTGCAATTTGATAAGTCTGTTATAGCTGGGCGTTTTCTTCATGGAGACAGATGGGGAAATAGTGCAAACACAAGACACATCGACGCATATTAGAGTTTCTATATAAGGCATCCGCCCCGCCTTAGACATGGACCGTACGGCTGCCTCAGTGAAGTGTCCACTACACTACCGTCCCGCCAGAGGTCTTTCCTGGCTGTGGCTCCTCCTGGGGCTTTGGAGACGGATGCCTCCCTGCACTCCGGCGGCTAGCATTCCGCATTCCGTTGTGTCTGCTTACACCGTGGCCTTCCCTTGCCCGATCTTATGGGTGGGTTAGGAATAGCTTCAGATAGTGCACAGGCTGGCTGTACAAATGAGGCTCGTGTAAGCTGAAGTGCAGAGAAGCTTTTGTATTTGTAACCACCTCCATCGGTTTCACAGTTTGTGTTTGGAATGGCTTCTAGCAACTGAGGTCTTGTAGTTGGTAGATGGTGTACAACAAATCAACAAAGCTAAGGCATAACACTGTTAGAACGTGACCTTGTACACTCATGAAATTGAGCTTCGTTTACATGTCGATTAACTTTGTTTGAACTGGACCTGATGCGATTGTGTAAGCACATGATCTGGTAGGTAGTAGTCCCGGTCATCTGTTCTACAGACATGTCAAAAAAATAATCTATTCTACAGCACTGCTAGTAAAAAGCAGGTTGGTTGCCAATATAAGGGCAGTGCACTGTGGAGCACACCTGGGTATTGTTGCATCTGCAGCAGCAATGTAAGAGGGCAGGTTGCAATGTTGTAGCAACACAACTCTGAAGAAAAGAAAAGGAAGGCTCCCAACGAAAGGGGGCTGGACCAGAAACTACCTGTGTGTGCTCTCTGTTTTTCCTCTGTTTTTCGATTCTACATTGCCCTCTCCGGACAAGAGATTCACTGAGCTGAGAGAGGAGTCCGTCCACCGTGCATAGGGAGACGATGTCCTTACAGACACTCTTCTTGCAAACATCCATACAGCGAACCATCAACGAAGCGTTGACCAGAATTCATTCCGACGCTGTAGTGTAAAGACCATTTCGTAACCATGGCTCTTGCGTAGGATCGAGTGTTAGGGCAAATAAGCCGCGGCGATGCACCGGATACGACCAGCGCGTGTATGGGCGCGGGCTGGCCGGGTCGGGCACGTCAGGTCCGCGGCGAGTAGTGTGTGCGTGCGTGCGTGTGGTGCACGGGGTGGCCGTGCAAGTGTATATCGTAGGCGTGCGTGTGTGTGTGAGTCTGTTGGCGAGCCGTGCGGTCCGATCGGGCGCGATCCAGCGAGGCTCACCGTGAGAAGCGCGCGTTAGGGCACGGTCAGAGCGCGGAGAGCGCGGACACGATCGGGGTGCGAGTGGAGGCGTGGGTGCGTGCCCGGTGCGCTGGCTCGGGGTATAAAGCCGCACGGTGGCGTTGTAACAGAGTGACAAGTCGAGTTCGTGCTCGAGGAAAGGAAGGAGGCGTTCGAGCGCCGGAAAAACTCCTGTGTCCACCATTTTTCTGAACTTCTCTGAATCTCGTTCTTCTTCCTCTGATCTTCTTCTTCCTCGGTGAGAGCCACGGCGACAGAGAGAGCTAGGAGGAGCGAGGCAAGGGACTGGAGGTTCCAACAATTGGTATCAGAGCCACGTTCAGCTCAGGGCGCGCCGGCGATGTCGATCGTCCCCTACGGCGGTGGTACGGGCGGATCGCTGCAGCAGGCGGTGCCGCAGCTCACCGGCGACAACTACACGGCATGGGCGATCAAGATGGAGGCGAACCTCGACGCGGCCGGGCTGTGGGAAGTGGTGGTCGTGCCGGAGGACACCGCGACGGCGGTGATCGCGAAGAAGGACAAGCCCGCGCGGGCATACCTGCTGGGCGCGCTCGCGGAGAACTTGTTGCTGCAGGTGGCGTCAAAGAAGACGGCTGCAGAGGTGTGGGCGAGCTTGAAGGCCAGGTTCGTGGGCGCGGATCGCGTGCGCGCGGCGCGACTCGGTACGCTGCGCGGGGAGTTTGAGCTCCTGCGCATGGCGGACGCCGAGACCTTGGATGACTTCGCCGAGAGGCTCGGTGGGATGGCGGCGCGGTACGCGGCGTTGGGATCGACTCTGGAGGACACTGCCCTCGTCAAGAAGCTGCTCGACTCGGTGCCGAACCGCCTGTACGTGGCGGTGGCCGGAATCGAGCAGTTCTGCGACGTCGACACGATGCTCTTCGAGGACGCGCTGGGGCGGCTGAAAGCCTTCGACGAGAGGCTGCGTCGACGCGGGCAGGAAGGGGGCAACCACGGCGGCGAGCAGCTGATGCTCACCGCGGCACAGTGGCGGGCGCGCGAGCGGCGTCGAGGTGGTGCGCGCGGAGAGGACGACAACGACGGGGCGCGCAGCGAGGTGTCGGGCTTCGGCGGGAACCGGCGCGGCCGCTGCTACAAGTGCGGTGAACGTGGGCATTTCAAGCGCGAGTGCCCGCAGTGGAAGAAGGCACCGGCGGCGGAGCGGGCCTTGCTGGTGGACGACGGCGACGTCAAGGACGTCGGGCTGCTCTGAGCCGCGGCTTAGGGCGTGAATGTTAGGGCAAATAAGCCGCGGCGATGCACCGGACACGACCAGCGCATGTATGGGCGCGGGCTGGCCGGGTCGGGCGCGTCGGGTCCGCGACGAGTAGTGTGTGCGTGCGTGCGTGTGGTGCACGCGGTGGCCTTGCAAGTGTACACCGTAGGCGTGCGTGTGTGTGTGAGTCTGTTGGCGAGCCGTGCGGTCCGATCGGGTGTGATCCAGCGAGGCTCACCGTGAGAAGCGCGCGTTCGGGCGCGGCACAGGCGCGGTCAGAGCGCGGGCACGATCGGGGTGCGAGTGGAGGTGTGGGTGCGTGCCCGGTGCGCTGGCTCGGGGTATAAAGCCGCATGGTGACGTTGTAACAGAGTGACAAGTCGAGTTCGTCCTCGAGGAAAGGAAGGAGGCGTTCGAGCGCCGGAAAAACTCCTGTGTCCACCATTTTTCTGAACTTCTCTGAATCTCTTTCTTCTTCCTCGGTGAGAGCCACGGCGACAGAGAGATCTAGGAGGAGCGAGGCAAGGGACTGGAGGTTCCAACACGAGCGACTGCCACCACCTCGATGGTTTTGGCGGGAGGTTGGAGACGGGCCGTGCGTCCCCTCCTTTTGATCGGACTCCGCCGCCAATGAGCTAGGAAAGAAGAGAACATACAAGGAATCGCCAGGGGATGGAAGGAGAGGAAGGAGGAGGGCTGGACTGACCTTGAATCGTCCATCGGTGGCTGCCTGGGACGGGGCGGATTGGGGTCGCCGGCAGCGCCGCTCCTCCTTTCTGTCGCTCAGCTTTGAGTCTGACCGCCGTTGTCTGCAGTGAGGAGAGACTGCAGACGGACTGAGGGGAGCTCCTTCTCTCTCTCTTTTTTTTTGAAAAAAGCTCAGCCCACCTGTCAATGATATTCCTACTCATTTTGTAATCATCACACGCAACGCCTAATAAACCTAAAAGATGAAGAACTGGATGACATCATGGATCTGCGCAGGCGATTGGAAGGTGATTACCAACAAATCGTTCAGTCGTCGGCGCTTTTTGAAGCCCTAGAGTTTCTATGGGGATTAAAGTATATATGCCAGCAACTTAAGTCTTATATCACTAGTTATTATAAAAATCTATTCGGGACTCCTCAGGAAGGAAACTTCTCGATGGATGAGTCTCGAACAGATGACATCCCCCAGGTTTCTGATGCGGAAAATAGCCTTCTAACAGCTCCATTTTCTGAGGAGGAAGTTAGAAAGGCAGTTTTCCTAATGGAGCATAACAAAGCACCGGGTCCAGATGGTTTTCCCGCTGAGTTCTACCAGAACTTTTGGGAGGTTATCAAACATGATCGCCTACTCTTGTTTGGCTGCCTTCATGCTGGTCAACTAGAGTTGTTTCGCTTAAACTTCGGTGAAATTATTTTAATACCTAAGGTTAATGAGGCTGAAAGGATACAACAATATCGTCCAATATGCCTCCTTAATGTTAGCTTTAAAATCTACACTAAGGTAGCGACTATTAGGCTCAATTCGGTTGCTGAACATGTGGTTCGTCCTTCTCAAACTGCTTTTATGCAAGGCAGGAACATCCTAGATGGGGTTGTTGTCCTTCACGAAACAGTTCATGAATTGCATCGAAAAAACCTGAATGGGGTGGTTCTTAAAATTGACTTTGAAAAGGCTTATGACAAAGTCAAGTGGTCTTTTCTTCAACAGACTCTCAGAATGAAAGGATTTTCTGCAGAGTGGCGCGCAATGATCCATAGTTTTGTGGCTGGAGGTAGTGTTGCCATTAAAGTCAATGATGACGTTGGCAACTATTTCCAACCAAAGAAAGGATTGCGACAAGGTGACTCAATATCGCCCATGCTATTCAATATAGTGGCGGATATGTTAGCGGTCATGATTGAGCGTGCCAAGGTTGATGGCCAAATTGATGGGGTAGTAAATCATCTAGTGGATGGTAGTCTTTCTATCCTTCAATATGCCGATGATACGATTCTCTTTATGGATCATGACCTTGAGAAAGCAAGAAATCTGAAATTAATTTTATCAGCATTCGAGCAACTCTCAGGGCTTAAGATAAATTTCCATAAAAGTGAATTGTTTTGTTTTGGCGAGGCTCAAGACGAGGCCCATCTGTATGCCGACCTGTTCGGATGCGGGTTGGGCCAGTTTCCGATCACTTATTTGGGTATACCGATACATTATCGAAGACTCACAAATGCTGAATGGAAACACGTCGAGGAGAGACTACAAAAAAGGCTTAGCAGTTGGAAAGGTAAACTGCTATCTCTAGGTGGGAGGTTGGTCCTCATAAATTCAGTACTAAGTAACATGGTACTGTATATGATTTCCTTCTTCCAATTGCCGAAAGGAGTTTTACATAGATTGGATTACTTCCGATCAAGATTCTTTTGGCAAGGAGATAGCGAGAGAAAGAAATATCGGCTGACTAAATGGAGTGTGGTTTGCCGTCCCAAGGACCAAGGCGGGTTGGGAATTCATGACCTTGAGGTTAAGAATAGAGCCCTCCTTGGCAAATGGTTATTTAAGTTGTTGACCGAAGATGGTGTATGGCAAACCCTCCTTAGGAGAAAATATGTGGGTTCAAAGGCGATATCCCAGGTATACTGGAAGCCTGGGGACTCTCATTTTTGGGCGGGATTAATGGCAACGAAGAAATATTTCTTCCGCTATGGGTCCTTCTCAATTAAGAATGGCTCGGAAATTAGATTCTGGGAGGATAAGTGGTTAGGTAATGCTACTCTCCGGGAACAATATCCAGCTCTATACAATATTGTACGTCACAAGGGCGATACTATTGCCAAGGTTTTGGAATCATTTCCGCCCAATGTGACGTTCAGAAGGGATTTAATTGGACCTAGACTCCAATCGTGGAACATATTACTTCAACGATTATCCACGGTACAGTTGTCACAGGGGTCCGATTTATTTCGTTGGAACCTACATGGGAATGGGCAATTCTCAGTGGAGTCTATGTATAGAGCTTTGATCCAGTCTGACGTGCCAGTTGATAATAATAAGAAGATCTGGAAGATGAAGATACCTCTTAAGAATAAAATCTTTGCATGGTATCTTCGTCGCGAAGTCATTCTTACTAAAGATAACCTTATTAAGAGGAATTGGCATGGAAGTACGCAATGTGTATTTTGTCCGCATGATGAGACAATAAAACATTTGTTCTTCCAATGTAAATTGGCTCGTTCTATATGGTCAGTCGTCCAAATAGCTTCTGGCTTGTACCCTCCTTGTAGTGTTGCTAATATATTTGGCAACTGGTTACAGGGATTGATCACAAGTTTAGAATTCTACTTAGGGTGGGAGCGCTTGCCGTGATTTGGTCGCTTTGGCTATGTAGAAATGATAAGATTTTTAACGATAAAAGTACTTCGCTTATGCAGGTTATCTACAGATGTACTGGGACGCTTCGTTTATGGTCCTCTCTACAACGAGTGGAGAATCGAGACCTGTTTATGGAGGTGTGTACACGATTGGAGGCTACGGCGAGGGATACTTTTACCCAACATGGGTGGCAGCATGATCTTATGATTGGGCCACCGACGGTTTAGGCGCTATACAAATATACATTTTTCTTTGTATTTCGCCTTCCTTTTTTATTTTATTTTTCGCTTGTCGTGAGGACTCTGTTGGCTGTGTGCGTCTTAGTTATACAGAGGCCGGGTGTTACTTAAACCTTTTAAGTAATAAAGCGTCCCTTTTCGAAAAAATATGCCAAAATGCAGGAAGCGAGGAACAGTGTGTTCATCTTTCGGATGTTCTGCTTGGGGTACTGGACGAAGGCGGTTCATATGGCACCATGGATTTTTAAAGGGTTGGAGGGTTGGGTGTGATGATCGAAGACTATGAAAAGATAGGGCGCTAGTGCAACGAACGCTGCTTTGGTGCATCTCACCTTAATAACTAACTAGTGTTTGACTTGACTTTTTCTGTTCATTGTGTGGGTGCAACCACTACTTTCCTAGGCACAAACGCACAACATTCCAGAACGCTACCGCCATGATGCTGTTGTGGACGATTTAGCATAGGATTGGCAGGGTTAGGGAGGTTCAGATGCCGTCGTACCTTGTATGTGAAGGGAACTATGTTCGCGTAAGGGTGAGAGTGCAGGTGAATAAAGGCCTAGCCCGTTTTGTTTCATTGAATATCATTGGCGAAGGAAGAAAAATGCTACTAGTTAAATATGAGAAAGTACCTTTCTTCTGCAAGGTTTGTGGGCTAATGGGTTACATTCATGAAGAATGTGGTGATGGTGTATCGGACGACATACATAAGCAGTATGGATTATGGAACATGGATGCTTGCTCAAAAAAGGGTTGTACCATATGCATAGCCAAATGCATCTACTCGGGGTTTCATGTGGGGTAGGGGAAGACGACGTAGGAGGAGGAGGAAGGGGAAGTAACACATCCACTAAGACATCGTCTGAAGATGTTGAGCCAAGTAAAAGAGACGAGGTTGGGTATCCCGCCTCTGCCGCCGATGTACATATCACCAAGGAAGACTAAACCAAAACAATAAAGGACACAAATAAAAATTGAAGGGCATGTCAGGATTGCTGCAAGCATGGAGTAAAGATGAGTTTGGAAGAGTTCTCAAGGAAATAAGAAGTTGAATGAAGTACTTAATTGACCGAAGGAGGCTCTGGCCGAAGAGAACCTTTGAGAGAAGAATGTGAAGTGCTACATCGCCAGGGAGTGCCACCTGTGTGGGAGCGCTTCCCCGCCGGTGGGGCTGCCTCAGGGGCCGCTGGCGCCCAGCTCTGTCGCCGCGAATCCTGTGCCTCGCCTCCTGGGCGGGGGTGGGGGTGTGTCGGCTGCGCCCGCCGGCCAAGTGGATGCCTTTCCTCCCCTGCCACCGTCCCGTGCCCGTACGCGGTCTCCGGCGTCGCTGCCGCCACCACCGCCGGGCCCTCCCACGGTGGGGGCCGTTCGACTGGTGAGCCCCTGGCGCCCGCGGATGCGGGTGGAGTCTGCTGGCAGTGTGAGTGGACCGGACTTTTCGGTGCCGTTTGCTGGTAGTGGAGTAGACCGGCGGCCTTCCCTGTCGGTTGCGGTTGCTGCTACGGCCGCAGTGGAGGATGATCGATGCTTCCTGGACGACTCTGAGGAACTGCGGGGGATGGAGGCTAGCTTGGCCCTGGCGGTGGTCGTCTCGGTCACCGGCTCGAGGCCGGCTGTGGACTTGGCCGAAGCGTCGGCCACGCTGCACGACAAGTTTGGCATTGACCCGAATGACATGTCCATCCGACCTTTCTTCCTGGAGGATTTTCTGGTGATCTGCAAGCACCCTATCATTCGCCAGCTCAAGGTTGACCGCAGACGCGCCGCTGGACGCGGTTCGGCGGGCAGATTCGAGTTTTCGCTCCGGCCTTGGCTCCGGCAGGGCCAGGCAACAGGTGCCCACCTGCCTGTCTTGGTGCCGCTCAGGCTCGTCGGTGTGCCGGCCCATGCGTGGACTAAGAAGACGGCTGAGGTGCTCCTGCGAGGTTGTGGCTTTGTGGAGCAGGTTGCGGAGCGCACGGCTCGACGCTTCGACATGTCGGTGTTCCATGTCTGGCTACGCACAGATGATCCGACGGCGATCCCGTCCCAGCGCAGGTTGTTCATCAAGGAACCAGCACGCGGCCGTCACGGCCTCGTCTCCGACACCCCTACAGCGCTCTGCTATCCCATCTCAATTTCTCAGCTGGCACCACCGGCCCGGCTGGATGCGCCTGGCGATGCGGGTTCGCCGCCGCCGCCTTCGCGCGCCCTCGCGGAGCGGTGGCCGGGACGACTCTTCCGTGGGTGGTGATCTTGGCCGTGGCCCGTCGACGCGGCCTGGGGCGGGTCGCCGGTCCGCGAGCGTGGAGTGTGGAGGCTCGGGCGCTTCTTCGGTGGCTTCAGCCCCTCCGGCGAGGGAGGCGGTGCTCCAGGCGGTCGTGGCCGCGCCTTCGGCGGCGTCGCGACCGGCCCCTCTGGACCCCCTCGAGGTGGACCTACCTGACGTCGGAGATAAGGAGATAGGATAGAGCAGGGCAGGGCTGACGGTGGATGGTCAGGTGGATCTTTTGACCGGACGGACCGAGCAGACTGGGTCTTCCTCGTGTTGGAAATATGCCCCGAAGGCAATAATAAAATGGTTATTATTATATTTCTTTGTTCATGATAATTGTCTATTGTTCATGCTATAATTATGTTATCCGGAAATCGTAATACATATGTGAATACATAGACCACAACACGTCCCTAGTGAGCCTCTAGTTGACTAGCTCGTTGATCAAAAGATAGTCATGGTTTCCTGACTATGGACATTGGATGTCATTGATAACGGAATCACATCATTAGGAGAATGATGTGATGGACAAGACCCAATCCTAAGCATAGCTCAATGATCGTGTAGTTCGTTTCCTATAGCTTTTCCAAATGTCAAGTATCATTTCCTTAGACCATGAGATTGTGCAACTCCCGGATACCGTATGAGTGCTTTGGGTGTGCCAAACGTCACAACATAACTGGGTGACTATAAAGGTACACTACAGGTATCTCCGAAAGTGTCTGTTGGATTGGCACGAATCGAGACTTGTATTTGTCACTCCGTATGACGGAGAGGTATCTCTGGGCCCACTCGGTAATGCATCATCATAATGAGCTCAATGTGACCAAGTGGTTGATCACGGGATCATGCATTACGGTACGAGTAAAGTGAATTGCCGGTAACGAGATTGAACGAAGTATTGGGATACCGACGATCGAGTCTCGGGCAAGTAACGTACCGATTGACAAAGGGAATTGTATATGGGATTGATTGAATCCTCGACATCATGGTTCATCCGATGAGATCATCGAGGAGCATGTGGGAGCCAACATGGGTATCCAGATCCCGCTATTGGTTATTGACCGGAGAGTCGTCTCGGTCATGTCTGCGTGTCTCCCGAACCCGTAGGGTCTACACACTTAAGGTTCAGTGACGCTAAGGTTGTTGAGATATTAGCATACGGTAACCCGAAAGTTGTTCGGAGTCCCAGATGAGATCCCGGACGTTACGAGGAGTTTCGGAATGGTCCGGAGGTGAAGATTTATATATAGGAAGTCAAGTTTCGGCCATCGGGAAGGTTTCGGGGGTAATCGGTACTGTACTGGGACCACCGGAAGGGTCCCGGGGGTCCACCGGGTGGGGCCACCTATCCCGGAGGGCCCCATGGGCTGAAGTTGGAGGGGAACCAGCCCCTAGTGGGCTGGTGCGCCCCCCATGGGCCTCCCCTGCGCCTAGGGTTGGAAACCCTAGGGGTGGGGGCGCCCCACTTGGCTTGGGGGCACTCCACCCCCCTTGGCCGCCGCCCCCCTTGGAGATTCAATCTCCTAGGGCCGGCGCCCCCCTAGGGGTCCTATATATAGTGGGGGGAGGGAGAGCAGCCGCACCCTAGCCCCTGGCGCCTCCCTCTCCCTCCCGTGACACTCCTCCCTCTCCCTGAGCTTGGCGAAGCCCTGCCGAGATCACCGTTGCTTCCACCACCACGCCGTCGTGCTGCTGGATCTTCATCAACCTCTCCTTCCCCCTTGCTGGATCAAGTTGGAGGAGACGTCTTCCCAACCATACGTGTGTTGAACGTGGAGGTGTCGTCCGTTCGGCGCTAGGCCATCGGTGATTTGGATCACGACGAGTACGACTCCATCAACCCCGTTCTCTTGAACGCTTCCACGCGCGATCTACAAGGGTATGTAGATGCACTACTCTCTCCCTCGTTGCTAGATGACTCCATAGATTGATCTTGGTGATGCGTAGAAAATTTTAAAATTCTGCTACGTTCACCAACACGTCGGTCTCCCAGATGGTGGACAGTCAGCCTCTAGAGAGTTCTGCCTCGTGTGTTGGCTTGATTGGCCAATAATCGAGGCCGTGCACTGGGGCCCGGGAGTCAGCGTCGCCACCATCTGTGGGCATGGTAACCGTGGGTATGGGGCGGACTCGGGATTCGGGGCCCTGCTGCCTTGGCTGTGTGTGGTGGCCCACCTCCCTTGTTGGTCGGGTCCATGGCTCTGCCCCTGTCTGGCGCATGCGACAGCGCCCACCTGCTGTCCCCAAGTCGCGACATCTCGGCCTCGTTGCTTGAACCACTGGCTGATGACGACCAATTGGATGGGAAGCTCTGCACACCCACCGCGCCAATCCATGGCAGGCACGATCAAGCCTGGGAGCTGGTGCAGCTCAGCCCCTCGGCGCAGAAGCAGGGACTTGCCACCTGCCAGACCCGCAGTGGAGACGAGCCATGCACGCCATGCACCCGCATGGACCCGTTGGTTGCGCTACGTGAAGTGCTCGTGATTGCCCCTTCCCCAATTCTTGCTAGGCCACTTGCCATAGAACCACCAGCGGCCAAAATGCATCCCAGGCAGAGGAGACAACCGGTTTCAAACCCCAGCAGGAGTGTGAGGATCGCGCGTGGAGCTGGATAGGGCTCGCATGCCTCTAAGCAGCAAGGGGTGCTTATTCGGAAGCTTTGCTTGGCTAATGAAGGGACCAAATCTCAGACGACACGCTGCACGCATATGCTCAGCTGTTCCAGCAACCACTAAACGACGGGCATATCAAGGCCATCCTAACCTTTTTTGGTTGGGAGCCTTCGGTCCTGCCTTTGCTCGAGCATGATGAGGCGGTGGATAGCGCACGCTAGTGCCCAGTCCGTGGCAGCTCGGTAGGCCTTTGAAATGAACGCACAACCGTCCAAGATCCTTGTGTGGAACGTTCGCGGCTTGAACAACCCGGCTCGTAGGTGTGCCGTTGGGCAGGTGGTGGCCGCGGCAAACCCCGCAATGGTTTGCTTCCAGGAGACTAAATTAGAAGTTGTAACTCTTGAAATCATGAGGCACTGCCTCGGAAATAAATTCGAGCACTTTTTCTACCTTCCGGCTATCGGTACGAGGGGCGGGATACTTCTATCTTGGGACACGTCGATCGTGGCGGTCTCAAACCCGCACTACACCAGCAACACCTTGACTGCATTAGTTCGGCCTTGAGAAGGCCAAGAGTGGTGGCTCACAGGCGTCTATGGTCCGCAGCGGACTTGCACGCGGGACCCTGGGTGGTCGTGGGTGACTTCAATTTGCTAGTAAACCCCGAGGATAAGAACAACGAGTTGATCAATAGGCGGATGACGTCCCGGTTCCGTAGGCGGCTTAACTTGCTCGAGCTCAAGGAGCTCTATCTGAATGGTAGAAGGTATATGTGGTCAAATGAACGAGATCGGGCAACCATGGAGAAGATTGACCATGTTTTTTGCACCAACTCTTGGGAAGACATGTACCCTAACAACTTCCTTACGGCGCTGAGCACGGCAGTTTCCAATCATTGCCCCATGTTGCTGAACCTTGATGCGGAGTTGAGCATGGGACGGAGATTCAAGTTCGAGTCTTTTTGGACGAAGGCAGACGGATTCTTTGACATGGTCAGGGACGCTTGGGCGTCGATCCCACAGGGTGGAAACCCGTACGTTGTGCTCGATCAAAAACTTAGGGCCACGGCCAAGGCTCTAAAGAAGTGGAGTGACCGGTGGGTGGGCAACGTCAAGATGCAGATTGCAATAGCCCTAGAAGTCATTTTTCGCCTAGACACGGCCATGGATGCAAGGGAGCTTTCTTCTCCGGAGCGGGAGTTGCACAAAATTCTAAAAAGGAAGCTGCTTGGGCTATCCTCCCTTGAGCGCACAATTGCATGGCTGCGTTCCCGTCTCCTCTTTCTTCGTGAGGGGGACGCGAACACCAAGTTTTTTCATAGCCACGCCCATCACCGCCAACGGAGCAACTTGATCACCGCTCTCAAGGAAGGGGAGGCTGTGGCCTCGGGCCAGGATGAGCTTTCCTGCTTGGTGGATGGCTTCTACGACCGCTTGTTGGGGGCGGCACCACTACGGGCGCAGACTCTTAACTTGGAAGCCCTGAACCTGCCGCGTAGAGACATGGCACACCTCGAGGTGCCTTTTACGGTGGATGAGATTGAGCAGGTAGTCATGTCCATGCCCATGGACAAGGCGCCGGGACCGGACGGCTTCACTGGAAGATTCTATGCATCTTGCTGGCCCATAATCAAGGGTGACATCATGCACGCCATGGCCCTCTTCCACCAAGGTGACATGCACGGGCTGCCGGCGATCAACAAAGCTATTGTTACTCTCCTCCCCAAGATCGATGGGGCGGAGGACATCAAGGACTACCGGCCGGTCAGCCTCATGCATGGGGCTGTGAAGATTTTTGACAAAGCAATGGCAGTTAGGTTGTCGCTAGAGCTGCCTGAGTTGGTGGGCATCCACCAGAGTGCCTTCATCAAAGGTCGGTCCATCCATGACAATTTCATGTTGGTCCAATGCATGGCGCGTCGATTGCATGCCCTCCGGGAACCCACGGTGATGCTCAAGCTGGATATCACGAAAGCATTCGACACGGTTCAATGGCCTTTTCTTTTCGAGGTGCTGCGGGCAATGGGCTTTGGTGCGAGGTGGATTGAGTGGGTGTGTGGACTTTTGGCCACCTCTTCGACACGGATCATGGTAAACGGACACCCCGGTAGGCCAATCTTCAATGCCAGGGGCATGCGACAGGGCGCGCCCCTCTCGCCGCTGCACAAGATGTTCCAGATGGCCGCATCTCGTGCCATCCTGTCTCCGCTGGCCCGGATTGGGCTACAGCAGCGACTCTCGCTGTTTGCTGACGATGTGATGCTCTTTGTCAAACCGAAAGACGCTGACCTGCGGGCAAGTGCTATGATCCTTCACAGCTTTGGAGAGGCTTCAGGCCTTATGGTGAACCTCTCCAAAAGCATGGCATTGCCCATCCGATGCACTACAACTTACATGGAACGAGTGGAGCAAATCCTGGGATGCCCGACGGGTGTATACCCTTGCAAATACCTCGGCCTACCGCTTACAATCCGGAAACAAACGTCGGCTCAGCTGATGGGGCTCGTGGATTGCCTTGCGCGCAAACTGCCAACTTGGAGGGCCACCTCCATGCCGAAGAGTGGCCGCCTTCTGCTGATCAAATCGGTCCCCTGTGCAACTCCGATCCACGCAATGATGGCGCTTGACATTCCTCAGAAGGTGCTCAAAGCCATGAGAAGAATTTGCAGGGGCTTCCTCTGGTGCGCCCGCGCGAGCGCCAATGGTGGGCACTGCAGAGTTGCCTGGGAGGCCGTTTGCGCGCCCAAGTGGGCGGGCGGCTTGGGCCTTCCCAACGTCCGGTGGCTGAACATAGCTATTCAAGCCCGGCGGCTCTGGCTCCAGCACACAGATCAGTCCAGACCATGGGCTGAATTCCAAATTACAGTTCCTGTGGAATCGCGGCAACTCTTCAGGGCAGCCACAAAAACTATGCTGGGCGATGGCAAGTGTGCCCGCTTCTGGGAAGATCGGTGGCTCGGCGGCTTTACGGTCCAAGACCTTGCCCCATCCATATATGCAATTGTCGCTCCCAGTGCACGGGGTTCTCGGACGGTCCATCGGGCGGTTTATACGGGGGACTGGGCTTTAGACATCGGCCCCGACCTCTCCAGCGAGCAGTTGAATGAATACATGAGCCTTTGGGACCGGGTAAGTAACATGGCGCTGAGACCGGCAGAACCGGACTGCATGACCTAGAGTTGGGAGGCCAATGGGGACTACTCCACTAAATCTGCTTACGAGGCCCGGTTTGTGGGGTGGGAAGTAGAGCCGACGACAGAATTCACGTGGAAATCAAAAGGCCCCACTCCGTTGCCGTTTCTTTCTCTGGCTGGCGATGCACAACAGGTGCTGGACCTCAGACAGACTCGCGAGGCGAGGCTTGGACCACCAAGAGACGTGCCCCTTCTGTGACCAGCACGAAGAGACCATCGATCATCTCCTTTTGGGTTGTGTCTTTGTGAGGGATATTTGGCATGTCCTTTGTTGAGCTCTCGGTAGGCCAAAGTGGACGCCGAGCCCGGACTCGAGGCTGCGGGACTGGGGTGCCGTCACAGCTACTCTTGGGCCAGCGACGAAGGACACACACGCATTGCTGCTGCTAGTGTTGTGGGAAATCTGGAAGCACCAAAACGCGATCGTCTTCGATGGCGCATCCCTTTCCTTGAAGACGCCCGTGAGTAGAATTGACACCGAAGGACGCAGATGGAAGCAAGCTGGCATCTTCAAAGGCAGCGTAGAACCTCTTCTAAAAGGTTTAGTTAGGTGGGCTGAGGGGAGAAGTTAGGCTTTGGTAGTACACGGCTAAGCCGGCGGTGTTGGTCCGCATGTAACATTGCAACATGTGAACGCCAATGTGGACGGGCTCTTGTCACCACCCTCTTCCTTTAATATATAGTACGCACACTCGTGCGTATTCGAGAAAAAAAAAGGAAAATGTGAAGTGCAAGATAAACTGGCCAAGCTGTACCACAGGGAGGAAATAATGTGGCGTCGGTGATCCAGAGTACAATGGCTCAAGGAGGGGGACCGGAACACAAAGTGCTTCCAAAAGAAGGCAACATTAAGGAAGAAAAAGAATCAGATTAGTAAACATTGTAAACTGGACGGGACATTCATGGAGGACACGGCCGATAACAAACACGGTCTGAACGTGAGGCCCCGACGACCTCCCTACTAACCGACAGCCACATGCCATCGCGAGGGGGAGGAGTTGCCACAGAAGGCAATCCGAGCTCCGAAGGAAGAACGGTCATGAGTTATTCTCGAATTCAAAGTTCCTTTTTTTTTTCTTTTTTTGAAAACGAATTCAAAGTTCCTGACCGTATCTGTTGGTTTCCACCTGAGGTGGCAACATATTGTTGTTGCGGTGGCGCCCGATGGATGGTAAGGTGGCAACATTTTAAAGTAGGTTTCCCGGCTTTATAGATAAAGCAACCATCACATGAAAGACCGTCAGAGGAAAGTGGCAATGTCGACCGACAGAGACGACGGGAAAACCCCCTGAAAATTTCACAAGTCTAGATAGAGTTTTATTTACACGAACATCCCCCGGGAGTTTGTTTGATCGCTGCCACTTCTTTACCTCAACACACAGCCTCTTATTTATTACTCCCTCCGTAAAGAAATATAAGAGCATTTAGATCATTAAAGTAGTGATCTAAACGCTCTTATATATGTTTACAGAGGGAGTACAGGGGAAAAACGACTATTACTTTGTTCCACTGCTACTTACTACTTACTTTACCACTAATGCTGCATGCGCGCGCCTTCTCTTTCAGTCTCGATCATTCAAGCTTCAAACGTCTCCCGTCCCGGGATCACTTCTTCAGTCCCGGCCTCGAGACAACGACAACGATCAATGCAGCACAGAGGTTGTCGCGCCGACCCGGCGGCGCTCTACACGACGGTGCCGTCCTTGATGGTCGCGTTCTTCTGGATCACCACGATCCCGGACCTGATGTAGTACCCTTCCTCCGGCCTGTCGGCTTCTTGCACTCCCTGTCAGAAATGGCACAAAGCAGCATGGTTTCAGAGGCAAGTGTTGTTTTCTTCAGAATTTTGGGACCAAGTTTAAACTCTGAAGGAGGGTATCTTACCTCCTTGTTTGAGATGACCACGTCCCTTCCTATCCTCGCGTTCATGTCGATGATGCAGTTGCTGCAATGTATCCACGTAAAAGTGTTAAAGATAATGTGTCACTTGCGCCGAACGACACGTGTTGTTTCTGAGGTACAGATCAGTCTCTCTCACCTGATCTTTGTGTTCTCCCCGACGCCGATGGGGACCTTGCCCTCCGACATCAGCCTCGAGATCTCGTCCTCGGTCTCGTACGAGTCCGCGCCCATCATCATCGCGTTCTGCAAACAAACACCATTCAGAAGAATGACAGCGTTCAGACACATGATGATTTTTACAGTTGACATGCACCACATGCATTAATTCGGTGCGAAAAAACATACCTTGAGCTCGCTTCCGGAGTTTAGGCGTGAACGGACGCCGATGATGGAGTGCTCGATTTTGCATTCACGCAAGAAGCAGCCGTGCGAAATGATCGCTTCTTTGATCTGCACACAGAAGAATCCATATCAGATGCTTACCACCGAGGCTTGTATGGAATAGTCTGAATAGCAGGTCCATTCTAACACGTACCCTGCACTTGTCTGACTTTGTTGGTGGTAAGTACCGAGGCGAAGTGAAGAAGGGAGTTTTTGGATCATAAAATTCAAACTTTGGAGGCTGCAAAATAAAAAATGTGTGAGAAGATTGAAATTATGTTACTTGAAGTCTCTCAGTGCAACTTTATCATTTATCAGATGATTTAAGCCTAACTACTTCTGCAATAACATCAAGTCAACTTGGAAGAAACAAAACTAGAATGTCACCTGCTCGCAGAGGGCCATGTTCGCATCGAAGAAGGATCTGATTGTTCCAATGTCCTCCCAGTAGTCAGTGAAGACATATGCCTGACAAACATAGTGTCAAATGAACGGTCGTGCAATGCAGAGGAAATCGTTTTTACAGACTGCATTTCATGCAGGTGCTACCTCCCCAGCAGAAACAATGAATAAAGTTCACATGGTAATTTTACCTGCACATTGTGATCATGCAGAGCTCTCGGGAGGATTTCAGACCCAAAGTCATGTAGTTCTGCGTATCTTGACCTGAGAATGCCAACATTAGAATTCAGGCTGACAGGAGAACCGCATCGTCACAAGAGCAGGTTCTTACTTTAGAAGGTTCAGCAGAACATCTCTTTTGAAGACATAAACTCCCATCGACGCAATATATGGATATTTAGCAGGGTCGTCTATGGCGAAATTGAGAAAACTGGTATCCACTTTCTGCAATGATCAATGGGTTAAATTTCAGAAACTAGACCTCATTCAAGATGTAGAGATATATCTGAATCAGTGAGCTAAGGTGAGCGCTAACCATCGCTTCCAGATCGGCACCCTTTGGCTTCTCAGAAAATTGGACCACACGGCCTGAACTGTCGAACTTCACTAGCCCGTACTCAGATGCCCGGCTTCCAAAACAAAGAAAAGCAAATCAGGATGCAGTGCAACTTCACCAAAAGGAAGATACAACTCATAAATAAGGATCTGGGATGTACAAGAATAGTTAATACCTCTCTCCAACAGGGGCACATGATAAAGTAATGTCAGCATTGTCATCCACATGTTTCTGTAAAGGATGTATGCCACAGCTTGGTCAGCCAGTTCAAAACAGAACATACACTAGAGCTGGTTAAAGAGAACATCACAAACCTGCACAAGCTCCATGTAATCCATGCGATAAAGCTGATCGCCCGACAAGATCAAAATGTGCTCTATGGATTTATTCTTATAATAGTCCTGGAGAGGTAGACAGAACACAATAAGCATTACTTTAACAGATCCAGATGTACAAGTATGAGGTGCAAGGAGGGTCATGTGCTCCTAGATAGTACTCTTCTCACCTCAAGCACCCAGATAAATTTTCTGACGGCGTCCGCTGTTCCGCGGAACCATCCAGCAGCCTCCCCAGGCATTTGCGTCGCGGCCAATACCTATTTGTTGCAAAAAGGTGTATCAGTCAACCTGTGCTGTAGTCAGCTAAAAGCCCAAGGCATCGAGATGAAGATCATAAAAAAAGTTGAGTACAACAAACTAATAATCTGAGGTCAACTACCTCAACAGATCCATCAGTGAAATTGATTCCCCCGCCGAGGTAGGTGCGATGAATGTGACGATTAAGGGAGGCCGAGTTGAACTGCGTCATGACGAATATCTTGTTGATGCCACTGTTGAAGCAGTTGCTCATGGGAATGTCGATGAGCCTGTAACATCCTCCAATAGGAACCTGAGCAATGCAACAAAGGGAAAGGAACAAGATTCAGGCTGGCGATCCGAAGATGACTGGACGGGCTACATGGATGGTCACTGATAGCCTTGAGGTTGACATCATGTCAGTTAAAGTGGGGGGCATCATCGGGTCCGGCTACATAAACCACTGCTGCTAATAATGATTTAAACACAACACAATGCAGAAACCTTGCTACTGAATAATGAGCTGTACTTCAACTGGTCCTATCCAAATAATTTAACATGTGCAGATGACAACTGAAATTTGAATAAAGTTTTTTCTTTCATATCTACCTAAAACTGGGACATGATCTAGAACGTTTCTGCAAATGACAGAGAATTTATTTTCATTCCTTTTGCAACTGAGACGTACTAGTATCAAACTATCAACTTGAAATAAAAAAAAAGTAAAAAACATATGACTGGAAGATGAATGTGTAATCTTACAGCAGGTGTGGCCCTTGTGCTTGTGAGAGGGAAGAGCTGAGTCCCGGTGCCACCGCCGAGTATGACCGCAGCAACCTCGTTCGGATCGGCGTAATTCCTCCGGAAGGACGTCCGGAGAACCTGCAGATGTTTTTTTTTTGCATCAAAAAGTCAGAGATGCTAACATAACAGAGTGTCTCCTTGCAACTCAACCATCATCTGACTGGAATGAAACTTACAAGGGTGTCTGCCGGGCTGGCGTCGGAGGTGAGCACGCACTGCGCGCCGGTAGCGGCGGGGCCCCTGCCACCGTTGCACATCCTCCTGGAGGCCCTCTCGTGCCTGATGCTGCTGCTGTCCCCGACCTTGAGGCGCTCGCAGGCGGAGCCCTCTCTCCTGACGGGGGAGACGCACGCTTTGCCCTCCAGGGGCAGCACGCTGCTGAACTGCATCGATGACATTCGCAGTCCACCTGCAACTGCAACAAGATGAGAAGTTCAGAACGATCAGCAACCATGGAACCTTCAGAAATCCGTTAACTGCAGATGACCTGGCCCAAATCACTGATGAATGAAGTTATACATGGAGCAAAAAGAGCACGGACTTTTTTCGCTCTCTGACGGTCACGGGTCACGGCCCTATGTAAAGTTCAGTATACTTCAGAACAATGATCATGGGAAAAAGGACTAGTGGAAGAGTGGGAAAGGTGTCAAGGACTTTGTGACTTTTCAGGGCAGGGTCACGTGAATCAGGAGGTGATCCTCTGATCTTGTGGCTGGCGTTCTTCCTTTGCTGTTTCCTCTTCTGAACTCGCAAGGAAGCAAGGCAGAATATCCCGATGAACTTTGCAAGTGGAAACGGAGACTTGCACGAGGATTTCACTGCACATGTGAACTTGTTGTGGACACGAGGAAAGATGCACATGTGAGTAGTGCTGTTTTCAAGGCAGCGGCGATGATGAAACCGGGTTACCGAGCTGGTCAGAGCCTAGAAGCCGCAATATTTGAAGAAATTTAAGCAGGTCTCGACTCCCATCCCATTTTCGTCGTCGGGAACGCAAAACAAATGCTCCTGCAGTCACCACTGGGCACAGGTAGAGATCGAGGAAAGGAAAGGAAAGGAAAGGAGGACCCCAATCACCGGCGAGCCTCCTCCTTTTTACAGCGAGCACGAATGAAATGACTGAAGTGGTGATGTTCAGTCGTTGGCATCAGTTACTAATTCAGACAAGAGAAAACTAGTGTAATAAATCAACATGCTACTGCTTCTCCCGTTGATGAGAAACCGAGGGGCCGTGATCCTGAAATTAAGTCGGCAACAAGATCCGTCCTCCTTCCTCCTCGCCGGCCGCTGGCCCACCAACCACGCCGCCGGCGCCGCGCGCGCGGTGTCACTCACTCACCTCACGCCCGCCCCCACATGTACGCACCGCCGCCCGCCCAATCGGTCCACCACCGCTCGCGCCACCCCTCCCGTGCCCCGCCGGCGTCGGAATGGGGAGGCATTAATGCGCGGCGGAGTCCGGCCGGGAGGAACAGGCAGCGGCCCGCCACCTTTGCGCCACCGGAATGCAAATTAATCAATCGGCAAGGGGGGAGGGAGGGACGGAAATGTGTTACCTGCGGCTGCCGGGGACGGACGGACGGCGGGTTAACGGATCGACGGGCGACCGGGCAAGCGACGGATCAAATGCAGGGAAGAAGAGG
>NC_041380.1:591250300-591313376 GCF_002162155.2 Triticum dicoccoides
AGAGAGAGAGAGAGAGAGGAGAGGAGAGGAGAGCTGGTCGAGCCGTTGAGTTCGGGGGCTGTGGTGATGTGGAGGGCGGGGCATATAAAGCGGGCCGAGGCGTTGGCGTCCCACTGCACTGCAAGAGAGCGGACGGTGTGGAGCAGCCCAGACAGCAGAGGGAGCACCGTGCCCGAGCGTAGCGTGAGGGCGGCATGGCCCGGACTGGACTCTCGCTACGTTACTCTCTTTCCCTCTTGGCGCTATCCCCATCCCCACCATTCCCCATGCCCGGCCATGTGCGAGCGCAGGACGGACGGTGCCGCTACCGCCCCCCGCACCGTCCCTTGCCTGCCCCTCGCCGCACGCCTCCGGCCCGCCTTTCCGCCCGCCACGCTACCGCCGGCGCCACCGTCCGCCGCTGCCTCCCTTGGCCGTGCCCGTCGCTGCTTTTGTTGCCTTCAGGTCTCGACGCCCGCCCACAGCTACCTTGCCGTGGAATGGCGCACGACCGGATCCGACAACTGGCCTCGGCTCGCCGCCGCCGTCGGCTTCGCTCCTCCTTTTTGCAGTCAGTTAACGCGCGCACGGACGGACCTGGCTGGCCCGGCGCGTTCGACTCACCTGGACGCCCACGGTTTGTTTGTCCATTTTTCAGCCCGTGCGACGGCACCGCTGCCGCCCCGACACATCACCGGGGGAACCAACGGCGGAAATCGCTCCTCCGGCTCCCGACCGCTAGTATACCTAGTTTTTTTTTTTTAAATTTTTTTGAGCGGTAGTACATGTAGCTACAGTGCGGCGGGGTAGCAGTACTGTGGGCCTCCGCCTGCCCGACTGACGTGCGGCGAAGGTCTCTTGCCACGCCACACCGCGCCGGGCCCACGGACTGGACTGTGGGCCTCGTACAGTACGTGCCGCGAAGAAGAGCGATCGAGCGATCTCTCGCGACGCCGGCCACGCGCCGGGCGTCGTGGCGCGCGGCCGGTTGCGGGGGATCCAGGCGCTTGTCCGGACGTGTTGACGGATCCATTCATTCCGGCCGCGTGCTCGTGCTGCGCCGCAGGGTCCCCCATGACGCACTGCCGCGTGTGTCTTGAGCCTTGAACCGTTACACAAGTCCACTAGCGTAAAAAAACGCTCTTATATTATGAAACCGAAAAAGTAGAGGCAACTCCAACGCGACTTTAAACAGACGTTCATTTTGTTTGTTTGGATGATAATGGCAATGTTCGTCCGAATTCATGGATGCACCGGTGCGTATGCCCAACGCGCAGCCGCATCTGGTCTGCGTGCATGTAAATCTAAAAACAACAAAAGACGTAGCTAAATGGCAGCGGTCACAGTTCACGCCAGCGGCCATACGTGGTCATGCCGGCCGGCAACAAAGCCAGTGGACTACATATGGACACCCTCTAGATTCATGCCGGTAATAATATCAGCGGCCGGCACACCAGACAACCTTTAAATTGGACCTGTTTTTTGACACCGGCAACAAAGTCGGCAGCCGGCACTCCATGTCAACCTTGAAAACAACAAAAGACGTAGCTAAATGGCAGCGGTCATAGTTCACGCCAGCGGCCGTGGTCATGTCAGCCGACAACAAAGCCAGTGGACTACATATGGGCACCCTCCAGTTTCACGCCGGTAACAATGTCAGCGACCGGCACACTCGACAACCTTCAAATTGGACTTGTTTTTTGACGCCAACAACAAAGCCAGCTGCCGGGAAACAAACCAGCCTTCAAAATGAACAAGTTTTTGACGCCGGCAACAAAGCCGGCAGCCGGCACTCCATGCCAGCCTTGAAAATGAACGGCCATAGTCCACGGCCGAGGTCTCACCTAGTTCAGGCCGTCGCGGGCGAACATCTCCTTCTGCCGGTTCACGAACCAAGCCTTCCTCTCCGATGACATGTTGCTCTTGTCGATGCTCATGATCACGAGTGGCACCTCTTTTGCTCTGGTGTTGGCATTGGTGGGCTCGATCTCGAGCTTCTTGAGTTGAGCGGCCTCCTCGATGTCAAGCTTCCTCCTCTTCCCGGCCTCCTCCATGTCAAGCTTCTTCGTTTCGAGCTCTAGGTATATCTTCATTTGCTCCTCCTTCCCTTTGCTCCTCTTCTCCTCCCTCACTTCCTTTTGACTCGTCATGTTCTCTAAAGTTCCTTGCAAGGCCATGGAAGACGCATCACGCTTCTCGTCGGCCTTCAAGCTTGTCTTGCCCCTCGGCCTCTTGAGCAAGTCTCCCTCATCAGCCACGTTCGCCTTCCCTCCTTTCTTCTTACGAGCGGTATATTGGTCTTTGAACTTGGGGCAATCTTTGATTAGCGACCAACAATACGTGAGAGTAAATGGCTTGTTCTTGTGACGGGCCTTGAAGGCTTCCAAAGATTGAAATGCCTACACAATCAAAGATGCGGCTGCAATTGTAACATGGAAAGACACAAGATGCATGAAACATGGCATGCCAACATGAAAGGGAACAAGATGGGAAAAAAACAAGAGGTTCATACCAAGTCACCAAGGCCTAGGCCACTCACGGGACGGGCTTCGACGCTCTCAAGCACGACACAATACTTGTTGCACTCTTGTTGAATGAACCCCCATCTCTTTTGGATTGAGTTGATGCCGCGAGTGCTTGCAAATTGGTAGGGGGCAAACTTCCTTCGCTCATGAAAAGTTTTGTGATCTCTCGTCCAAAAGACGGATCCTTTTTGCTCAACACCTTTCACCGGATCTTGGCCTATCTCCATCCAACTCCCGCAAATCAAAGTGTCCTCCTCCTGGATGTATGATCCCATGCGAATGATTTGCCTCCTCTTTTGTGCCTTGGTCCTTTGGATGAGCTCATCAATGAACACCAATGGCTCGTCCACAATGTCAACCTCTTCTTCCTCATCTTCACAATACAAGTCATCATCTTCATGCCAGGAGTTGCCATGGTCGTCCTCATCTTGATCATATTGGCCGACGAATTGAGTGTCACCATATTGGTCGCGACCGTCCTGGCTTTAGGTCGCGTCTGGATCGAAAGTTTGGCCTTGTCTGTCGATGTGGAAGGCCTCGCCATGAACGTCGCGTAGTCAGGGTCGTCGTCCATCGACGTTGGTAGTGGCATTTCCTCGAACAACTTGCGGGCACCGGCCATGTTGGCCAATCGTCCGGGGGCTGCTTCCTTTGCGTTCTGTCAGACGGCTGACCAACGCCATTGTACCCCGGCGTCAGGTTGAGGTCGATGACGTCCGCGGGTGTGGCCGGAGCGACCACGCTTCAGTTCGACGACGTAGAGAACCATGTCTGCCCATGGCCATGCAGCGACGGCGCAGGATACCCTAGCGTCTCGAGTGTGACGGACGAGCTCGAGGACCGGTGTTGTGGAGGATGAACCACCGACGAGCCTGTGCTAGCCGCGACCATGGCAGCGAGCGACCGAGAGAATGGCCGGCGGGGGTCAGCACAACCCTAACATAAGGAGGGTGTGCGCCTTGGTGACGATGGACTCCTTTTCGTCGATGTTGGCCTGGTGCTACGCGGCACGCCGTGCGACCGCCTCGGCGGCGCAGTCGGCAACAGCCTTTTTCTCCGCCACCTTTGTTCGTCGGAAGGGTTTTGGACGAAATTGAGGGAAAGTGGGCGGATGTGCCCCCGACGGGCGGGCCAGGGGAGGAAAAGGGCGTGCGTCCCGCCCGTCCGCGCACTGCCATTTTGACGCAAGCTGGCTGAAATTTGGGCCGGGAATGGGTCGAGAGCGGACCAAAAACGGACATTGGTCTGTTTGCTCCCGCGTGCTGGGTCGCCTCTTCTGTCTGTTTACCCCCAAATGGACGTGGCCGGACGATTTAGGGTCGTGTGTTGGATTTGCCCTAATATGGTTCCGTGCTAACATCCCAACTCAACTCTTAACAGTAGATCTCACAAGTTTTCAAAAAAAAGTACTTCTCACATGTAAAAGTTATTTCGTCCCACTAAAATGAACACCATCATATGTCCGCGGACATGTCAATGTCTCTGTGGATATGTGATGGCGCAGTGAAGCTCATTCAACCAAGTCATCAAAAAACTGCGGTCACCGACTTTTTCATTGTTTTGGTCCGGTAACAATGTCAGCGACCGGCACACCAGCCAACCTTCAAATTGGTCCTGTTTTTCTACACTGGTAACAAAGCCGGAAGCTGGCACTCCATGCTAGCGTTGAAAATGAACGGCCGAAGTCTCACCTAGTTCAGGCCGTCGTGGGCGAACATCTCCTTCTGCCGGTTCACGAACCAAGCCTTCCTCCGGTGACATGTTGTTTCTTGTCGACACTCATGATGGTGAGTGGCACCTCTTTTGCTTTGGTGTCGGCATTGGAGGTCTCGATACCGAGTTTCTTGAGTTGAGCGGCCTCCTCGATGTCAAGTTTCCTCCTCTTTGCGGCCTCCTCCATGTCAAGCTTCTTCGTTTGGAGCTCTAGGTATATCTTCATTTGCTCCTCCTTCCCGTTGCTCCTCCTCTCCTCCCTCACTTCCTTTTGACTCATCATGTTCTCCAAAGTTCCTTGCAAGGCCATGGAAGACGCATCACACTTCTCGTTAGCCTTTGAGCTTGTCTTGCCCCTCGACCTCTTGAGCAAGTATCCCTCATCAGGCACGTTCGCCTTCCCTCCTTTCTTCTTACGAGCGGCATATTGGTCTTTGAACTTGGGGCAATCTTTGATGAGCGACCAACAATGCGTGAGAGTAAATGGCTTGTTCTTGTGACAAGCCTTGAAGGCTTCCAAAGATTGAAATGCCTACCCAATCAAAGATGCGGCTGCAATTGTAACATGGAAAGACACAAGATGCATGAACACATGGCATGCCAACATGAAAGGACACAAGATGAAAAAAATGAGAGGTTCATACCAAGTCACCAAGGCCTAGGCCACTCATGGGACGGGCTTCGACGCTCTCAAGTGCGACAAAATACTTGTTGCACTCTTATTGAATGAACCCCCATCCCTTTTGGATTGAATAGATGCCGCGAGTGCTCGCAAATTGGTAGGGGCAAACTTCCTTCACTCATGAAAGGTTTTGTGAACTCTCGTCCAAAAGACGGATCCTTTTTGCTCGACACCTTTCACCGGATCCTTGCATATCTCCATCCAACTCCCACAAATCAAAGTGTCCTCCGCTTGGATGTATGATCCCGTCCGAATGATTTTCCTCCTCTTTTGTGCCTCGGTCCTTTGGGTGAGCTCATCAATGAACACCAATGGATCATCCACAATGTCGGCCTCTTCTTCCTCATCTTCACAATACAAGTCATCGTCTTCATGCCATGAGTTGCCATGGTCGTCCTCATCTTCATCATATTGGCCAGCGAATTGAGTGTCACCATATTGGTCGCGGCCGTCCTGGATTTGGGTCACGTCGAGATATAAAGTTTGGCCTTGGCCGTCGACGTGGAAGGCCTCGCCACGGCTCTCGAAGATGATGTTCTCCATGAACGCCGCGTAGTCAGGGTCGTCGGCCATTGGCGTCGGCAGTGGCATTTCCTCGAACAGCTTGTGGGCGCCGGCCATGTTGGCCGAAGGAATCATCTCGGGTAGCTTCCTTTGGGTCCCGTCGGACGGCTGGCCAGCACCACTATACCTCGGTGTCAGGTTGAGGTCGATGACACCCGCGGGCATGGCCGGAGCGACCACACTTCAGTCCGGAACATAGAGAACCATATCTGCCCACGACCATGCAGCAGTGGCGCACGATACCCTGGCATCTCGGGTGTGACAGACGAGCTCGGGGACCAGTGCTGTGGAGGACGAACCGCCGACGCGCATGTGCTAGCCGCGACCATGGCAGCGACCGAGAAAATGGTCGGCGGGGGTCGGCACAACCCTAACATGAGGAGAGTGTGCGCCTTGGCGATGATGGACTCCTCTTCATTAATGTTGGCCTGGTGCTACGTGGCACGCTGTGCGGCCGCCTCGGCGGCGTAGTCAGCAGCGGCCTTCTTCTCAGCCACCTTTGTATGCTGGTTCCTTCTCCTGGCCGATTCGACGACAAGCTTGGCGAGCTCCTCCGGCATGACCTCCGACCGCGGCTTCTTTGCAGCCTTCTTCTTCGCTACAGCGCGCCCGGCCAAGGCCGGTCGTCGGGATTCATCGGGCCACCGGCCATGGAGGAGGGAGGGGAGGGGCGCCTGGGAGGGTTTTGGGCGAATTGGAGGGAAAGTGGGCGGGTGTTCCCCCGGCGGGCGGGCCAGGGGAGGACAAAGACATGCGTCCCGCCCATCCGTGCGCTGCCGTTTCAACGCAAGCGCGGCCGAAATTTGGGCCAGGAATGGGTCGAAAGCGGACCGAAAACGGACATTGATCTGTTTGCTCCCGCGCGTTGGGCCGCCTGTTCTGTGTGTTTACCCCCAAACGGACGCGGTCGGACGATTTGGGGTCGTGCGTTGGAGTTGCTCTAATATGTTTCCGTGCTAACATCCCAACTCAACTCTTAACAATAGATCTCACAAGTTTTCAAAAAAAAGTACTTCTCACATGTAATAGTTATTTCGTCCCGCTAAAATGAACACCATCATATGTCCGCAGACACGTCAATGTCTCCGCGGATATGTGATGGCGCAGTGAAGCTCATTCAACCAAGTCATCAAAAAACTACGGTCACCAACTTTTTCATTGTTTTTTTCATTACTTTTCGCACATCAAAAGGTCGCCATCGAAGAGCACCACATAAAAACAACTACAACAAAAAAACCAAGATACTACTCCCCCGGGGAGGTCAACGACCTCCAAGCCGGATGGCCCGACCTCATCATCATACGATACCAAGACGACCAAGGCAGACCTGCTAGCGTATGCCTCATTAGCATTTTCATCGTCCTCGCCCTACAGACGCTCGGAGAGTCACTCCCGTCGAAGGTCATTGATTTGGAACCAGTTGCACTCGCACTCGACGGTGCGGTGGCTCTGCACGGAATTGAGCACCGACCGGCTCTCGTCGAGTTGGTGCTCTGACAAGAGGGCCAAGTTGTACTGTTGCTTCGCTTGCAGAAGTGTAAACCCAGAGGCACCGGCGGCGTGACATCATCCGTCGTGGGCTCCTCCTCCTCAACCTTCGCCACGACCATGTGATCACCATCCTCCTCCTCCTCCATCTCCTCCTTCTTAGAGCTCAGCTCCACAGAGCTCGAAAGTTGGCCCGCCTCAATGTGGGTCAATCGTACATGGTGCGGACCTCCGCACCGATTTCGGTGTGGTGCCCCAACAAAATCTGCTTGAATCAAGAAGTCATTGAGCTAGACATTGTGATGGCGGACAACGAACAAGGATGTGGACGACTCAGAAGGTGGGAGAAGGGGCTTGAAGGTAGGGTTTTAGGTTGTGGCCGGATGACTTTATATAGCCGGGAAGGAGGGGCGAACACGTCATCCAGTTACTCTTCCCCGGGCATGGTGAATGCGGGCGACTAGTCACAACTGATGTGAATCTGGGTAGGCGGATGGTTGGCCACGTCCTATTGAATGTGTAGAGGATTCTAGAGGGTTTTTGGAGTGAGGCCAGGGTGTCAGAGTTCGACATGGCAAACAACCGGAATTCCTCAGAGCTCCTCTAATTTGATGGCGACTCTGATTCCGAGAGTACGACCTTGGCTGCAGCAGGGGCCTTGCGGGGCTAGATGTTGGCAGCCTTCACAAGGCGCCTTCGGGCTTGGGTGACATTGGCCTCCGTGACATCTTCGGACGCCGCTCTCTTTCTCTTTGGGGGAGGAAACACCTTCCTCCCCTTCTTCTCCTTCTCCTTCTATTTCCTCCTCGTTAGAGGAAAGAGCTTGAATGTCCTTGGACTTAGCGTCCAAGGGGTCTCGGATCCGAATACCTCCCCTCTTCTTCTCGGGCTCCTTCTTCGCCTTGGCCAGGGCCTTTGGGGGTACCGCAGCCAAAAGAGCCTAGAGTTCGGGGGTCCGTTTGTCCTCGGGCAGCGGTGCCAAGCACAATTGATGAGTGTCGCCATGGACGCCCATTTCTAGAAGCAAGGGGATGATTCAGACAAATAAAAAATGCAGAGTCATTAAGGAACATGAGTGAGTATTGTTACCTTGGATGGGCCGCGTACATCAGTATAGCCATTGTCCGGCCTGTCTGCGGGGAATTCATTCTGGGATGGCTTGAAGAGAGCCATCCACATGCCATCTATGTTTGTGCAAAATAAGTTTTGCAATGTTGCTATGTCTTCAGGCTTGTAGAGCCACATGGGCTAGCCTGAAGCTGGAGTGGCAGGATGTAGCGATGCAGCATGATGTTCACCACATCCACCAGCTTTATTTTCTTTTTGAGGACCCGGATCCTCTCCTGGAGAGAGATGACTTCATACAGATTGCCCCACTCCAGGCCCTACCTCTGCTAGGACACTAACTTCCTCGGACGCATACCTGTGAAGGCGGGAGCCGTGGCTTGGCCTGCGGTGAGGGGCTCGGTGATATAGAACCACTCACGCTACTAGATCTTCATGGTCTCGATGAAGGTGCCTTTCAGCCACTCTGGCTTCTGGAGCTTGCTGATTGATACGTCCATTTGGCATCATGCTTTTATATCGATATTTATTGCATTATGGGCTGTTATTACACGTTATGTCATGATACTTATGGCTATTCTCTCTTATTTTACAAGGTTTACATAAGGAGGGAGAATGCCGGCAGCTGGAATTCTGGGGTGGAAAAGGAGCAAATATTAGGGACCTATTCTGCACAACTCCAAAAGTCCTGAAACTCCACGGAATATCTTATAATAAATAATGAAAAATCCTCGCCAAAGATGAAGACCAGGGGCCCACACCCTGTCCACGAGGGTGGGGGGCGCCCCCCTAGGGCGCGCCCCCTACCTTGTGGGCCCCCTGGTGGCTCTCCGATGCCCATCTTCTGCTATATGAAGTCTTTCGTCAAGAAAAAAATAGGCAGCAAGCTTTCGGGACGAGACTCCGCCGTCACGAGGCAGAACCTTGGCGGAACCAATCAGAGCTCCGGCAGAGCTGTTCTACCGGGGATACTTCCCTCCGGGAGGGGGAAATCATCGCCATCATTATCACCAACGCTCCTCTCATCGGGAGAGGGCAATCTCCATCAACATCTTCACCAGAACCATCTCCTCTCAAAACCCTAGTTCATCTCTTGTATCCAATTCTTGCCTCTAAGTCCGGGATTGGTACTAGTAGGTTACTAGTAGTGTTGATTACTCCTTGTAGTTGATGCTAGTTGGTTTATTTGGTGGAAGATCATATGTTCAGATCCTATATGCATATTATTACCCCTCTAATTATGAACATGAATATGCTTTGTGAGTAATTACGTTCGTTCCTGAGGACATGGGAGAAGTCTTGCTATTAGTAGTCATGTGAATTTGGTATTCGTTCGATATTTTGATGAGATGTGTGTTGTCTAACCTCTAGTGGTGTTATGTGAACTTCGACTACATAACACTTCACCATTATTTGGGCCTAGAGGAAGGCATTGGGAAGTAATAAGTAGATGATGGGTTGCTAGAGTGATAGAAGCTTAAACCCTAGTTTATGCGTTGCTTCGTAAGGGGCTGATTTGGATCCACATGTTTCATGCTATGGTTAGGTTTACCTTAATACTTTTGTTGTAGTTACGGATGATTGCAACAGAGGTTAATCATAAGTGGGATGCTTGTTCAAGTAAGAATAGCACCCAAGCACCGATCCACCCACATATCAAATTATTAAAGTACCGAACGCGAATCATATGAACGTGATGAAAACTAGCTTGACGATATTCCCATGTGTCCTCGGGAGCGCTTTTCCTATTATAAGAGTTTGTCCAGGCTTGTCCTTTGCTACAAAAAGGATTGGGCCACCTTGCTGCACTTTATTTACTTTTGTTACTTGTTGCTCATTACAAATTATCTTATCACAAAACTATCTGTTACCACTTATTTCAGTACTTGCAGAGAATACCTTGTTGAAAACCGCTTATCATTTCCTTCTGCTCCTCGTTGGGTTCGACACTCTTACTTATCAAAAGGACTACGATAGATCCCCTATACTTGTGGGTCATCAAGACTCTTTTCTGGCGCCGTTGCCGGGGAGTGAAGCACCTTTGGTAGGTGGAATTTGGTAAGGAAAAATTTATTTAGTGTGCTGAAATTTACTGTCACTTGTTACTATGGAAAGTAATCCTCTGAGGGGCTTGTTCGGGGTATCTTCACCCCGACCAGTAGAGCAAAGAGTTGCTCCTCAACCTGCTGAACCTATTGATAATGAAGTTCCTTTTGAATTTTCTTCGGGTATGATGGAAAAACTGCTAGCAAATCCTTTTACAGGAGATGGAACAAAGCATCCTGATGGGCACTTAATTGTTGGGGAACGTAGCAATAATTCAAAATTTTCCTACGTGTCACCAAGATCAATCTATGGAGTCATCTAGAAACAAGGGAGGAGTGGATCTACATACCTTTGTAGATCGCGCGCGGAAGCGTTCAAGAGAACGGGATTGATGGAGTCGTACTCGTCGTGATCCAAATCACCGATGATCCTAGCGCCGAATGGACGGCACCTCCGCGTTCAACACACGTACAGAGCAGCGATGTCTCCTCCTTCTTGATCCAGCAAGGGGGAAGGAGAGGTTGATGGAGATCCAGCAGCACGACGGCGTGGTGGTGGAAGTAGCGGGATTCCAACAGGGCTTCGCCAAGCGCTGCGGGAGGAGGGAGATGTGTCATGGGAGGGAGAGGGAGGCGCCAGGGCTTAGGTATGGTTGCCCTCCCTTCCCCCCACTATATATAGGGCCAAGGGAGAGGGGGAGGGCGCAGCCTTGCCCCTTCCTCCAAGGAAGAGTGCAGCCAAGGGGGGGAGGAGTCCATCCTCCCCAAGGCACCTCGGAGGTGCCTTCCCCCTTTAGGACTCTCCCCTTCCCTTGATTCTTGGCGCATGGGCCTCTTGGGGCTGGTGCCCTTGGCCCATATAGGCCAAGGCGCACCCCCTACAGCCCATGTGGCCCCCCGGGGCAGGTGGCCCCACCCGGTGGACCCCTGGGACCCTTCCGGTGGTCCCGGTACAATAGCGGTGACCCCGAAACTTGTCCCGATGGCCGAAATAGCACTTCCTATATATAATTGTTTACCTCCGGACCATTCCGGAACTCCTCGTGACGACCGGGATCTCATCCGGGACTCCGAACAACTTTCGGGTTACCGCATACTAATATCTCTATAACCCTAGCGTCACCGAACCTTAAGTGTGTAGACCCTACGGGTTCGGGAGACATGCAGACATGACCGAGATGACTCTCCGGTCAATAACCAACAGCGGGGTCTGGATACCCATGTTGGCTCCCACATGTTCCACGATGATCTCATCGGATGAACCACGATGTCAAGGACTTAATCAATCCCGTATACAATTCCCTTTGTCTAGCGGTACGATACTTGCCCGAGATTCGATCGTCGGTATCCCGATACCTTGTTCAATCTTGTTACCGGCAAGTCTCTTTTACTCATTCCGTAACACATCATCCCGTGATCAACTCCTTGATCACATTGTGCACATTATGATGATGTCCTACCGAGTGGGCCCAGAGATACCTCTCCATCACACGAAGTGACAAATCCCAGTCTCGATTCGTGCCAACCCAACAGACACTTTCGGAGATACCCGTAGTGTACCTTTATAGCCACCCAGTTACGTTGTGACGTTTGGCACACCCAAAGCATTCCTACGGTATCCGGGAGTTGCACAATCTCATGGTCTAAGGAAATGATACTTGACATTAGAAAAGCTTTAGCATACGAACTACACGATCTAGTGCTATGCTTAGGATTGGGTCTTGTCCATCACATCATTCTCCTAATGATGTGATCCCGTTATCAATGACATCCAATGTCCATGGTCAGGAAACCGTAACCATCTATTGATCAACGAGCTAGTCAACTAGAGGCTTACTAGGGACATGGTGTTGTCTATGTATCCACACATGTATCTGAGTTTCCTATCAATACAATTCTAGCATGGATAATAAACGATTATCATGAACAAGGAAATATAATAATAACTAATTTATTATTGCCTCTAGGGCATATTTCCAACATTAATATATGTGGATGAAGTTTGTGGATTATTTAAGCTTGCAGGTATACCCGATGATGTTGCTAAGAAGAAGGTCTTCCCTTTATCTTTGAAGGGAGACGCATTGACATGGTATAGGCTATGTGATGATACGAGATCATGGAACTATAGAAGATTGAAATTGGAATTTCATCAAAAGTATTACCCTATGCATCTTGTTCATCGTGATCGCAATTATATATATATATATATATATATATATATATATATATATATATATATATATATATATATATATATATATATATATATATATATTGGCCTCGCAAAGGAGAAAGCAGCGCTCAAGCTTGGGGGAGGCTTAAATAAATGTTATATTCATGCCCCAATCATGAGCTTCCAAGAGAAACAATTATTCAAAAATTTTATGCTCGGCATTCTGAAAACAATCGCACCATGCTCGATACTTCTTGTACTGGCTCTTTTATGATGAAGACTATTGGATTTAAATGGGATTTATTGGATAGAATTAAACGCAACTCTGAAGATTGGGATCTCGATGAAGGTAAGGAGTCAGGTATGACACCTAAGTTTGATTGTGTTAAATCTTTTATGGATACCGATATTTTTCGTAAGTTTAGCACTAAATATGGACTTTACTCTGAGTAGTAGCTTCTTTCTGTGAATCATTTGCTACTTATGTTGATCTCCCTAAGGAGAAGTGGTTTAAATATCATCCCCCCATAGAAGTAAAATAGCTGCACCTATTAAAGTTGAAGAAAAGATTGTCACTTATAATGAACTTGTTGTTCCTACTTCTTATGTTGAGAAACCACCTTTCCCTGTTAGAATAAAGGATCATGCTAAAGCTTCAACTGTCATTCGTAAAAGCAATATTAGAACTTATACACCTCCTGAGCAAGTTAAAGTTGAACCTAATATTGCTATTGTTAAAGATCTCTTGTCTGATAATATTGATGGGCATGTTATACAATTCTGTGATGAGACTGCTAGAATTGCTAAACCTGGCGCTAAAGATAAACATGGACCTGTGGTAGGCGTGCCTGTTATTTCTGTTAAAATAGGAGATCATTGTTATCATGGCTTATGTGATATGGGTGCTAGTGCTAGTGTTATACCTATTACCTTATTTGAAGAAATTAAGAATGAAATTGCACCTGCTGAGTTAGAGGATATTGATGTTACAATTAAACTTGCCAATAGGGATACTATATCACCAGTGGGAATTGTTAGAGATGTTGAAATCTTGTGTGGGAAAACTAAATATCCTGCTGATTTTATTGTTCTTGGTTCCCTACAAGATAGCTTTTGTCCCATTATATTTGGTAGACCCTTCTTGAATACTGTCAATGCTAAGATAGATTGCGAAAAGAATGTTGTTACTATTGGCTTGGATGATATGATTCACGAGTTTAATTTCTCTAAATTTAGTAAACAACATCGTGAAGAAGAATTGCCTAGTAAGGATGAAATTATTGGTCTTGCTTCTATTGCTGTACCTCCTAGTGATCCGTTAGAACATTATTTGCTAAACCATGAAAATGATATGTTTATGAATGAAAGAAGGGAAATAGATGAAGTATTCTTTAAAGAGGAACCTATTCTGCAACACAATTTGCCTGTTGAAATCCTAGGGGATCCCCCTCCACCCAAGGGTGATCCCGTGTTTGAGCTTAAACCGTTGCCTGACAATCTTAAATATGCTTATCTTGATGAAAAGAAGATATATCCTGTTATTATTAGTGCTAACCTTTCAGAGCATGAAGAAGAAAGATTATTGAAAACTCTGAAGAAGCACCGTGCGGCTATTGGATATACTCTTGATGATCTTAAGGGCATTAGTCCCACTTTATGTCGACATAAAATAAATTTGGAAGCAGATGCCAAACCAGTTCGTGACCCTCAACGACGTCTGAATCCTAAAATGAAAGAAGTGGTAAGAAAAGAAATACTAAAGCTTCTGGAGGCAGGTATAATTTATCCCGTTGCTGATAGTGAGTGGGTAAGTCCTGTCCATTGTGTCCCTAAGAAGGGAGGTATTACGGTTGTTCCTAACGATAAAGATGAATTAATTATTACAGGTTATAGGATGGTAATTGATTTCCGCAAATTAAATAAGGCTACTAAGAAAGATCATTACCCCTTACCTTTTATCGATCAAATGCTAGAAAGATTATGCAAACATACACACTATTGCTTTCTAGATGGTTATTCTGGTTTCTCTCAAATACCTATGTCGGCTAAAGATCAATCAAAGACTAGTTTTACATGCCCTTTTGGTACTTTTGCTTATAGACGTATGCCTTTTGGTCTATGTAATGCACCTGCTACCTTTCAAAGATGCATGCTGGCTATATTCTCTGACTTTTGTGAAAAGATTTGTGAGGTTTTCATGGACGACTTTTCCGTCTATGGACCCTCTTTTGATGATTGCTTGAGCAATCTTGATCGAGTTTTGCAGAGATGTGAAGAAACTAATCTTTTCTTGAATTGGGAAAAGTGCCACTTTATGGTTAATGAAGGAATTGTCTTTGGGGCATAAAGTTTCTGAAAGAGGCATTGAAGTTGATAAAGCCAAGGTTGATGCTATTGAAAAGATGCCATGTCCCAAGGACATCAAAGGTATAAGAAGTTTCCTCGGTCACGCCGGATTTTATAGGAGGTTCATTAAGGACTTCTCGAAAATTTCTCGGCCCTTGACTAATTTATTACAAAAAGATATACCATTTGTCTTTGATGATGATTGTGTAGAAGCATTTGAAATACTTAAGAAAGCATTAGTCTCTGCACCTATTGTTCAGCCACCTGATTGGAATTTACCCTTTGAAATTATGTGTGATGCTAGTGATTATGATGTAGGTGTTGTTCTAGGGCAAAGAGTTGATAAGAAATTAAATGTTATCCATTATGCTAGTAAAACTCTAGACAATGCTCAAAGAAATTATGCTACTACTGAAAAGGAATTCTTAGCAGTTGTATTTGCTTGTGATAAGTTCAGACCTTATATTGTTGATTCTAAAGTAACTATTCACACTGATCATGCTGCTATTAAATATCTTATGGAAAAGAAAGATGCTAAACCTAGACTTATTAGATGGGTTCTCTTGCTACAAGAATTTGATTTACATATCGTTGATAGAAAGGGGGCTGAGAACCCCGTTGCAGACAACTTGTCTAGGTTAGAAAATGTTCTTGATGACCCACTACCTATTGATGATAGCTACCCTGATGAACAATTAAATGTTATAAGTACTTCTCGTAGTACTCCATGGTATGCTGATTATGCTAATTATATTGTTGCCAAATTCATACCACCTAGTTTCACATACCAGCAAAAGAAAAAGTTTTTCTATGATTTGAGGCATTACTTTTGGGATGACCCACACCTTTATAAAGAAGGAGTATATGGTGTTATTAGACGTTGTGTACCTGAGCATGAACAGGAACAGATCCTACGCAAGTGTCACTCCGAAGCTTATGGAGGACACCACGCTGGAGATAGAACTGCACATAAGGTATTGCAATCCGTTTTTTATTGGCCTACTCTCTTCAAGGATGCCCATAAGTTTGTCTTATCTTGTGATGAATGCCAAAGAATTGGTAATATTAGTAGACGTCAAGAAATGCCTATGAACTATTCACTTGTTATTGAACCAGTTGATGTTTGGGGCTTTGATTATATGGGACCCTTTCCTGCCTCCAATGGATATACACATATTTTAGTTGCTGTTGATTATGTTACTAAGTGGGTAGAAGCTATTCCAACTAGTAGTGCTGATTATAACACTTCTATTAAAATGCTTAAAGAAGTTATTTTTCCGAGGTTTGGAGTCTAAGGGAGTCCTGGATTAGGGGGTGTCCGGATAGCCAGACTATACCTTCAGCCGGACTCTTGGACTATGAAGATACAAGATTGAAGACTTTGTCCCGTGTCCGGAAGGGACTTTCCTTGGTGTGGAAGGCAAGCTTGGCGATACGGATATGTAGATCTCCTACCATTGTAACCGACTCTGTGTAACCCTAGCCCCCTCCGGTGTATATATAAACCGGAGGGTTTAGTCCATAGGAAAAACAACAATGATACCATAGGCTAGCTTCTAGGGTTTAGCCTCCTTGATCTCGTGGTGGATCTACTCTTGTACTACCCATATCATCAACATTAATCAAGCAGGATGTAGGGTATTACCTCCATCGAGAGAGCCCGAACCTGGGTAAAAACATCGTGTCCCTTGTCTCCTGTTACCATCCGCCTAGACGCACAGTTCGGGACCCCCTACCCGAGATCCGCCGGTTTTGACACCGACATTGGTGCTTTGATTGAGAGTTCCTCTGTGTCGTCACTTTTAGGCCCGATGGCTCCTCCGATCATCAATAGCGATGCAGTCCTGGGTGAGACTTTTCTCCCTTGATAGATCTTTGTCTTCAGCGGCTTCGCACTGCGGGCCAATTCGCGTGGCCATCTGGAGCAGATCGAAAGCTACGCCCCTGGCCATCAGGTCAGATTGGAAGTTTAAACTATACGGCTGACATCCGCGGAGACTTGATCTTTGATGGATTCGAGCCACAGCCGAGCGCGCCGTACTGTCACGATGGGCATGATCTAGCTCTGCCGCCGAACAGTGCCCTGGAGGCCGCACCCGCATCAGCTCCGACCCTTAATCCGGAGCCAACTGCGTCGATCGAGGATGGGTGGTTGGACACCGCCTCGGGGGCTGCAATTTCTATGGCGATCGAGCCGAACACCAGCCCTGTCCTCTGTGAGGCTCGCGACTCCAAGGAGCCGGACTCCTCTCCGGACTCTGAACTCTCCGCGCCCCTGCCAATCGAATCCGAGTGGGCGCCGATTATGGAGTTCACCACCGCGGACATCTTTCAGCACTCGCCCTTCGGCGATATTCTGAAGTCACTAAAGTCTCTCTCTCTATCAGGAGAGCCCTGGCCGGATTACGGTCAGCAAGGTTGGGATACGGACGACGAAGAAATTCGTTGCCCACCCACCACCCACTTCGTAGCCACTGTCGATAATTTAAACGACGTGCTCGACTTCGACTCCGAAGACATCGACGGTATGGACGACGGTGTAGGAGACGAACATGATCCAGCACCTATAGGGCACTGGATTGCCACCTCATCTCACGATGTATACATGGTGGACACACCCAAAGGAAGCAACGACGAACATGCCATCGAGCAACCGTCCGAACAGGGCAACTTGGATACACAAACCGAACAACCCGTCCCCGGCGAAAACGGCATTTCAGATGACCTTACGCCGGATAAGCTCATGGAGCAGAACAACCTCCACAAAAGGCTCGTTGCCACTGCACGTAGCCTGAAAAAGCAGAAGCAGAAGCTCAAAACTGCGGAAGATGCACTCAGAATCAGATGGAGCAAAGTACTCAACACCGCAGACAAATACGGTGGCAGTCGCCACACCAAAAGCTATCCAAAGCGAAAGCTACTGCCTGAATTTGACGAGGAGGCCATAAAGCCCCCGCAATCAAAAAATAAAAAGCTACCCGGTCGGATAGACGACCCCATGGTCAGCATAGAGCGGCAAGCGGTGCTGCATACAAGCCGGCACGCGATCCACTCAAGGATTCGAATCAAAAAGATGGCCCGGCCAGATCTATCTACAGGCCAAGAAAGCAAGCTCTAGTAAGCAATGCAACACAACAAATATCCGAACATCACGGCACACCCAAATACAGAGGTGCCGCACACCCCCTATGTTTCACCGATGAGGTTCTGGACCATGAATTTCCAGCGGGATTTAAACCCGTAAACATAGAGGCGTACGACGGAGCAACAGACCCTAGAGTCTGGATTGAGGATTATATCCTCTACATACACATGGCAAGAGGAGATGACCTCCACACCATAAAATACTTATCCCTCAAGCTCAAAGGGCCAGCCCGGCATTGGCTCAAAAGCCTTCCCGAAAACACCATTGGAAGTTGGGAAGAGCTCGAGGAAGCTTTCCTTGCAAATTTTCAAGGGACTTATGTCCGTCCTCCGGATGTAGACGATCTCAGTCACATAACTCAACAGCCCGGAGAGTCAGCCCGGAAATTCTGGAACAGAATTCTTACTAAAAAGAATCAGATAGTCGACTGTCCGGACGCCGAAGCCTTAGCAGCTTTTAGGCATAATGTTCGAGACGAATGGCTCGCCAGACACCTCGGCCAAGAAAAGCCAAGAACAATGGCCACATTAACAAGACTCATGACCCGCTTTTGCATAGGAGAGGACAGCTGGTTGGCAAGATGCAGCACCAGCGACCCAAGTACATCCGAAGTTAGAGATGGAAACGGAAAACCCCGACGCATCAAGGACCAGCGCCGGAATAAGGGAAACAGCCCAAAGAGCACGGCAGTCAACGCCGGATTCAAAAGCTCGCGGCAGAACCAGAAAAATCCGCCCCTCCAGGATAACAGGGACGAGCTATCCAACCTAAACAAAATCTTGGACATGACATGTCAAATACACAGTGCTCCTGGGAAGCCTGCAAACCATACCCACAGAGATTGTTGGGTCTTCAAGCAATCCGGCAAACTCAACGCCGAACACAAGGGGCTCGACACACCAAGTGAGGACGATGACAAACCCCACAAGCAGAGCACCAGGAAACAAAGGAATTTTCCACAAGAAATCAAAATAGTAAATCTACTTCATGTGACAAAGCAAGCGGCGCCCATAGAAATACACGCCATACAACCTATCCCAAAGGAGTCTAGCCACTGGTTGTTAAAACCAATCACTTTCGACCATCTGGATTACTCTAGAAGTATCCAGAATGCAGGCTGGACTGCCTTGATATTAGACCCAATAATCGGTGAACTCCACTTTACAATTGTCCTGATGGACGGCGGCAGTGGCCTAAACCTGTTATATCAGGACACAATCTGCCACATGGGGATAGACCCAACAAAAATTCACCATAGCAAAACCTCCTTTCAAGGGGTAACACCAGGCCTGGATGCCCATTGCATGGGTTCTCTCCGGCTAGAAGTTATGTTTGGCTCCCCCGACAACTTCCGTCGCGAAAGGCTAACCTTCCATATCGCCCCATTCTCAAGCAGCTATCAAGCACTACTGGGACGCGAAGCTTTCGCCCGCTTTAACGCAATTCTGCACTATGCATCTCTTACGCTTAAGATGCCCGGTCCACGAGGCATCATCTCATTAAAAGGAAAGCATTGATTGCGCCTCCAGCGTAGAAGTTTGTGCGGCTGCCTTAATAGCCCCACAACAAAACGGCTTCACCAGCCAAAACAATAAAAAGGTTATTAAGACCACGGACACGGCTAGACGAGTCCGGCATGAAAATACAACTGATAAAGGCTTAACTGCCGTATACCCCTGTACTAGGGGCTCCGCGCATACAAAGCAAGAGACAATCAAGCTCAATTTTACACATTTCAATTTATACTTTGTTTATTTCGTATAACTTCTATTTGGCACGACCTTTCTTCAACTAAGTTCCTTTCTTTTTCAGATGAACATCGTGGTGCGCCCGTCCAGGATACGGCACAACGGAGACACAGGCGCAGACATGCAGCAGGGACCCGTTCCAAGGATTCTTTTTAGATTAAGACCCTACGTAAACCTTTTTTACTGTCTCTTGTTGATACACATCCCCTGGTTTTTTGGTATAACCAAGGAGGAGGCTGGCGTCTTGGCATGTGGCCACGTCAGAACTTTGCACGTACCTGGACACTGGGGGCTTATAACTAAAGGCGTTGTTCCGCCCGCCCTCATAAAGACCGAATACCTTAGGGAGTGTTCGGCGTCGCGAGTTTGGCCTTATATGCATCAGCTCCGAATCATGTCTTTGGTCAAATGTTGGGTTGCCCGGCTCCTGTTTTTTGCTGCCTTACGTTCCGCTCTATCGGCTAAAGCGGCACCAGGAGAACTACTGCGATTGTGCCCCGGTTCGGCCAGGCGAGCACCTCAGTAGAGAAAGCCGAAAACTGACTGTCATGCTATAGCGTGAGACTGGTCAACCACTCGATGACTTACCGGAATCTATAGGATTCCTCCGCATTAACGAAGGGCCGTTTCCCGGCCAGGCACATACGTGCCCCGAATTTGGGCGAGCACAGGCGCCACCAGAGGCTATCTAAGTAGCCTCACTGTCAAGCTCCTATGGCTAAGTGAAAGTGATAAAGCATTATAGTCCGATTGCCTAGTTCGCTGCACTATCACCTCCTTTGTAGGACCAAGACGTTGTATCAAGTGTGAAAATGTGCCTTCTGCGAACACCCCCGTATTATTTGCGTGTATGCTGAAGCCGACGACTGCCATCTTTCAGATTATATATACATATATCTTAAACGGCTGCACAGGAGGTGTTATAATACTTGAAGGCACAAGTACAAAAAGCTTCTACAATTTATAAAAATATTGTTTTATAACATATGCTATTCAAACATAGCATCCTTCGAGCACTGCGTCTCTATTACACGAGCGCCTTGAAGAACTTCCTGAAAATAGTGCTCGGCAGGTACTCGGCTTTCGTCCGAATACCAGGATGCAACAACGGTGGTCTCCATCTCCGCCCAGTATGTCTTAACACGGGCAAGAGCCATCCATGCACCCTCTATGCATGCTGACCTCTTCATCGCATTAATATGCGGCACCGCACCAAGGAACTACTGCACTAAGTTGAAATAACTCTTCGGCTCTGGTCTCTCCGGCCACAAATGACTCATGACGCATTTCATGGCGAGTCCGGACAACCTATTCAGCTTGGCCCATTCGGCCAGACGATCGGCTACTGACAGTGGACGCTCTGGATTGTGGAACTGCGACCAGAAGAGCTTTTCCACTTCGCGATCCTCTTGATCTCGAAAGTGTTCGGTCGCATCAGCAGCACTCGCTGCCAAATCCAGACAGGTGTCCGCCGTACTCCACAACCGGTTTAACGAAGCATGTTTAGGATCACAAAACTTCCTCCGCAGCATAAAGGGCTTTCCAGTCGTGATCTCTCCGGCCTGACGTAGCTCCACCTTCATAGCTCTCATCGCAGAACAAGCATCCTTGGCATCCGCAATGGCCTTCTTCAGGTCCGTCTGTTTCGCCCGGTCTTCTTTTTCAAGAAGCTCGCAACGGTCAGCAGTGCTCTTCAGCTTCACGGCCATCTCGGCCATTTCCTTCTTGCTTCGGCAGTGAGCAGCCTGTTCGGCTTTCAGCTCTTCGATTGCCTTTCCGGCAGCCGCATCACTTTTCCTGGCTTGCTCCTTGGCTCAGGCAAGTTCCGCCTGAAGATTCTCAATGGCAGCGGCACCATCTGCGTCAAGCACACACATTGTAAGATACTGGCATAAAGCTCCTCTTACTAGGTGCCGCCAAAGGAATTACATACCTTGTGCCTCGTCAAGCCGCTTGTTAACAAGCGCGATGTCGGCATCTGCCACGTCAAGTTGCCGCTTTAGCTCGGCAAATTCATCAGTCCGGCTAGCCACCAGACACTTCGCCACCTACGTATGAAGGCGGCATATTAGACCTGGGATTATGATCCTCTGCACGCCGTCACTTTTGACAACGCACAGAGTCTCAGGGGCTACTATCTACACAGGGCGCATCCTATTTATGCGCAACTATCAAAAAGGGTGCATTATTTCGCGTACCTCAAAACCTGTCAGTAAACTCCTGACGGCCTCGTGCAATCCGCTTTCCGCGGACGAAATCCTTTCAATCACCATGCCCATCAATGCACGGTGCTCCTCTGAGATAGACGCTCGCCCTAGCAGATCCCTCAGCTCCTCCGCCCGTGCACCAGACGGGCCGGACTCGTCCGATGGACCTTTTCGAAGGCCGGACGCGGAAGGCTTTGGGGGCCCAGATGATCACCTTCCGGCCCTGCCGGATTCGGAGAAACCCTCCGCGATGATACCTCAGGGTCGCCCGCCTCGCTAGGCGGTATGGCAGTGGGAGGCGTTCCGCTCTCCATCATCTCCGGAAGAAGGTCCCCCGAAGACGAGCTCTACCGAGAAGGGTGGAGGTCCGAACTACAAGGTAAAATTTCGGTTACTTTTCTCAGATATAAAGCAAGGATTTCTCTCATCTCTTAAAAAGAAAACCTCTCTCTACTTACGGCTCGGTGAAGGGATGATCCCCTTGAGGGTATAATTCGGCCGAGGTTTCCCCTGGCGCAGGACCCTCTGATGAGGATTTCTTCCCCCGCTTTGAGGCCACGGTCTCCGGGTCTTCAGAGGCGGTCCTCTTCTTCCCCTGAGGAGAGGAATTTTCGATTCGTCCCTTCCGAACATCCTCCTTTGAGGAGGCCGTAGTTTCCTTGTCCCCTCCCTTGCTTTCCTCCAAAGGCACAATCTTCAACATCCTGACTAGCACGGGATCCGGCGTGGTCTCGGGGAGGGGAGCCGGACACCTAATAAGCTTCGCTTTCGCTATCCACTCCTGCTTAAAGGACAACTCTTTTAGGAGCAAGTTTATGACAAATATACGGATAGCAAATCCGGGCACAAGGCTACTTACTTGAGTATCCGAGCGATTGCAGCTCAGACCTGCGTCCTCGGTCAAGTCCGGACACATTGCTTGTGATCCGAAGAACAGCTTATACATCTCCGCGGGCGTTGCGCCCATGAAATGCTGGAGAGCTCGCGGTCCCTCCGGATTAAACTCCCACGCGAAGGGAGCGACATTTGCCGGGCAGGGTTCGGCGGATCAGCATGACCTGCGTCACTTTGACCAGGTCGAGGTCTCCCTCTAAGAGATCCCTGATACGGCCTTGCAACAAGGGCACGTCCTTGGATGCCCCCCATACTAGTCCTTTATTGACCCATGACGCTAGCTGTGGTGGGGGACCCGAGCGAAAGGCAGGTGGCATCACCCACTTGGTGCCCCTGGGAGCGGTGATATAGAACCACTCTCGTTGTCATAAGCCGAGCTCGTATTGAAAAGAGCCCTCGGGCCATGGAGCATAAGCATTCCTGCTGATAACGGCACCTCCGCACTCCACGTGCCGCCCCTCGATCATCTTCGGTTCTACTTTGAAGGTCTTGATCCATAATCCGAAGTGAGGAGTAACACGAAGGAAAGCTTCACACACGACAATAAATGAGGAAATGTGGAGGATGGACTCCGGAGCTAAGTCGTGAAATTCCAGCCCATAATAGAACATGAGCCCCCTCATGAAGGGATCCATTGGGAAGCCTAGCCCCTGACGGAAGTGAGACATGAACACCACGCTCTCACCAAGCTTGGGAGTAGGGATGGCTTGCCCTCGAGCAAGCAACCTATGCAAGATTTCACCGGTCAAGAACCTGGCCTCTCTCAGCTTTAGCACGTCCTCCTCCGTGATAGAGGAGGGCATCCATCGGCCTCGAAAGTCGGAACCGGACATTGTCAAAGATCCGAAGCGCCCGAAATCTAGAGCCTTGGGTGTTGGAACTCGAGGCGAAGGGCGAACTCATTTGAGATTGAAAGAAAAGAGTAAGGCCTTGGTCTCTTTATAAGAGGTTGAATACCAAAGGCCCTCCCCGTAACTGTTTGGGACTCGCCTTTGATCGAGAAAATATACCAACGGGCACGACTGGGTTACCCACGCCCGTATTAATGAGAATCCCGTAAATAAAGGGGGCACGATCTCTGCTTCGACTGGACGTGGCAAGGAAACCGCCTCGCTGAACGCGCTGAGGTGGGACAGTAAAAACAATTCGAATAAGGGCTTGGTTGTGGTGAGATGTCACGGAATACGTCAGCAGATTAGATTTGTGTAAATATTATTCTCTCTATGGCAATATGTGGAAACTTATTTTACAGAGCCGGACACTATCCTTGTGTTCGAAATCTTCTACAAAGTACTTGGAGGAGGAACCCGCCTTGCAATGCCGAAGACAATCTGCGCGCCGCACTCGTCGTCATTGAAGCCTGGTTCAGGGGCTACTAAGGGAGTCCTGGATTAGGGGGTGTCCGGATAGCCGGACTATACCTTCAGCCGGACTCTTGGACTATGAAGATACAAGATTGAAGACTTCGTCCCATGTCCGGAAGGGACTTTCCTTGGCGTGGAAGGCAAGCTTGGCGATACGGATTTGTAGATCTCCTACCATTATAACCGACTCTGTGTAACCCTAGCCCCCTCCGGTGTCTATATAAACCGGAGGGTTTAGTCCGTAGGAAAAACAACAATGATACCATAGGCTAGCTTCTAGGGTTTAGCCTCCTTGATCTCGTGGCGGATCTACTCTTGTACTACCCATATCATCAACATTAATCAAGCAGGACGTAGGGTATTACCTCCATCGAGAGGGCCCGAACCTGGGTAAAAACATCGTGTCCCTTGTCTCCTGTTACCATCCGCCTAGACGCACAGTTTGGGATCCCCTACCCGAGATCCGCCGGTTTTGACACCGATAGAGTCCCTAGATATTTAATGACTGATGGTGGTTCACACTTTATTCATGGTGCTTTCCATAAAATGCTTGCTAAGTATGATGTTAATCATAGAATTGCATCTCCTTATCACCCACAGTCTAGTGGTCAAGTAGAATTAAGTAATAGAGAACTCAAATTAATTTTGCAAAAGACTGTCAATAGGTCTAGAAAGAATTGGTCCAAGAAACTTGATGATGCATTATGGGCCTATAGAACTGCATATAAAAATCCTATGGGCATGTCTCCGTATAAAATGGTTTATGGAAAAGCATGTCACTTACCTCTCGAACTAGAACATAAGGCATATTGGGCTATTAAAGAGCTCAATTATGATTTCAAACTTGCCGGAGAGAAGAGGTTATTTGATATTATCTCACTTGATGAACGGACAACCCAAGCTTATGAAAATGCCAAGTTATTTAAAGAAAAAGTTAAAAGATGGCATGACAAAAGGATACAAAAGCGTGAGTTTAATGTAGGTGATTATGTATTGCTATACAACTCTCGTTTAAGATTTTTTGCAGGAAAACTTCTCTCTAAATGGGAAGGCCCCTACGTCATCGAGGAGGTCTATCGTTCCGGCGCCATAAAAATCAACAATTTCGAAGGCACAAATCCGAAGGTGGTAAATGGTCAAAGAATCAAACATTATATCTCAGGTAATCCCATAAATATTGAAACCAATATTATTGAAACCATAACCCCGGAGGAATACATAAGGGACACTTTCCAGAACGTTTCAGACTCCGAAAAGGAATAGGTATGTGGCACGGTAAGTAAAACGACTCCAAAACAATTTTTAAGGCAATATTTCTCCGTTTTGGCATATTTAGAAAAATAGAAAAATAAGTAGCAGTCCGGGAAGGACACGAGGGCCCCACGAGGGTGGTGGGCGCGCCCTACCCCCTTGGGCGCTCCCCCCTACCTCGTGAGCACCTCGTGTGCCTTCCAGACTCCGTTTTCTTGCACATTACGTATTTTGGTCGGTAAAAATTCATTATATATTCTCCCGAAGGTTTTGACCCCTGTATCACGCAATTATCCTCTGTTCTTGTTTCGAGCTGTTTTTCTGACAGATCTAGATTATCATGACATCCGCAAGTGCCTCCAGGGACAAGTTCTTCGAGAAGGTCATCAATCCTTACCTCGCGGAGGTGCTGCGACACCCTCAAACCATTGAGATGTGTGATGGGTTGCTGCACATCCGCGATGTTGAGGGACCAAAGGGAACCGAAAGCGTGGAGACGAGGCTCGAAGCAATGGAGCAACAAGTTTTCAAGTGCCAGGGGATGGTGGAACGTGGACTCAACTCCAACCACATGATGATTGCAGAGTTTACCAACAAACACAAGCTAGATGCCGACAACATCGGGGAGGCCATCTTCAAGTTTCATGAGAAGATCGAGCACCTTCAAGCCCAAATCTATGACCTGCAAAACCAAAACTGTGAGTATGAATATAGATTTAAAAGGATGAGTTTGGCTGCAGATTTGAGGATCCCGGAGACTCGATCATCCTTCTATGATGGTGAGCCTATGCCTTGGAAGATGGACGACAAGCCCGCATCATCAACAACACCTCCATCTTCACCAGCAAAGGAGACATAATCACATGGGTATGGGCACTCCCCTTGGCAACTGCCAAGCTTGGGGGAGCTGCCCCGGTATCGTATCACAACCACATCTCCTGTTTTTACCATTTTTCTTAGTTTGATCCTATTAGTAGTATTTTGATCTAGTAGAATAAAGTTTATGGCATGATCTTGCTTTATGATCTCTCTATGTAATTGAGTCCGTGAGTTATATAATAAAGATTAGTGTTGAGTCAAGGGCTTGATTTTCTTGCTATGATCTTGAGTGAATAAAAGAAAAGAAGAAAAAGAACAAAAAAAAACAAAGAGTGCATATTGACCTTATTGAGAGTAATGACTTCACATAGAAAGAGTATGATGATTAAAAGTTGTTGGGAGTTGGCAGACATAGCTTTGGTCATCATTGCAATTAATAGGAAGTAATAAGGAAAGAGAGGTTTCACATATAGATATATTATCATTGAAATCTTTTATGATTGGGAGCACTCATTAAAATATGACATGCTAAAGATTTGATGTTGGACAAGGAAGACAACATGATGAGTTATGTTTTCTTATATCTGAGATAAAGTATGTTGTCATGGATCCTCTAACGTGTTGAGCTTGCCTTTCCCCCTCATGCTAGCCAAATTCTCAGCACTAAGTAGAGATACTACTTGTGCTTCCAAAACCCCTAAACCAGTTTTGCCATGAGAGTCCACCATATCTACCTATGGATTGAGTAAGATCCTTCAAGTAAGTTGTCATCGATGCAAAGCAATAAAAATTGCTCTAAATATGTATGATTGATTGGTGTGGGAGAAATAAGCTTTATACAATCTTGTGATGTGGAAGTAATAAAAGCGATGGACTGCATAATAAAGGTTCATATCACAAGGGGCAATATAAAGTGACGTTCTTTCGCATTGAGATTTTGTGCATCCAACCATAAAAGCGCATGGCAACCTCTGCTTCCCTCTGCGAAGGGCCTATCTTTTATTATTATCTTCTACCTTATGCAAGATTCATGGTGATCTTCACCTTTCCTTTTTCATTTTATCCTTTGGCAAGCCCAGCATGTTGGTCTAATTGGATGTAGGGGAGTATGAGTTATTATTGTTGACATTACCCTTGAGGTAAAAGGTTGTGGGGCGAAACTATAAGTCCCTATCTTTCTCTGTGTCTGATTAAAACTCCATAACCACAAGTATTGCGTGAGTGCTAGCAATTATGAAGGACTAAATGATAGTTGAGTATGTGGACTTGCTATTTAGCTCTGACATAGACTCTTTCCCATGTTATGATAAATTGCAATTTCTTCAATGACTGAGATTATAGTTTGTTGGTTCTCAATAAGGTTTCTGATTCATACTTTTGCATTGTGAATAGATCATCACTTGAACATAAGTAATCATATGACAATATCTATATATATGTTGCTGTTATGAGAATAATCATGATGCCTTCATGTCCGTATTTTACTTTTATCGACGCCTCTACCTCTAAACACGGGGACATATTTATTGTTATCGGCTTTCGCTTGAGGACAATCCAGGTCTAAGCTTGGGGGAGCTGATACGTCCATTTTGCATCATGCTTTTATATCGATATTTATTGCATTATGGGCTGTTATTACATGTTATGTCATGATACTTATGGCTATTCTCTCTTATTTTACAAGGTTTACATAAGGAGGGAGAATGTTGGCAGCTGGAATTCTGGGCTGGAAAAGGAGCAAATATTAGAGACCTATTCTGCACAACTCCAAAAGTCCTGAAACTCCACGGAATATCTTATAATAAATAATGAAAAATCCTCGCCAAAGATGAAGACCAGGGGGCCCACACCCTGTTCACGAGGGTGGGGGGCGCCCCCCCCCTAGGGCGCGCCCCCTACCTCGTGGGCCCCCTGGTGGCTCTCCGATGCCCATCTTCTGCTATATGAAGTCTTTCATCGAGAAAAAAATAGGCAGCAAGCTTTCAGGACGAGACTCCGCCGCCACGAGGCGGAACCTTGGCCGAACCAATCTAGAGCTCTGGCAGAGCTGTTCTGTTGGGATTACTTCCCTCCGGGAGGGGGAAATCATCGCTATCATCATCACCAACGCTCCTCTCATCGGGAGAGGGCAATCTCCATCAACATCTTCACCAGCACCATTTCCTCTTAAAACCCTAGTTCATCTCTTGTATCCAATTCTTGCCTCTAAGTCCGGGATTGGTACTAGTAGGTTGCTAGTAGTGTTGATTACTCCTTGTAGTTGATGCTAGTTGGTTTATTTGGTGGAAGATCATATGTTCAGATCCTATATGCATATTATTATCCCTCTGATTATGAACAGGAATATGCTTTGCGAGTATTTACGTTTGTTCCTGAGGACATGGGAGAAGTCTTGCTATTAGTAGTCATGTGAATTTGGTATTCGTTCGATATTTTGATGAGATGTATGTTGTCTAGCCTCTAGTGGTGTTATGTGAACGTCGACTACATAACACTTCACCATTATTTGGGCCTAGAGGAAGGCATTGGGAAGTAATAAGTAGATGATGGGTTGCTAGAGTGACAGAAGCTTAAACCCTAGTTTATGCGTTGCTTCGTAAGGGGCTGATTTGGATCCACATGTTTCATGCTATGGTTAGGTTTGCCTTAATACTTTTGTTGTAGTTGCGGATGCTTGTTCAAGTAAGAACAGCACCCGAGCACCGGTCCACCCACATATCAAATTATTAAAGTACCGAACACGAATCATATGAACATGATGAAAACTAGCTTGACGATATTCCCATGTGTCCTCGGGAGCGCTTTTCCTATTATAAGAGTTTGTCCAGGCTTGTCCTTTGCTACAAAAAGGATTGGGCCACCTTGCTACACTTTATTTACTTTTGTTACTTGTTGCTCGTTACAAATTATCTTATCACAAAACTATCTGTTACCACTTATTTCAGTACTTGTAGAGAATACCTTGTTGAATACCGCTTATCATTTCCTTCTGCTCCTCATTGGGTTTGACACTCTTACTTATCGAAAGGACTACGATAGATCCCCTATACTTGTGGGTCATCACTGAACATGGCGCCCCTGCACTCGGCGAATTCGGCGCCGCTGCTCTTCGGCTTGACGTAGAAGGTCTTTAGCCACATGCCAAAGTGCGGTTCCACGCGTAGGAACGCCTCACAAACGATGATGAAGGTGGTAAGGTGCATAATGGAATTTGGGTCTAGATTGTGAAAATATAGCCCGTAGAAGAAGAAAATCCCCCGCACAAAAGGGTGCAGGGGAACCCCAGACCTCAGACGAGGTGGGGATGAAGACGACCCACTCCCCAGGCTTGGGGCAGGGATGCGTTGGACGGGCTCTAGAGCCCTGCAGGCGGTGTCGGCGGGGAGGTATCCCGCCGCCCGGAGCTCACCATTGGTGGCGTCAGTAACCTTGGATGCCACCCACCTACCCTTAGAATCCACATTGGCCATGGGCGCGAGATGCGGAAGCTTGGAGATGGCTTTAGGCCTGGAAAGGGGATTAGGGGTGTGGGAGTTTTGGAGATTTGGGCGCTGGAGCAGAATGAGAGCGTAGGGGAAAAGATCTGTCGCCCCTGCTCTTTATAAGTCAATAGAAAGACAAGGCGCCCCTCCACTACGCCATAAAAATCAGCACATTTTGGTTGATCATACAGTTATGGCCGCATTGGGTGAATCAATTAATGGATGCTATCCCCTAAAATGTGGGGCACAATCTTTGTTTTGATAAGACATGCCGACAAGAGGGTTACCTCGAAATGCGATTCGAATAAGCAATAACTGACATACATGATGTCATGGGCGGTGACGCTTCAGAAAGGTTGTCAGTAATTGACCACCGAACACACCTACGCTTCTGGTCCTCGAGACTAAGCAAGACACACACTTCGGACAAAGGAAGATGCATTTCGGTAGCACATGGTGATACATCTCCAACGTATCTATAATTTTTTATTGTTCCATGTTATTATATTATCTGTTTTGGATGTTTTATATGCATTAATATGCTATTTTATATTATTTTTGGGACTAACCTATTGACTTAGAGCCCAGTTCCTATTTTTTCCCTGTTTTTGAGTTTCGCAGAAAAGGAATACCAAATAGAGTCCAAACGGAATGAAACCTTCGCGATGATTTTTCTTGGACCAAAAGACAACCAGGAGACTTGGAGATGAAGTCGGAGGAGCCACAAGGCAGCCATAAGGACAGAGGGCGCGCCCAGGGGGGTAGGACGCCCCCCACCCTTGCCCCCCCGTGACCCCCCTGACCTAATTCTTTTGCCTATATATTCCCAAATATCCCCAAACCACCAGAGGCATCCACTAAAACACTTTTCCACTGCCGCAACCTTTTGTACCCATGAGATTCCATCTAGGGACCTTTTCCGGCACCTTGCCGGAGGGGGATTCAATCATGGAGAGCTTCTACATCAACTCTATTGCCCTTCCGATGAAGCATGAGTAGTTTACCACAGACCTACAGGTCCATAGCTAGTTGCTAGATGGCTTCTTCTCTCTCTTTGATTCGCAATACCATGTTCTCCTCGATGTTCTTGGATATCTATTCGGTGTAATACTTTTTTGTGGTGTGTTTGCCGAGATCCGATGAATTGTGGATTTATAATCATCTTATCTATGAATATTATTTGAATCTTCTCTGAATTCTTTTATGCATGATTTGATATCTTTGTAATTCTCTTCGAACTATCAGTTTGGTTTGGCCAACTAGATTGTTTTTCTTGCAATGGGAGAAGTGCTTAGCTTTGGGTTCAATCTTGCGGTGTCCTTTCCCAGTGACAGTAGGGGCAGCAAGACACATATTGTATTGTTGCCACCGAGGATAAAAAGAAGGGGTTTTCATCATATTGCTTGAGTTAATTCCTCTACAACATGTCATCTTAATGCGTTACTCCGTTCTTTATGAACTTAATAATCTAGATGCATGCTGGATATCGGTCGACGTGTGGAGCAATAGTAGTAGATGCAGAATCGTTTCGGTCTACTTGACACGAACGTGATGCCTATATTCATGATCATTGCCTTAGATATCGTCATAACTTTGCACTTTTCTATCAATTACTTGGCAGTAATTTGTTCACCCACCGTATTATTTGCTATCTTGAGAGAGCCTCTAGTGAAACCTATGCCCCCCGTGTCTATTTTCCATCATATAAGTTTCTACTTTCCATCATATAAGTTTCTGATCTACTACTTTGCAATCTTTTACTTTCTGATCTATAAACCAAAAATACCAAAAATATTTACTTTATCATTTATCTATCTCTATCAGATCTCACTTTTGCAAGTAACCATGAAGGGATTGAAAACCCCTTTATCGCGTTGGGTGCAAGTTGTTTGATTGTTTGTGCAGGTATTCGATGATTTGTGCGTTATCTCCTACTAGATTGATACCTTGATTCTCAAACTAAGGGAAATACTTATCTCTACTTTGCTGCATCACCCTTTTCTCTTCAAGGGAAACCCAACGCAAGCTCAAGAAGTAGCACATGGTTGGCTAGCCTCGTCTCCTGATTAAAAAGTTAGTATCAGCCGATTTGGGATCTGCAAGTTTTTAGCGGATGGTTAGCTCGGGGCGTTGAGAGGAACTTGCCTGCTAAGCCGAAGACATTTATCCAAAGAAGATTGCCATCCTCGGCTTTGAAGACAAATTCGGGGGCTACTGACGGACAACCCGTTGATAAGGAAGGACTCTGGAAGCTTTTAACCTGTGGCGTGAGCATATTGGGCTTCACCGAGGACTTGGCGTGTACTCCAAGTATATCTATTAGGTTCGGCATGTAACCCCTAGATGGCGACTGACCATGTGTAATCCTAGCTACCCCCGGTGCCTATATAAACCAGAGGGTTTAGTCCGTAGAGGGACATCGATCATTATCATCATTAGCCTTAGGGTTTAGTCCACAAGTTACAATCTCGAGGTAGATCAGCTCTATACTTTGATACACCCACAATATAAGCAAGAGTAGGACGTAGGGTTTTACCCCCTCGAGAGGGCCTGAACCTGGGTAAACATTGTGTCCCTTGTCTCCTGTTACCCATCGATCCGATCTCACAGGTCGGGCCCCCTACCCGAGGTTTGCCAGTTTTGACAGCGACACCGCTGCAGGAACAAAACTCGTCTGGAAGTAGATGCCAAACAGTGTGCCAGTTGCAAGACTGCTTGTGCATCTTGACTTGCACACTCGACACGGTGATGGTTCCACCATTCTACACAAAACATACTGAAAACTAAGTATAACCAGAGTCTAGACTACTAAAGAAACACTAAGTATAATCGGTCTCTACACTAGTAAATCAATTTCTAGTAAACATAATCGGATACAACAGTGCTAAATATAATTCTACACTAGTAATTGTACACAAAATAAAGAAAATCCACGAAGGGAGATACAAATTAACAAATTTCTACATAATAGCAAAGATGAACAAAGCTGAACAACTTGAATTTATTCCAAATATTCCAGACTACATTACCAAAGTTGAACATCTTGAATCGTTAATATTCTAAACACTCAAAAAAATTCTACTCAAAATACACTATTAAAATCGGATTATACACAATAGCAATCGGATTACCACTAAAATTTCTACACAAGGCAATCCATGGAACTAACTTTGAATTCTACATCACTAAAAATGTCGATTCCACACTACTTAAATTCTACACAAATCAACTTATACATGAATCACATGGATTCCGCATGGCGTCCGCGGATGGAGGAGGTGCGAGTGGAGAAGGATATACGATGGGAGGGGAAGGGAAGGAGAGGATCGAACCTTATCGGCGATGGGTGGCAAGGTCCGAAGGTGGTGATGGCGGCTGGTTGAGGGGGATCAAGTGTGTGTTTGTGTGGGTAAAATCAGGGCAGCGACTAGGTCTTTCACTAAGGAGGGGGACTCAACCCAGGTGGGCCAGTGTTGGCGTGGGCCTAAAATGCAACTCCATGGCTAATAACAGCTCAAATAAAAAAACACTAAGATTACTAAAATATTCAAAGTGATAACTGGTAGTAAAGAAATAAAAGACCCATAATGGTAAAAAATACTACTACTAATAAAGAAAAAATATAATATAAAATGTTTATTATTTCTTGACTATCATAATCATTAAATACTTAAAACAGTTGATAAAATGGAAACATTGTTTCTGGTGTAACATAAGTTAGCACGCCAGCAATAGCTAATTAACTAGGGCATGCATAGCATTCCGACGCCACCACTATCTTCCAAACTATGAGTACAGATGGGCCAATAGATTTGTGACATGTTAAAAAAATTAACACCAGCACTAGCCATGTAAAGCTAGCGTGCCAATTATGACGACGCCATCACTATTTAAAAAATATAGTGCTGGCGTTGATGAAAAATGATGCGCCATCAACGAAAGTTGTGGCTAGCCGTTTTTCACTAGTGTGTTGCTGAACATGAAAGTGGTTGTCAAATTTGGATATGACAAAAATGGTACTTGCAAGTACAGATAGGCTTTGAAAGAATTTCTGCTTGCAAGTACCATTTGACAAATAGAAATAGCATACTGGCATGTAGTTTCTAGAATATGCATTTTTGACAAGTTTAGAAGAAAGCAGAGCATACTGACATAGATTATTCATATAGATAGAAAATTGATACTTTCAAGCTAACATGGCCCTAACATAGATATCATACTAAAATAGATGGTACCAAATTTTTCATTGATTAAAACTGAAGTTTAAGATAACACTTACTGAGATTGAAGATTACGGTGCAACACATCATTCAGACGTAGCAAAATAACATAGGTCTTTCTTAAAATATACACGGAATCTGATTGAACCAAAGGATAGCAACTGGCCGATGTCGCTTGAAGCTACGTTGGTATTTCTGAGGAAGGGATGATGCAGCATAGCGGCGATAGGTATTTCCCTCAGATATGAAACCAAGGTTATCGAACTAGTAGGAGAACCAAGCAACACAACATAAATAGCCCCTGCACACAAATAACAACACCTTGCAACCCGACGTGTTAAAGGGGTTGTCAATCGCTTTCGGGTGGGGAAATCTTTGTTTTTTCCACTCTAGTTATTGCCCACTTTGCTTATGCCATTCTAGAATTTGACATTTCACTTTTGCCACTCTTAGCTTTTGACAATACATCACAAATACCGTTCCATAACTCAAGTTGCGGGATGATGCATTACGGAACGAGTAAAGAGACTTGCCCGTAACGAGATTGAACTAGGTATGGTGATACCGACGATCGAATCTCGGGCAAGTAACATACCGATGACAAAGGGAACAACGTATGTTGTTATGCGGTATGACCGATAAAGATCTTCGTAGAATATGTAGGAGCTAATATGAGCATACAGGTCCCACTATTGGTTATTGACCGGAGATGTGTCTCGGTCATGTCTACATAGTTCTCGAACCTGTAGGGTCCACACGCTTAACGTTCGATGACGATTTGTATTATGAGTTATGTGATTTGATGTACCAAAGTTTGTTCGGAGTCCCGGATGAGATCACGGACATGACGAGGAGTCTCAAAATGGTCGAGAGGTAAAGATTCATATATTGGAAGGTTGCATTCAGACATTGGAATGGTTCCGAGTGATTCGGGCATTTTTTCGGAGGGGCTGGTGCGCCCCCACAAGGGAGGAGGCCGAATTGGACTTGGGAAGGGGGCGCCACCCCCCTTTCCTTCTCCTACTCCCTCTCCTTCCCCTTTTCCCCCTCCGGTAGAAGGAAAAAAGGGTGGGGGCCGAATCCTACTAGGACTGGAGTCCTAGTAGGACTCCCCTCTCCCTGGCGCGCCCCTTGTGGGCCGGCCACCTCCTCCCCTCCTTTATATACAAGGGCAGGGGGACCCCAAAGGCACAACAGACAATCTCTTAGCTGTGTGCGGTGCCCCCCTCCACAGTTTTACACCTCGGTCATATCGTCATAGTGCTTAGGAGAAGCCCTGTGCCGGTAACTTCATCATCACCGTCACGACGTCATCATGCTGTCGAAACTCTCCCTTGGCCTCAGCTGGATCGAGAGTTGGAGGGATGTCATTGAGCTGAACGTGTGCAGATCACGGAGGTGCCGTGCATTCGGTACTTGATCGGTTGGATCGCGAAGACGTTCGACTACATCAACCGCGTTACTAAACGCTTCCGCTTTCGGTCTACGAGGGTACGTGGACACACTCTCCCCGCTCGTTGCTATGCATCACCTAGATAGATCTTACGTGATCGTAGGATTTTTTTGAAATTACTGCGTTCCCCAACAGTGGCATCCGAGCCAGGTCTATGTGTAGATGTTATATGCACGAGTAGAACACAAAGAGTTGTGGGTGATAATAGTCATACTACTTACCAGCATGCCATACTTTGATTCGGCGGTATTGTTGGATGAAGCGGCCCAGATCGACATTACATGACCGCGTTCATGAGACTGGTTCTACCGCCGTGCTTCGCACACATGTGGCTAGTGGGTGCCTGTTTCTCCAACTTTAGTTGAATCAAGTGTGACTACGCCCGGTCCTTGTTGAAGGTTAAAACAACACACTTGACGAAAAATCGTTCTGGTTTTGATGCGTAGCTAAGAACGGTTCTTGCTAGAAGCCCGTAGCAGCCACGTAAAACTTACAACAACAAATTAGAGGACGTCTAACTTGTTTTTGCAGGGCTTGCTGTGATGTGATATGGTCAAGACGTGATGATATATAATTTGTTGTATGAGATGATCATGTTTTGTAACAGTTATCGGCAACTGGCAGGAGCCATATGGTTATCGCTTTATTGTATGGAATGCAATCGCCATGTAATTGCTTTACTTTATCACTAAGCGGTAGCGATAGTCGTAGAAGCAATAGTTGGCGAGACGACAACGATGCTTCGATGGAGATCAAGGTGTCAAGCCGGTGACGATGGTGATCATGATAGTGCTTTGGAGATGGAGATCAAAGGCACAAGATGATGATGGCCATATCATATCACTTATATTGATTCCATGTGATGTTTATCCTTTATGCATCTTATTTAGCTTAGTTTGGCGGTAGCATTATAAGATGATCTCTCACTAAATTTCAAGGTATAAGTGTTCTCCCTGAGTATGCACCGTTGCGACAGTTCATCGTGCCGAGACACCACGTGATGATCGGGTGTGATAAGCTCTACGTTCACATACAACGGGTGCAAGCCAGTTTTGCGCACGCAGAATACTCGGGTTAAACTTGATGAGCCTAGCATATGCAGATATGGCCTCGGAACACTAAGACCGAAAGGTCGAGCGTGAATCATATAGTAGATATGATCAACATAGTGGTGTTTGAAGGAAATATGCCCTAGAGGCAATAATAAAGTTATTATTTATTTCCTTATATCATGATAAATGTTTATTATTCATGCTAGAATTGTATTAACCGGAAACATAATACATGTGTGAATACATAGACAAACAGAGTGTCACTAGTATGCCTCTACTTGACTAGCTCGTTAATCAAAGATGGTTATGTTTCCTAACCATAGACAAAAGAGTTGTTATTTGAGTAACAAGGTCACATCATTAGTTGAATGATCTGATTGACATGACCCATTCCATTAGCTTAGCACCTGATCGTTTAGTATGTTGCTATTGCTTTCTTCATGACTTATACATGTTCCTATAACTATGAGATTATGCAACTCCCGTTTGCCGGAGGAACACCTTGGGTGCTACCAAACGTCACAACGTAACTGGGTGATTATAAAGGAGCATTACAGGTGTCTCCAAAAGTAGATGTTGGGTTGGCGTATTTCGAGATTAGGATTTGTCACTCCGATTGTCGGAGAGGTATCTCTGGGCCCTCTCGGTAATGCACATCACATAAGCCTTGCAAGCACTGCAACTAATATGTTAGTTGTGATATGATGTATTACGGAACGAGTAAAGAGACTTGCCAGTAACGAGATTGAACTAGGTATTGGATACCGACGATCGAATCTCGGGCAAGTAACATACCGATGACAAAGGGAACAACGTATGTTGTTATGCGGTCTGACCTATAAAGATCTTCGTAGAACATGTAGGAGCCAATATGGGCATCCAGGTCCCGCTATTGGTTATTGACCGGAGACGTGTGTCGGTCATGTCTACATTGTTCTCGAACCCGTAGGGTCCGCACGCTTAAGGTTACGATGACAGTTATATTATGAGTTTACATGTTTTGATGTACCGAAGGAGTTCGGAGTCCCGGATGAGATTGGGGACATGACGAGGAGTCTCGAAATGGTCGAGACGTAAAGATTCATATATTGGATGATATGGTTAGGCCAAGGGGTCAAGCCCATGAGGCTTTAGATCGGTGCAAAAGGAGTTTTGCGGAGTCCAGGGGGCCAAACGCCGGAGACCCTGGCGTCTGGCCCTGGGCCAGACGCCGAGGCCCATGGCGTCTGGGCCAGACGCCAAGGATTGTGGCGTTTGGTCCTGGAGTCCGAGTGGGACTCTTGCCTTTCGGGAAAAACCGACTTTGAGGAGGCTTTTGCTCCAAGTTTCGACCCCGGGGCTCAACATATAAATAGAGGGGCAGGGCTAGCACCAAAGACACAACAAGTTGATCCACGTGATCTATTCCTTAGCCGTGTGCGGTGCCCCCTTCCACCATATACCTCGATAGTACTGTAGCGGAGTTTAGGCGAAGCCCTGCTGCTGTAGTTCATCAAGATCGTCACCACGCCGTCGTGCTGACGGAACTCTTCCCCGACACTTTGCTGGATCGGAGTCCGGGGATCGTCATCGAGCTGAACGTGTGCTCGAACTCGGAGGTGCCGTAGTTTCGGTGCTTGATCGGTTGGATCGTGAAGACGTACGACTACTTCCTCTATGTCGTGTCATCGCTTCCGCAGTCGGTCTGCGTTGGGTACGTAGACAACACTCTCCCCTCGTTGCTATGCATCACATGACCTTGCGTGTGCGTAGGAAAATTTTGAAATTACTACGAAACCCAACAGTGGCATCCGAGCCTAGGTTACTTATGTTGATGTTATATGCACGAGTAGAACACAAGTGAGTTGTGGACGATACAAGTCATACTGCCTACCAGCATGTCATACTTTGGTTCGGCGGTATTGTTGGACGAGACGACCCGGACCAACCTTACGCGTACGCTTACGCGAGACCGGTTCCCTCAACGTGCTTTGCACATAGATGGCTTGCGGGCGACTGTCTCTCCAACTTTAGTTGAACCGAGTATGGCTACGCCCGGTCCTTGAGAAGGTTAAAACGGAGTCTATTTGACAAACTATCGTTGTGGTTTTGACGCGTAGGTGAGATTGGTTCTTACTTAAGCCCGTAGCAGCCACGTAAAACATGCAACAACAAAGTAGAGGACGTCTAACTTGTTTTTGCAGGGCATGTTGTGATGTGATATGGTCAAAGCATGATGCTAAATTTTATTGTATGAGATGATCATGTTTTGTAACCGAGTTATCGGCAACTGGCAGGAGCCATATGGTTGTCGCTTTATTGTATGCAATGCAATCGCGATGTAATGCTTTACTTTATTACTAAACGGTAGTGATAGTCGTGGAAGCATAAGATTGGCGAGACGACAACGATGCTACGATGGAGATCAAGGTGTCGCGCCGGTGACGATGGTGATCATGACGGTGCTTTGGAGATGGAGATCACAAGCACAAGATGATGATGGCCATATCATATCACTTATATTGATTGCATGTGATGTTTATCTTTTTATGCATCTTATCTTGCTTTGATTGACGGTAGCATTATAAGATGATCTCTCACTAAATTATCAAGAAGTGTTCTCCCTGAGTATGCACCGTTGCCAAAAGTTCGTCGTGCCCAGACACCACGTGATGATCGGGTGTGATAAGCTCTACGTCCATCTACAATGGGTGCAAGCCAGTTTTGCACACGCAGAATACTCAGGTTAAACTTGACGAGCCTAGCATATACAGATATGGCCTCGGAACACGGAGACCGAAAGGTCGAGCGTGAATCATATAGTAGATATGATCAACATAACGATGTTCACCATTGAAAACTACTCCATCTCACGTGATGATCGGTCATGGTTTAGTTGATTTGGATCACGTAATCACTTAGAGGATTAGAGGGATGTCTATCTAAGTGGGAGTTCTTAAATAATATGATTAATTGAACTTTAATTTATCATGAACTTAGTCCTGGTAGTATTTTGCAAATTATGTTGTAGATCAATAGCTCGCGTTGTTGCTTCCCTGTGTTTATTTTGATATGTTCCTAGAGAAAATCATGTTGAAAAATGTTAGTAGCAATGATGCGGATTGGATCCGTGATCTGAGGTTTATCCTCATTACTGCACAAAAGAATTATGTCCTTGATGCACCGCTAGGTGACGGACCTATTGCAGGAGCAGATGCAGACGTTATGAACGTTTGGCTAACTCAATATGATGACTACTTGATAGTTTAGTGCACCATGCTTAATGGCTTAGAATCGGGACTTCAACGACGTTTTGAACTTCATGGAGCATATGAGATGTTCCAGGAGTTGAAGTTAATATTTCAAGCAAATACCCGAGTTGAGAGATATGTAGTCTCCAACAAGTTCTATAGCTAAAAGATGGAGGAGAATCGCTCAACTAGTGAGCATGTGCCCAGATTGTCTGAGTACAACAATCGCTTGAATCAAGTGGGAGTTAATCTTCCAGATAAGATAGTGATTGACAGAATTCTCTAGTCACCATCACCAAGTTAGTAGAACTTCGTGATGAACTATGATATGCAAGGGATAACGGAAACAATTCCCAAGCTCTTCGTAATGCGGAAATTGACGAAGGTAGAAATCGAGAAAAACATCAAGTGTTGATGGTAGACAAGACCACTAGTTTCAAGAAAAGGGCAGAGGGAAGAAGGGGAACTTCAAATAGAATGGCAAGCAAGTTGCTGCTCAAGTGAAGAAGCCCAAGTCTGGTCCTAAGCCTGAGACTAAGTGTTTCTACTGCAAAGGGACTGGTCACTGGAAGCGGAACTACCCCAAGTGATTGGCAGATAAGAAGGATGGCAAAGTGAACATAAGTATATTTTATATACATGTTATTGATGTGTACTTTACTAGTGTTTATGGCAACCCCTCAGTATTTGATACTAGTTCAGTTGCTAAGATTAGTAACTCGAAACGGGAGTTGCAGAATAAACAGAGACTAGTTAAGGGTGAAGTGACGATGTGTGTTGGAAGTGGTTCCAAGATTGATATGATCATCATCGCACACTCCCTATACTTTCAGGATTAGTGTTGAACCTGAATAAGTGTTATTTGGTGTTTGCGTTGAGCATGAATATGATTTGATCATGTTTATTGTAATACGGTTATTCATTTAAGTAAGAGAATAAATTGTTGTTCTATTTACATGAATAAAACCTTATATGGTTACACACCCAATGAAAATAGTTCATTGGATCTCGATTGTAGTGATACACATAATCATAATATTGAAACCAAAAGATGCAAAGTTAATAATGATAGTGCAACTTATTTGTAGCACTGCCGTTTAGGTCATATTGGTGTAAAGCGCATGAAGAAACTCCATGCTGATGGGATTTTGGAATCACTTGATGCTTGCGAACCATGCCTTTTGGGCAAGATGACTAAAACGCCGTTCTCCGGAACAATGATGCAAGCAACAGATTTGTTGGAGATCATACATACTGATGTATGTGGTCCGGTGAATATTAAAGCTTGCAGCAGGTATCATTATTTTCTGACCTTCACAGATGATTTGAGCAGATATGGGGATATCTACTTGATGAAACATAAGTTTGAAACATTTGAACAGTTCAAAGAATTTCAGAGTGAAGTGGAAAATCATCGTGACAAGAAAATAAAGTTTCTACGATCTGATCGCGGAGACAAATATTTGAGTTACGAGTTTGGTCTTCAATTAAAACAATGTGGAATAGTTTCACAAACTCATGCCACATGGAACACCACAGCATAATGGTGTGTCCGAACGTCATAACCGTACTTTATTAGATATATAGTGCAATCTATGATGTCTCTTACGGATCTACCACTATCGTTTTGGGGTTATGCATTAAAGACAACTACATTCACATTAAATAGGGCACCATCTAAATCCGTTGAGGCGACACCATATGAAGTATGGTTTGGCAAGAAACCTAAGCTGTCGTTTCTTAAAGTTTGGGGTTGCAATGCTTATATGAAAAATTTTCATCCTAATAAGCTCAAACTCAAATCGGAGAAGTGCGTCTTCATAGGATATCCAGAGGAAACTATTGGATACACCTTCTACCACAGATCCGAAGGCAAGACTTTTTTTGCTAAATTCGGAAACTTTCTAGAGAAGGGGTTTCTCTTGAAAGAAGTGAGTGGGAGGAAAGTAGAACTTGACGAGGTAACTGTACCTGCTCCCTTATTGGAAAGTAGTACATCACAGAAAACTGTTTTTGTGACACCTACACCAGTTAGTGAGGAAGCTAATGATGATGATCATGAAACTTCAGAACAAGATACTACTGAACCTCGTAGATCAACCAGAGTAAGATCCGCGCCAGAGTGGTACGGTAATCCTGTTCTGAAAGTCATGCTACTAGATCATGATGAAACCTACGAACTATGAAGAAGCGATGATGAGCCCAGATTCCGCAAAGTGGCTTGAAGCCATGAAATCTGAGATGGGATCCATGTATGAGAACAAAGTATGGACTTTGGTTGACTTGCCCGATGATCGGCAAGCAATTGAGAATAAATGGATCTTTAAGAAGAAGACTGACGCTGATGGTAATGTTACTGTCTACAAAGCTCGACTTGTCGCAAAAGGTTTTTGGCAAGTTCAAGGGATTGACTACGATTAGACCTTCTCACCCGTAGCGATGCTTAAGTCCGTCCGAATCATGTTAGCAATTGCCGCATTTTATGATTATGAAATTTGGCAGATGGATGTCAAAACTGCATTCCTGAATGGATTTCTGGAAGAAGAGTTGTATATGATGCAACCGGAAGGTTTTGTCGATCCAAAGGGAGCTAACAAAGTGTGCAAGCTCCAGCGATCCATTTATGGACTGGTGCAAGCCTCTCGGAGTTGGAATAAACGTTTTGATAGTGTGATCAAAGCATTTGGTTTTATACAGACTTTCGGAGAAGCCTGTATTTACAAGAAAGTGAGTGGGAGCTCTACAACATTTCTGATAAGTATATGTGAATGACATATTGTTGATCGGAAATAATGTAGAATTATTCTGTAAAGCATAAAAGGAGTGTTTGAAAGGAGTTTTTCAAAGAAAGACTTCGGTGAAGCTGCTTACATATTGAGTTTATAGATCTATAGAGATAGATCAAGACGCTTGATAAGTCTTTTCAATGAGTACATACCTTGACAAGATTTTGAAGTAGTTCAAAATGGAACAGTCAAAGAAAGAGTTCTTGCCTGTGTTACAAGGTGTGAAGTTGAGTAAGACTCAAAGCCCGACCACGGCAAAAATAGAAAGAGAATGAAAGTCATTTCCTATGCCTCAGTCATAGGTTCTATAAAGTATGCCATGCTGTGTACCAGATCTATTGTATACCCTGCACTGAGTTTGGCAAGGGAGTACAATAGTGATCTAGGACAGCGGTCAAAATTGTCCTTAGTGGAATAAGGATATGTTTCTCTATTATGGAAGTGAAAAAAGGTTCGTCGTAAAGGGTTACGCCGATGCAAGTTTGACATTAATCTAGATGACTCTAAGTCTCGATCTAGATACATATTGAAAGTGGGAGCAATTAGCTAGAGTAGCTCCATGCAGAGCATTGTTGACATAGAAATTTGCAAAATACATGAGGATCTGAATGTGGCAGACCCGTTGACTAAGATTCTCTCACAAGCAAAACATGATCACACCTTAGTACTCCTTGGGTGTTAATCACATAGCGATGTGAACTAGATTACTGAATCTAGTAAACCCTTTGGGTGTTGGTCACATAGCGATGTGAACTATGGGTGTTAATCACATGGTGATGTGAACTATTGCTGTTAAATCACATGGCGATGTGAACTAGATTATTGACTCTAGTGCAAGTGGGAGACTGAAGGAAATATGCCCTAGAGGCAATAATAAAGTTATTATTTATTTCCTTATATCATGATAAATGTTTATTATTCATGCTAGAATTGTATTAACCAGAAACATAATACATGTGTGAATACATAGACAAACAGAGTGTCACTAGTATGCCTCTACTTGACTAGCTCGTTAATCAAAGATGGTTATGTTTCCTAACCATAGACAAAAGAGTTGTTATTTGAGTAACGAGGTCACATCATTAGTTGAATGATCTGATTGACATGACCCATTCCATTAGCTTAGCACCTGATCGTTTAGTATGTTGCTATTGCTTTCTTCATGACTTATACATGTTCCTATAACTATGAGATTATGCAACTCCCGTTTGCCGGAGGAACACCTTGGGTGCTACCAAACGTCACAACGTAACTGGGTGATTATAAAGGAGCATTACAGGTGTCTCCAAAAGTAGATGTTGGGTTGGCGTATTTCGAGATTAGGATTTGTCACTCCGATTGTCGGAGAGGTATCTCTGGGCCCTCTCGGTAATGCACATCACATAAGCCTTGCAAGCACTGCAACTAATATGTTAGTTGTGATATGATGTATTACGGAACGAGTAAAGAGACATGCCAGTAATGAGATTGAACTAGGTATTGGATACCGATGATCGAATCTCGGGCAAGTAACATACCGATGACAAAGGGAACAACGTATGTTGTTATGCGGTCTGACCGATAAAGATCTTCGTAGAACATGTAGGAGCCAATATGGGCATCCAGGTCCCGCTATTGGTTATTGACCGGAGATGTGTGTCGGTCATGTCTACATTGTTCTCGAACCCGTAGGGTCCGCACGCTTAAGGTTACGATGACAGTTATATTATGAGTTTACATGTTTTGATGTACCGAAGGAGTTCGGAGTCCCGGATGAGATTGGGGACATGACGAGGAGTCTCGAAATGGTCGAGACGTAAAGATTCATATATTGGATGATATGGTTAGGCCAAGGGGTCAAGCCCATGAGGCTTTAGATCGGTGCAAAAGGAGTTTTGCGGAGTCCAGGGGGCCAAACGCCGGAGACCCTGGCGTCTGGCCCTGGGCCAGACGCCGAGGCCCATGGCGTCTGGGCCAGACGCCAAGGATTGTGGCGTTTGGTCCTGGAGTCCGAGTGGGACTCTTGCCTTTCGGGAAAAACCAACTTTGAGGAGGCTTTTGCTCCAAGTTTCGACCCCGGGGCTCAACATATAAATAGAGGGGCAGGGCTAGCACCAAAGACACAACAAGTTGATCCACGTGATCTATTCCTTAGCCGTGTGCGGTGCCCCCTTCCACCATATACCTCGATAATACTGTAGCGGAGTTTAGGCGAAGCCCTGCTGCTGTAGTTCATCAAGATCGTCACCACGCCGTCGTGCTGACGGAACTCTTCCCCGACACTTTGCTGGATCGGAGTCCGGGGATCGTCATCGAGCTGAACGTGTGCTCGAACTCGGAGGTGCCGTAGTTTCGGTGCTTGATCGGTTGGATCGTGAAGACGTACGACTACTTCCTCTACGTCGTGTCATCGCTTCCGCAGTCGGTCTGCGTTGGGTACGTAGACAACACTCTCCCCTCGTTGCTATGCATCACATGATCTTGCGTGTGCGCAGGAAATTTTTTGAAATTACTACGAAACCCAACAGTGTTCACTATTGAAAACTACTCCATCTCACGTGATGATCGGACATGGTTTAGTTGATATGGATCACGTGATCATTTAGATGACTAGAGGGATGTCTATCTAAGTGGGAGTTCTGAAGTAATATGATTAAATTGAACTTTAATTTATCATGAACCTAGTCCTCATAGTATTTGCATAACTATGTTGTAGATCAATAGCTCGCGATGTAGCTCCCCGTTTATTTTTGATATGTTCGTGGAGAAAAATAGTTGAAAGATGATAGTAGCAATGATGCGGATTTGGTCTGTGATCAGAGGATTATCCTCATTGCTGCACAGAAGAATTATGTCCTTGATGCACCGCTAGGTGACGGGTCTATTGCAGGAGCAGATACAGACGTTATGAACGTTTGACAAAGCTCGGTATGATGACTACTTGATAGTTTAGTGCACTGCTACCTCTTGATCACTGCGTTGGTTTTCCCTTGAAGAGGAAAGGGTGATGCAGCAAAGTAGCGTAAGTATTTCCCTCAGTTTTTGAGAACCAAGGTATCAATCGAGTAGGAGGCCACACGCAAGTCCCTCGTACCTACACAAACAAATAAGAACCTTGCAACCAACGCGATAAAGGGGTTGTCAATCCCTTCACGTCCACTTGCCAAAGTGAGATCTGATAGAGATGATAAGATAATATTTTTGGTATTTTTATGATAAAGATAAAAAGTAAAGATTGCAAAATAAACGGTAATAGAAATAACGGGAGATTAATATGATGGAAAATAGACCCGGGGGCCATAGGTTTCACTAGTGGCTTCTCTCAAGATAGCATAAGTATTATGGTGGGTGAACAAATTACTGTCGAGCAATTGATAGAATTGAGCATATATAGTTATGAGAATATTTAGGTATGATCATGTATATAGGCATCACGTCCGCGACAAGTAGACCGACTCCTGCCTGCATCTACTACTATTACTCCACACATCGACCGCTATCCAGCATGCATCTAGAGTATTAAGTTCATAAGAACGGAGTAACGCTTTAAGCAAGATGACATGATGTAGAGGGATAAACTCAAGCAATATGATATAAACCCCATCTTTTTTATCCTCGATGGCAACAATACAATACATGTCGTTTCCCCTACTATCACTGGGATCGAGCACCGCATGATTGAACCCGAAGCTAAGCACTTCTCCCATTGCAAGAAAGATCAATCTAGTAGGCCAAACCAAACCGATAATTCGAAGAGACTTGCAAAGATAACCAATCATACATAAAAGAATTCAGAGGAGATTCAAATATTGTTCATAGATAATCTTGATCATAAACCCACAATTCATCGGATCTCGACAAACACACCGCAAAAAGAGTTACATCGAATAGATCTCCAAGAGAATTGAGGAGAACTTTGTATTGAGATCCAAAGAGAGAGAAGAAGCCATCTAGCTAATAACTATGGACCCGAAGGTCTGAGGTAAACTACTCACACATCATCAGAGAGGCTATGGTGTTGATGTAGAAGCCCTCTGTGATCAATGCCCCCTCCGGCGGAGCGCCGGAAAAGGCCCCAAGATGGGATCTCACGGGTACAGAAGGTTGCGGTGGTGGAAACAGGTTTTCGTGGTGCTTCTGGATGGTTTCAGGGTACGTAGGTATAAATAGGAGGAAGAAGTAGGTCGGTGGAGCCACGAGGGGCCTGCGAGGGTGGAGGGCGCGCCCCCTGCCTCGTGGCCTCCTCGTTGATTGCTTGACATCCACTCCAAGTCCTCTGGATCACGTTTGTTCCAAAAAATCATGCCCCAAAGGTTTCATTCTGTTCGGACTCCGTTTGATATTCCTTTTCTGCGAAACACTGAAATAGGCAAAAAACAACAATTTACACTAGGCCTTGGGTTAATAGGTTGGTCCCAAAAATAATATAAAAGTGTATAATAAAGCCCATTAAACATCCAAAACAGAATATATAATAGCATGGAGCAATCAAAAATTATAGATACGTTGGAGACGTATCATGCACCATGCTTTACGGCTTAGAGCCAGGATTTCAAAAATGTTTTGAACACCACGGAGCATATGAGATGTTCCAAGAGCTGGAATTGGTATTTCAGACTCATGCCGAGTCGAGAGGTATGAGACCTCTGACAAAGTACTTAGTCTACAAGATGGAGGATAATAGCTCAACTAGTGAGTGATACGTCTCCATCGTATCTATAATTTTTGATTGTTCCATGCCAATATTCTACAACTTTTACATACTTTTGGCAACTTTTTATACTATTTTTGGGACTAACATATTGATCCAGTGCCCAGTGCCAGTTCCTATTTGTTGCATGTTTTTTGTTTCACAGAAAATCCATATCAAATGGAGTCCAACGGGATAAAAACTTACGGAGATTTTTTTTGGAATATATGTGATTTTTGGGAAGAAGAATCAATGCGAGACGATGCCCGAGGGGGCCACGAGGCAGGTGGCACGCCCCTGACTCTCGTGGCCACCCCGTAAGGCGGTTGGTGCCCTTCTTTCTCCACAAGAAAGTCAATATCCGGATAAAAATCGTGTCGAAATTTCAACCCAATCGGAGTAACGGATCTCCGGGAATATAAGAAACGGTGAAAGGCCAGAATCTGGGAGCATAGAAACAGAAGGAAACACACAGAGAGAGATCCAATCTTAGAGGGGCTCTTGCCCCTCCGCCACCATGGAAGCCAAGTACCAGAGGGGAAACCCTTCTCCCATCTAGGGGGGAGGTCAAGGAAGAAGAAGAAGAAGAAGAAGAAGAAGAAGAAGAAGAAGAAGAAGAAGAAGAAGAAGAAGAAGAAGAAGAAGGGGGGGCTCTCCCCCTCTCTCCCGGTGGCGCCAGAACGCCGCCGGGGCCATCATCGTCACCGCAATCTACACCAACATCTCCGTCATCTTCACCAACATCTTCATCACCTTCCCCCATCTATCTACAGCGGTCCACTCTCCCGCAACCCGCTGTACCCTCTACTTGAACATGGTGCTTTTATGTTTCATATTATTATCCAATGATGTGTTGCCATCCTATGATGTCTGAGTAGATTTTCGTTGTCCTATCGGTAATTGGTGAATTGCTATGATTAGTTTAATTTGCTTGTGGTTATGTTGTTGTCCTTCAGTGCCCATCATATGAGCGCGCGCATGGATCACATCATAGGGTTAGTTGTATGTTGATAGGACTATGTATTGGAGGGCAAGAGTGACAGAAGCTTTAACCTAGCATAGAAATTGATGCATACAGGATTGAAGGGGGACCAATATATCTTAATGCTATGGTTGGGTTTTACCTTAATGAACATTAGTAGTTGCGGATGCTTGCTAATAGTTCCAATCATAAGTGCATAGAATTCCAAGTCAGGGATGACATGCTAGCAGTGGCCTCTCCAACATAAAACTTGCTATCGGTCTAGTAACGTAGTCAATTGCTTAGGGACAATTTTGCAACTCCTACCACCACTTTTCCACATACTAACTTTATTGCGTCTTTATCTAAACAACCCCTAAAATTTATTTACGTGCTCTTTATATTCTTGCAAACCTATCACGTTACACCTACAAAGTACTTCTAATTTTATACTTGTTCTAGGTAAAGCGAACGTCAAGCGTGCGTAGAGTTGTATCGGTGATCGATAAAACTTGAGGGAATATTTGTTCTACCTATAGCTCCTCGTTGGGTTCGACACTCTTACTTATCGAAAGAGGCTACAATTGATCCCCTATACTTGTGGGTTATCAAGACCTTTTTCTAGCGCCGTTGCCGGGGAGTTATAGCGTGGGGTGAATATTCTCGTGTGTGCTTGTTTGCTTTATCACTAAGTAATTTTTATTTCCTGTTCTAAGTTGTTCTCTATCTTTAGTTATGGATATGGTGAAGGAAATATGCCCTAGAGGCAATAATAAAGTTATTATTTATTTCCTTATATCATGATAAATGTTTATTATTCATGCTAGAATTGTATTAACCGGAAACATAATACATGTGTGAATACATAGACAAACATAATGTCACTAGTATGCCTCTACTTGACTAGCTCGTTGATCAAAGATGGTTATGTTTCCTAACCATAGACATGAGTTGTCATTTGATTAACGGGATCACATCATTAGGAGAATGATGTGATTGACTTGACCCATTCCGTTAGCTTAGCACACGATCGTTTAGTATGTTGCTATTGCTTTCTTCATGACTTATACATGTTCCTATGACTATGAGATTATGCAACTCCCGTTTACCGGAGGAACACTTTGTGTGCTACCAAACGTCACAATGTAACTGGGTGATTCTAAAGGTGCTCTACAGGTGTCTCCGAAGGTACTTGTTAGGTTGGCGTATTTCGAGATTAAGATTTATCAGTTTGATTGTCGGAGAGGTATCTCTGGGCCCTCTCGGTAATGCACATCACTTAAGCCTTGCAAGCAATGCAACTAATGAGTTAGTTGCGGGATGATGTATTACGGAACGTGTAAAGAGACTTGCCAGTAACGAGATTGAACTAGGTATTGAGATACCGGCGATCGAATCTCGGGCAAGTAACATACCGATGACAAAGGGAATAACGTATGTTGTTATGCGATTTGACCGATAAAGATCTTCGTAGAATATGTGGGAGCCAATATGAGCATCCAGGTTCCGCTATTGGTTATTGACCGGAGACGTGTCTCGGTCATGTCTACATTGTTCTCGAACCCGTAGGGTCCGCACGCTTAAGGTTTCGATGATAGTTATGTTATGAGTTTATGAGTTTTGATGTACCGAAGGAGTTAGGAGTCCCGGATGAGATCGGGGACATGACGAGGAGTCTCGAAATGGTCGAGACGTAAAGATCGATATATTGGACGACTATATTCGGACATCGGAAAGGTTCCGAGTGATTCGGGTATTTTTCGGAGTACCGCAGAGTTACGGGAATACGGGGGAAGAAGTATATGGGCCTTATTGGGCTTTAGGGGAGAGGGAGAGGCAGGCCACGCGCCCCCCCATTGACTAGTCCGAATTGGACTAGGGGTAGGGGCGGCGCCCCCTCCTTCCTTCTCTTCCCTCTCCCCCTTCCTTGTCTCCTACTCCTACTACTTGGAAGGACTCCTAGTTGTACTAGGAAAGGGGGAATCCTACTCCCGGTGGGAGTAGGACTGCCCTAGGGCGCGCCATAGAGAGGGCCGGTGTCGGTGTCAAAACCGGCGGATTTCGGGTAGGAGGTCCCGAACTGTGCGTCTAGGCGGATGGTAACAGGAGACAAGGGACACGATGTTTTTACCCAGGTTCGGGCCTCTCGATGGAGATAAAACCCTACTCCTGCTTGATTGATATTGATGATATGGGTAGTACAAGAGTAGATCTATCATGAGATCAAGGAGGCTAAACCCTAGAAGCTAGCCTATGGTATGATTGTTGTTCTTGGTCCTACGGACTAAACCCTCCGGTTTATATAGACACCGGAGAGGGCTAGGGTTACACAGAGTCAGTTACAATGGTAGGAGATCTACATATCCGTATCGCCAAGCTTGCCTTCCACGCCAAGGAAAGTCCCTTCCGGACACGGGACGAAGTCTTCAATCTTGTATCTTCATAGTCCAAGAGTCCGGATGAAGGTATAGTCCAGCTATCCGGACACCCCTTAATCCAGGACTCCCTTAGTAGCCCCCGAACCAGGCTTCAATGACGATGAGTCCGGCGCGCAAATTATCTTCGGCATTGCAAGGCGGGTTCTCCTCCAAATTCCACGTACCTGTTGAATAATGTCCAGTTTCTTGTAAATGTAGCGCTCCTTGGCTTCCACGCCCAATAATGGACGTCTCCCACGTGTCAAATGAATACGAAAAGTCTGGGTGTTTTTACATTCACACCCTCAGCCGCGTAAATGAGCCGCCTATTTAAAGGGATGAGGATTTAGATCCAAACCGCACGTTCTCCCCTCCGTGAGTATTCATCAGAGCGCATCCGACAAAGGTCCATTCCACCATGGCCAGCCGTCGCAGCTCCTCCTCTCGCCCTTCCAGCCCTTGGCCTGGAGATTGGGAGAGATGTTCTATCCCGCACAGCGAGCTAGTGTCGCTTCAGACCAAGGGATTCCTCCCCCCGGCCTATATGGTCCCGGTTCGAGCCGGACTTGCCACCTACAATGGCGGAGAGCAAGCGGAGAGCGCCCCAAATCCCTCCAAAGGAGAGCGGGTATGCCTTGTCCCTTATTTAATAAGAGGACTCGGGTTTCCAATTCACCCGTTTCTCCGGGGGCTTCTGGAGTTCTATGGCCTCCAGCTGCACAACCTCACGCCTGCCTCCATATTGCACATCGCGGGCTTTGTAGCCCTTTGCGAGCTGTTTTTGGGCGTTGAGGCTCATTTCGCGCCGTGGAAGAGGATATTCTGCCTGGTGCCCCGTTCTCAGGAGGGGTCAATATATCAAGTGGGCGGAGCCGAAGTATGGCGCATCGCCGGGACCAGGTATCTATCCGGAACCCCGAAGAAGGCGTCTGAGTTCAACAGTGCTCCCTGAAGAAACGCCTAAGCTGGCGCCCACGGAGCCCTCAGAGAGAAAGTGACAAGGACGTCCTTTACCTGATGGGCCGGATAAGATTATTAGCTCATTCCGGACTAACCATGATCGGAGTCATGGTCGTATGCATCATGCAGGGGGTGCAACCGCTTCAGTATAGAGGCCACCCTATGTGGGACTTCCACGGGGAGGATGAGGCCACCCGTCACGGCCGTAAAGGGCCGGACTCAGCTGCCGCTCTAATAAAGATCTTGTCCACTTTGTACAAGGGAGAACAGGAGGAATTTCTCCGCGTCAACCCACGGGGCGGATTTACTATGTACAATCCTCCAAGTTGGGTAAGCGGACAATTTTACTTGCCCATCCGTTTTATATTCCCATCATTGAATATGTAGTCTAACGACTTCTACGCAGGAACTGCGCCAGGAAGTAAAGGAAATAAACAGCCTGCCTCCACAGCCCGAGGATCCAGCACTGTCCCTCGATCCGGCCTCCGAAGAGGATCCGGACTTGTCTGTGGAGCTGATTGATGGGGTGTTTCATCAACTGAGCAAGGACAATGCCTTGGTGGCCATTACGACCGATTACCTAGGGCTACTCCCAGCCTCCCAGGTAACTGAGACCGAAATCCCAGCACTTTGAAAAGGGACCCGTCCTCGCGTGTTTCCGATTACCGTATAACCACCACGTTTTGCAGAGGAGGTCCTTGAGGCGGGAGGCCGAGCCTGCGGCGATTAGCCAATGAGGGGCCGCAAGGCCCCAGGGGCTAAAAATAAGTGCGGTCCGAACTGAGGCGCATGCACAAAGGTACAACGCGCCATCTCATCTCCTGGTGTTATTCCTCCAAGGCATATTAACACTCGTGCTCTCTTTAGGAAAAAGAGACCTCGCCGGACTATATCCGGAGAGGCTGCCAATCGCGCCTCCACTAGCCAGGCTCCAAAGCTTGGTCCGGAGGCGGAGGCGAGCACAAGGCGCGAACGGACGCTCCTCCGACAGAGGATGCGGACATGTTGTCTGCCACCAATTCTGAGGTGGAGAGTGCCATGAACCACAGGCGTCGCCGAACAATTCTTCACGACGCTTGTTTCTCCCACGAGGCATTGGATGCCTTCAATTCGGGAGATGCGTATCTCCGTGCCGCTCAAGATGGTCTAACCAGAGCCATGGAGCAATATGTAAAATGCATATGGGTGAGAAAATTTAATGGGTATATATATCAGTAGCCCCCGAAACTTGAAACAGTCAGAAGAACTGATTTAAGGATCATTTACAATGCAGGTTCTTTCGGAAAAGAATACCCAACTATCCCAGGAGCTAGAAAAGTGCAAAGCCCAACTTGAGGCCGCACTAGCCGCGACAGGGGAGCCCAAGGAGACCCCCTCTGGTAATATATGCTTCGAAAAGATAAGTATTTTGTGAAGTGCGGCGTGTGTGCAGATCTGACAAATGAAATTGCAGATGGCGTCAGATTAGATCCGGAAAAGCAACAACTCCTACGCTAGCTAAAAGCTGGTGAGAGCGTGCTGACAAAGGTGAGGCGGGAGAAGAACGATCTCCAAGATGCCAACACCAAGCTGGGCGTTGAACTGAAAGATATTCGTGCCCAGCTTTCGGACTCTGTTAAGGAGAATCAGCGGCTTCGATGCGGCATATTTAGTAAGTTCTTAAACGAACCTTTGAAAGAAAAGAGTTCGACGAGGAAGTCGACTAACAGAGTAATGTCTGTAGGTATGCTAATTGGTCGTCCTGCAGAGGAGATGCCCGGTTCTACTGGTGACCTTCTTCCCGAGCTCTCGCAACTGCATGAGCGAATTCGGCAGGTGATGCGAGGCGTCGCCCAGGCTTTGTGGCCATCCATCTCCATGCCCGAAGGCCTTGGAGAGCTGGCAGAGAAGCTGAAGGGAGCGCGGCGGCGCTTCCGATTATGGAAGATATCGGCCTGCCGTCAAGGCGCTAGGGAGGCCTGGGCCATGGTGAAGACGCGATACACGAAGGCTGACCCAAACCACATGGCCGAGGTCGGACCTGTGGGGCCCGATGGGAAGGAGATCCCTGTAAGCTTAGTATACAGCCAAGTAGAATTGACCGCAAAGTATTCCCAGCAGGACTGTAAACTAGACAGCCTGTTAGATGGTATTGAAGAGGAATACAATCAGTCATAATGACTATGTAATTTTAATTTACATGTATAATGCCTTCTACCCGGATTGTAGATCGTTTGTCATGGCCGACCTTTTCGCTTCGACCTCGGGACCTGACGGTCTGGAGTGTGTCCGAATACCCTTGCGGTTATATAAGAACCGGGGTATGCATGGAGACCAGGCGTAGGGGTCATCAGTGCTTGAACAGACAAGTGCCCAACTAGTTATGTTATATTACATCGTTAGTAAGAAACATCTTCGAGGGAGAATAGTTCCGTTAGGGGTTCCTTTCCCTGGGAGGCATGCCCTAAAGTGCATGGCCATTCTGCGAAAAGAGACGCAGGAAAAAACATCTGGGGGCGCATAAATATATAAATGAAAAAAATCATCTTTAGTTCACCGGCCGAATATTCCCTTAAGAACTCTAGCTTTCGGCTTCACCTAGTCTGAGGTACACAACCGGCTGACCCGGCAGTAACAATCGCAGAGGTGCTCCCTTTACCACCTAGCCAAACAATCGGGAACGTAGGGGTAAGCACAGGAGCCAGGCAACCCAGCTTGGCCAAAACTTAAGTCATATCGATGCATATAATGGTGAATAAAGGTACATGCGGAAGTGTGACACATGTGTTGGGCATGAAGCCCGTAAATAAGCTTCTATTTGAAGGAAGCCCCCAGGTTTAGTGAGCGCGGATAGCGCATCAGCTATTGAGCCTTTAAAGGCTATAAGAGAAAAGAAGGGGAGAAGGAGAGAAATGTAAAACAGTAAATATAAAAAATGGACAGAGGAAGGAGACGAACACAGAGTCCGGCGCTAGGCGTAGAATCTCTGGAGACGGGCTGCATTCCATGGGTTGGGCTCGAGTCGGTTATCCGACGCATCTCGCAGGCGGTACGCTCCACCAGTTAGGACTTGGTCGATTATGAAGGGACCTTCCCATTTGGGCTTGAGTTTGTCCTTTTTCTTGTCCGGCTGGCCTAGAACTAATTCGCCAACGTTGTATTTTTTGGCCCGTACTTCTCTACTTTGATATCTTCGAGCCTGCTGTTGATAGAATGCGGAACGGGCTTTTGCCACGTCACGCTCCTCCTCCAAGGCGTCCAAACTGTCCTGCCGATTGAGCTCGACTTCTCTTTCTTCATACATGCGCACTCGAGGTGAGTCATGAATTATGTCGCAGGGCAAAACTGCCTCTGCGCCGTACACCATGAAAAATGGTGTGTATCCGGTGGTGCGATTCGGCATGGTCTGCAGCCCCCAGAGTACGGAGTCGAGCTCCTCTACCCAGTGCGTATTAGATTCCTTAAGGGACCGCACTAATCTGGGTTTGATGGCGCTCATGTTAAGACCATTTGCATGTTCGACCTGGCCATTAGTTTGTGGGTGATAGACGAAAGCATAATCGAGCTTGATGCCCATATTTTTGCACCAGAGTTTTACCTCATCGGCCGTAAAGTTTGTGCCGTATCAGTGATGATGCTGTGGGGGACGCCATAACGGTGTACGACCCCGGATATAAAGTCTATCACCGTTCCGGATTCGACCGTCTTAACAGGCTTGGCTTCTATCCATTTGGTGAACTTATCCACCATGACCAGTAAGTATTTTTTCTTGTGGGTTCCGCCTTTAAGGGGTCCAACCATGTCAAGCCCCCAGACCGCGAAGGGCCAAGTGATGGGGATAGTCTGGAGGGCGGTGGGTGGCATATGGCTTTGGTTTGCAAAAAGCTGGCAACCGACGCATCGTTGGACTAAGTCTTGAGCATCTGCCCGGGCCGTCGGCCAGTAAAAGCCTGTACAGAAAGCCTTGCTTACAAGGGACCGAGTTGCAGCATGATGACCAGCTAGTCCGGCATGAATTTCAGCCAGAAGGTTCCGCCCTTCCTCTTCGGAGATGCACCTTTGAAGGACTCCGGTAGTGCTTTTCTTATAAAGCTCTCCCTCGTGGACTTTATAGGCTTTAGATCGCCGCACTATGCAGTGTGCCTCGTTTTGGTCCTCTGGAAGTTCTTGCCTAGTAAGGTAGGCTAGGAATGGTTCTTTCCACGGGGCAATGACGACCATTATTACGTGGGCTGAGGGTGTAATTTCATTGGCCGAGCCTCTCATTATGTCAGACTGTTCGGTGTTGCGCAGTGCGGTTGAGTCCGGGCTGTTATTGCCGGGTTCCCCTTCCCATACTATGGATGGCTTGAATAGCCTTTCCATGAAGATGTTGGGGGGATTGCATCGCATTTTGCACCTATGCGTGCCAGGACATCCGCCGCCTGATTATTTTCCCGAGCTATATGGTGAAATTCGAGCCCTTCGAACTGAGCTGACATTTTTAGGACGGTGTTGCGGTAAGCTTCCATTTTTGGATCCTTGGCATCAAAGTCTCCATTTATTTGGGATATCGCGAGGTTCGAATCCCCGCGTACCTCTAGGCGTTGAATGCCCATGGATACTGCCATCCGGAGGCCATGTAAAAGGGCCTCGTATTCGGCTGCATTGTTGGAGTCTGTGTACATAATCTAGAGTACGTATTGGACTGTGTCTCCTGTGGGGGACGTCAGAACGACGCCAGCCCCCAGACCGGCCAACATTTTGGAGCCGTCGAAGTGCATGATCCAGTTTGAATATGTGTCGTACTCTTTAGGGAGTTCGGCCTCCGTCCATTCTGGGACGAAGTCGGCCAAAACTTGCGACTTGATGGCTCGCCGTGGCTTATAAGTTATGTCGAACGGGAGGAGCTCAATGGCCCATTTTGCAATCCGGCCCGTTGCGTCGCGGTTGTTTAGAATATCGTTGAGTGGTACTTCCGAGGCTACTGTTATTGAACACTCTTGGAAGTAGTGTCGCAGCTTCCGAGATGCCATGAATACCGTGTACACAATCTTTTGATAATGCGGGTACCGTGATTTGCACGGAGTGAGGACAGTGGACACATAATAGACCGACTTTTGAAGGGGGAATTTGTGTCCGTCCGTTTCTCGTTCGACAACGAGCACTGCGCTCACAACCTGATGGGTTGCTGCAATGTATAATAGCATTGGTTCGCCAATGTTTGGCGCGACCAGGACTGGGTTTGTTGCCGATATGGCTTTTATTTCGCCGAGTCCGGCCATGGTTGCATCCATCCATTCGAAGTGTTCGGTGCGCCGAAGGAGGCGGTAAAGAGGTAGTGCCTTTTCTCCCAAGCGGGAGATAAAGCGGCTTAGAGCCGCTACGCATCCAGTTAATTTTTGTATTTGTTTGAGGTCCTTTGGGATATCCAACTATGACAGAGCTCGGATCTTGGCCGGATTTGCTTCAATTCCTCTACCGGATACAATGAAGCCCAAGAGCTTTCTGGCTGGAACGCCGAAAACGCATTTTTCCGGGTTGAGCTTGATGTTGTATGTTCGGAGGTTATCAAATGTGAGCCTCAAGTCGTCTACTAGAGATTCGACATGTCTTGTTTTGACGACCACGTCATCTACGTATGCCTCCACTGTTTTGCCGATCTGGTTTGCCAGACATGTCTGAATCATGCACTGATATGTTGCGCCGGCGTTTTTGAGCCCGAAGGGCATTGTGTTGAAGCAGAATGGGCCATATGGTGTGATGAATGCCGTTGCGGCTTGGTCTGACTCTGCCATCTTGATTTGATGGTAGCCGGAATATGCATCGAGGAAACACAATGAATCGTGTCCTGCGGTAGCGTCGATAATTTGATCGATGCGGGGAGGGGGAAGGGATCCTTTGGGCAAGCCTTGTTAAGGTCTTTAAAATCAACGCACAGGCGCCAGGATTTGTCCTTCTTTGGTACCATCACCAGGTTTGCTAGCCAGTCCGGATGTTTTATACCTCTGATGAATCCGGCCTCTAATAACTTGGCTAGCTCCTCTCCCATGGCCTGTCTCTTAGGTTCGGAAAAGCGCCGAAGAGCCTGTTTGACAGGTTTGAATCCTTTTAGGATATTTAAGCTTTGTTCGGCCAGCCTGCGTGGGATTCCTGGCATGTCTGAAGGGTGCCAGGCGAAGATGTCCCAGTTCTCACGTAGGAACTCTCGCAGTGCGGCGTCTACATCAGGGTTTAATTGTGCCCCGATGGAAGCTGTTTTATCGGGGTCCGTTGGATGGACCTGGAATTTGACTATTTCGTCTGCTGGTTTAAAGGAGGTGGACTTGGATCTTTTATCAAGTATCACATCGTCCCTGTTCACCGTGGAGCGCAGTGCAGTCAGCTCCTCAGCCACTAGGGCTTCGGATAGTGCCTCAAGGGCCAGTGCGGCTGTTTTATTTTCGGCGCGGAGTGCTATGTCCGGATCACTAGCGAGAGTGATGATTCCGTTCGGCCCGGGCATCTTGAGCTTCATGTACCCGTAATGGGGTATTGCTTGGAAGATTGTAAACGCTTCCCGCCCTAGCAGAGCGTGGTATCCGCTATTGAACGGGGCCACTTGGAACGTGACCTCTTCGGACCTGTAGTTATCCGGCGTGCCGAACACCACATCGAGTGTGATTTTTCCTGTACAACGCGCTTCCCGACTGGGGATTATTCCTCTAAAGATTGTGCTACTTCGCTCAATGCAGTTCCAGTCTATTTCCATTTTTTTGAAGGGTTTCCTCATAAGTGAGGTTCAATCCGTTGCCTCCATCCATGAGTACCTTGGTGAGGCGAAAGCCGTCCACTATTGGACTGAGGACCAATGCGGCTGGTGCTCGGGCTGTTCGGAATTGAGGTTCATCACTAGCATTAAAAGTAATAGCCGTGTCACTCCATGGGTTTATTGGTGCTACTTGGTAGATTTCAGCAAGGCTGCGGAGTGTTCTTTTTCGCATATTATTTGATGTGAAAGTCTCGAAGACTGTTAATACCGTACCGGTATCCCTGGGGTGGCTTTCTGTGGCCTCTGGAATTAGAAGTTCTTCGCCAATTTTGGCCACCTGCCGGAGTATCCAACATGCTCTAAGGTTGTGAGTTGGTGTGGCGCCATCTGTACTGTGAAGTTTACAGGGTCCATTAAGCCATCCGTCCAGTACGGTTCCATGCCCTGTAGAGGGTTTTTGTTTTTTGGTGTTTAACCCGGGTGTCTGGCGAAGATGCACCCTTTTATTTCGGACTGGGTTTGTATTCAGGGCCGGATTGTCCCAAAATTTTATTTCGGTTTTCCAGGCGCTTTCCATCACGCAGTACTTTCGTACTATGGCCGCCAAGTCAGCTAAGCGTGTAATATCACGGCGACTTATGGCGTTGAGGATTCCCTTGTCCGTGCAATTATTGCAGAAGAACGAGATTGCGTCTTCCTCGCGGTAGTCCTTGATGCTGTTCATAACCAGGAGGAATCTGGCCCAGTAATGATGTACTGTTTCTTTGGGCTTTTGCCTGATTTGGGATAGATCGCGTATGTTCGGGTGGGTGGGTGGAATTGAATCCGAAACCTCACCCCATCTGAGTCTCAGAGGCCAAGGAGTTTCCGAACTCGAAAGTTTGGATCCATGGATATTGTCCAATGAATCTAGCCCGTCGCCTGACTCTAAGTTCAGTTCTTGAGTGATGCCCTCCCCTCCGCGGATATCCGGCTTGGAGGGATCGGGAATTCGAACGTAGCTAGTCCTTAAGATAGATGAGGGGTCGCCGCACTGTCCCTCTACCACAGCGACGTGATGGGTGACCTGGGGAGAGTTAATCTCTCTCAGATCGGGTTTAGGCTGAATCTGGTCATAATCCGTAGTGACTCCCAGGGCGGCGATGCGATCCAAGAGCTCGTTTATGGAGGAGAGCTCCATTGGATCTAATTGCTCGGCAAGTTCCGAGCTGACATGAAGATTGATTTTGATGACCCGAGAGGTCATCGTCGGCGCAACAGCCGAACAGGCGGTCATAAGAAAACCGCCTAGCCGGAGAGTTTGGCCGACAGCCAAAGCTCCCTTAGCAACGGTGCCGTCTTTGAAGACGGGATGAGGCATCCTTCCTGATGGCGACGGCACAGAGGAACTCTCAATGAAAGCACCAATGTCGGTGTCAAAACCAGCGGATCTCGGGTAGGGGGTCCCGAACTGTGCGTCTAGGCAGATGGTAACAGGAGACAAGGGACACGATGTTTTTACCCAGGTTCGGGCCCTCTCGATGGAGGTAAAACCCTACTCCTGCTTGATTGAATTGATGATATGGGTAGTACAAGAGTAGATCTACCACGAGATCAAGGAGGCTAAACCCTAGAAGCTAGCCTATGGTATGATTGTTGTTCTTGGTCCTACGGACTAAACCCTTCGGTTTATATAGACACCGGAGGGGGCTAGGGTTACACAGAGTCGGTTACAATGGTAGGATATCTACATATCCATATCGCCAAGCTTGCCTTCCACCCAAGGAAAGTCCCTTCCGGACACGGGACGAAGTCTTCAATCTTGTATCTTCATAGTCCAAGAGTCCGGCTGAAGGTATAGTCCGGCTATCCGGACACCCCTAATCCAGGACTCCCTCAGCCGGCCCTCCCCTCCTCCACTCCTTTATATACGTGGGCAGGGGGCACCTCATGGACACACAAGTTGATCTTCGTGATCGTTCCTTAGCCGCGTGCGGTGCCCCCCCCCCCCACCATATTCCACCTCGGTCATATCGTAGCAGTGCTTAGGCGAAGCCCTGCGACGGTAGAACATCAAGATCGTCACCACGCCGTCGTGCTGACGGAACTCATCCCTGACACTTTGCTGGATCGGAGTCCGGGGATCGTCATCGAGCTGAACGTGTGCTAGACCTCGGAGGTGCCGTAGTTTTGGTGCTTGATCGGTCGGGCCGTGAAGACGTACGACTACATCAACCGCGTTGTTATAACGCTTCCGCTGTAGGTCTACGAGGGTACGTAGACAACACTCTCCCCTCTCGTTGCTATGCATCACCATGATCTTGCGTGTGCGTAGGAAATTTTTGAAATTACTACGTTCCCCAACAGTGGCATCCGAGACAGGTTTTATGCGTAGATGTCATATGCACGAGTAGAACACAAGTGAGTTGTGGGTGATATAAGTCATACTGCTACCAACATGTCATACTTTGGTTCGGCAGTATTGTTGGATGAAGTGGCCCAGACCGACATTACGCGCACGCTTACGCGAGACTGGTTCTACCGACGTGCTTTGCACACAGGTGGCTAGCGGGTGTCAGTTTCTCCAACTTTAGTTGAACCGAGTGTGGCTACGCCCGGTCCTTGTGAAGGTTAAAACAGCACCAACTTGACAAACTATTGTTGTGGTTTTGATGCGTAGGTAAGAACGGTTCTTGCTAAGCCCGTAGCAGCCACGTAAAACTTGCAACAACAAAGTAGAGGACGTCTAACTTGTTTTTGCAGGGCATGTTGTGATGTGATATGGTCAAGAAGTGATGAGATATAAGTTGTTGTATGAGATGTTCATGTTTGTTGAAGTTATCGGCAACTGGCAAAAGCCTTATGGTTGTCTCTCTATTGCATAAGATGCAAGTGCCAAATAATTGCTTTACATTATCGCTATGCGATAGCAATAGTTGCAAGAGTGTCGGTGTCAAAACCGGTGGATCTCGGGTAGGGGGTCCCGAACTGTGCGTCTAGGCGGATGGTAACAGGAGACAAGGGACACGATGTTTTTACCCAGGTTCGGGCCCTCATGATGGAGGTAAAACCCTACTCCTGCTTGATTGATATTGATGATATGGGTAGTACAAGAGTAGATCTACCACGAGATCAAGGAGGCTAAACCCTAGAAGCTAGCCTATGGTATGATTGTTGTTCTCGGTCCTACGGACTAAACCCTCCGGTTTATATAGACACTGGAGGGGGCTAGGGTTACACAAAATTGGTTACAATGGTAAGAGATCTACATATCCGTATCGCCAAGCTTGCCTTCCATGCCAAGGAAAGTCCCTTCCGAACACGGGACGAAGTCTTCAATCTTGTATCTTCATAGTCCAAGAGTCCGGCTGAATGTATAGTCCGGCTATCCGCACACCCCCTAATCCAGGACTCCCTTAGTAGCCCCTGAACCAGGCTTCAATGACGACGAGTCCGGCGCGGAGATTGTCTTCGGCATTGCAAGGCGGGTTCCTCCTCCAAGTACTTTGTAGAAGATTTCGAACACAAGGATAGTGTCCGGCTCTGTAAAATAAGTTTCCACATATTGCCATCGAGAGAATAATATTTACACAAATATAATCTGCTAACGTATTCCGTAGCGTGACATCTCACCACGGCCAAGCCTTTATTCGAGTTGTTTTTGCTGTCCCACCTCAGCGCGTTCAGCGAGGCGGTTTCCTTGGCACGTCCAGTCGAAGCAGAGATCGTGCCCCCTTTATTTATGGGATTCTCATCAATATGAACGTGGGTAACCCAACCGCGCCATTGATTATGGCGCTTGGGAGATAAGCGAGTTTTACCAGGCTGGTGGGGACGCATAGTTGCGTCCGCCCATATAAGGGGATAAGGATCCACCTTATTACCTACGCCTTCTTCCTCCTTTGCCTATCCGTCTTCCGTGCACTTGAGCTCCAGCGCCCAAGCCCGCACTTCCCACCTCGACCTTCTCCAGCCATGTCCGGAGTGGGAGGCAACTGGATTGTCTCCTCCGTCATGGAGGGACACATCAAAAACTAAGGAGGGCCGGATACTTGTCTAACGACATCGCGCACCGGCTTCTCGAAGAGGGGACAACTCCTTCCTTCCCCAGGGCCCCATGAGAGGGTAGTTCTCCTTCCCCACTTCCTCCGCGGACTGGGCTTTCCTCTCCACCCATTCGTCCGGGGGCTCATGTTCTACTACGGCCTGGATTTCCACGATCTGGCTCCGAATTTCGTCCTCAACATCTCGGCGTTCATCGTCGTGTGCGAGGCTTTCCTCTGCATCCAACCCCACTTCGGCCTATGGCTCAAGACCTTCAACGTCAAGCCAAAGGTGGTGCGCGGCAACCAGGCGGAGTGCGGAGGCGCCATGGTGGGCAAGATGCCCAGCGTCTTGTGGCTCGAGGGCTCCTTCGTGGAGACCCTAAAGGGGTGGCAATCGGGGTGGTTCTATATCACCGAGCCGCGTGACCCTAAATGGGTCGCAGCCCTCGAGTTCCAATCCGGACCCCCTACGCGGCTCACCTCCTGGAAGGAGACGGGTCTACTGTGGGGTAAAAAAGGAGAGCTGACCGGACTCCAAAAATGCGTCCAAAGCCTGGTGGACAAGAAGCTTAAACTTGTCAATGTAATCCAGGTTATGCTCGTCCGCGGGATCCTCCCGTGCCAACAATGGGAGTTCAGCTTGTGGGAGTTCAATCCGGCCCAGCACCAGACTCTGAGCAGGCTCTTCGACACAACGTACGAAGATGCCTGGAAGGTGCTGTTCAAGGGCGCCGAGGCTTCCACATCCGCCACCGAGGATCGCGGATTTAGCGCGCAGCGTCAAGCCGGCGCGGTAAGCTATCTTTTACCTCTTGCAGGATATTTGTTTTTCATAGTTTTGATTCTATGCGGGATCTAAGCCCCCTTGCCTTTAATAGGACTGGTAGAAGATAGCTGGACAGGTCAACTGTCCGGCTCCTCTACCCGAAGACCCAGCGGACGCTCGCCTAACCAAGCTGCTGGTCCCGGCGCCGTACGAGGTGCCGGAGAAGAAGGCCAAGAAGAAGGCCACGGGAACACGGAAGAGTTCCCGGCGCCCAGTGGAGTCAAACTCATCATCTAATGACTCCGAGACGCACTCCTCCCACGAAGATGAGGAGG